>NC_049209.1:19602592-20202592 GCF_013347855.1 Anguilla anguilla
GTAAGGCTGGTAGCTTCTGCTTTTTTGTAGGGTCTGTGTTCTTTTAGACTCCCTTCAGAAACTCCAGAGGTATATGATTTATATATCATATGTAAAAGCTCTGTCTACCATCATTAGCAATGATTATATCACCAGTGGCCATCACCAAAATGAAGTAATAAAACAGATATTGTATAATTAAGTAATATGAAACATAATGAGTATAATTCATGTGTTTAAAATAATTGAATATAATAGCTGTGCCTGGCCCTTGCAGCAGCCGGAAGTGGATCTGGACTCCCACCAGGACTTGCTGGTTCTGGAGGACGTGACCCGGGCTGACAGTGGGGTCTATAGGTGCCATGCCCTGGACCTGGACACTTATGCTGAGGCTGTGGGTGACATGCAGCTGACTGTGCACTGTGAGTGAGACGCCCCTCGGTCCCTCCCCTAGCCCCGCCCCTAGCCCCGCCCCCAGCCCCCGCTCCCTGCCCCGGCCCACTACACCGCTGAACGACACCCCCAGGAAGGCCCTGTCCTGTGGCCCTGTCGTGTAGTAATACAGCAGATACATTTTTTTTGCTCCCCAGTGGAGAAATTCACCAGCCAACGTAAAACATGTTTAACACATGTAGTTAACATACACAATAGCATGTACAGCACCTAAAATTGAGCCCCTCACCATACAGCTTAGACACACCATCCATGCATACTGATTGTTTATAGCAACTCAATTCACACTCGAGATAAGTTGCACATTTATGGTCTATTTACATGTAAATAACTTCTGAGTTGATAGGGAGGGTACGAAATAACAAATAAAACACGCAAAGCCTGCAGTAAAAACCAACAAGTGCAAAGGCTGGTCCACAGCACAGGTCAGCTAACAGCAGCAGCACATTCGCCATGTTTCCCTGTTCTCATACATGCCAACGCCAAGCTCAGTTAGTATCTCCTGCATGGGTACAGGCACGAGTGCACTGTTCAGGGCCTGAGCCCAGCTTGTAGGCCGCAGCTCAGCGGCACCCCCTAAGCTGGGCCCTCCCTCGTGCCTGTGTCTCCTGTCCTGTGCAGACCTGGACCCCGCTGTGGTGGTGCCCAGAGACACAGAGATTCTGCTGAAGGGGGAGAGCCTGACGGCCACCTGCAATGCCCAGTGCTCCGCGGCCACCTCCACTGTCTGGTTCAAGGTGGGAACCCGGTCATACCGCACCCTCTCTGTCCACTTGCATTGTTTTAACATTTTTACAACCTGTATTGTTTAGGTTACCATGACGTCAGGGCTGTCATTGTGCGAAATTCTGGCCAGACAGGCTTTGGAGTGGAGCTTCAGTATATTCCTTTATTATTCCTTTATCTAACCATCAGTCTCTCTGCTCCTGTCTGTCTTGTCTGCTTGTCTAGGATGGAGAATCTGTCGGGAAGGGTCACAAGCTGTTCCTGCAGGACGTCTCGTTCGATGCCATGGGGGAGTACGTCTGTGAGGTGACAGCGCCCTCTCTGCCAGGACTGCAGACCAGCGGCTCAGTGCGCATCGTTGTTCAGGGTGAGTTCCCATTGGCCGTGGTCACGGTGGAGGTGGTCTGAATGGAGGCATGGGGGCGGGGCTTGCGTACGGTACCAAACGCTGCCCTGACCCCTTTTCTCCTCTCCCAGGGGCTCCTGAGATGGAGGGGCTGGAAAGGCCTGTCGAGCTGGAAGAGGACATGGATAAGTGGGTGAACCTGTCCTGCGAAGCTCGAGGACACCCCAAACCCACCATAACCTGGAGCGTCACAGGAAGTCAGGTACACATCTCACCCAATATCAAGTGAAGCATCACAGGAAGTCAGGTACACATCTAACCCAATATCAACTGAAGCATCACAGGAAGTCAGGTACACATCTAACCCAATATCAACTGAAGCATCACAGGAAGTCAGGTACACATCTAACCCAATATCAACTGAAGCATCACAGAAAGTCAGGTATACTCCTAACCAAGCATCACCTGGCGTGCCACAGGAAGTCAGGTAATCCTGCAGGCAGTCAGGCCACAGGAGATGTAGCAGGGATGGGGTGGGGGTACCAGTGTGCTGTAAGGGAAATGGCCTTGCATACAGAAATACAGAAAATAATCTTAATTGAATTTCTTTTCTTTCGATAGGTACACATTGTTTTGGTTTGATACATATGGTGCAGAGACTGGACTGAAATATGTTTAGTCTGAGATTGAAATTAAATTGATTTCCCGATCTGTGCGTTGTTCTTTTCTTTCTTTTTCCCCATTTCATTCCTGTATGCTTGAACCCCAGTGAAGGGAGGTCCTTTTAAGATGAATGCTTTTCTTACTGTTGCGGATGCTGATTATTTATTTTTGCTATTATTTATTGCTTTATAAAAGAACACGATGCTTGCTAATTTTATATTTTCCACAAAGTGTTGCAGTGTTGAAGCAGCACACAAGCAACATTGTCTGAACAGAAACGCATGACTCTACAGTTCTTGATCTTTAGTCTCATCTCCTCTGGCCCACCCCACTCGCTCACCCAAAGGACGCTGCCGATTGTGTGTCTGATTTTCCTGTGTTCCAGACCTGGCGTGAGTCACCGCTCAAGGTGGCTGAGAACAGTGTCCACAGTTCAGTGGCCATCAAGGTGACCTCTGACACCCAAGTCTCCTGTAACGCCACCAATGACATGGGGACAGATGCAAGGTTCTTCAGCATCGAAGCCAGTAAAGTCCAGTCCCTTTCCTCTTTGCCATGCTCAGGCCAAACCGCTTGACCCACTTTATAAAAGTTCACAGAGGCCCAAACCTCTCCACTGCCTACGGGTTTCTGCCTGAGAAAAATGGTGGGCTGAATTCAAACAACATTTGACCTTAACTTTTATTTGAAGTTAAATTTTCCAGGAATTGTTATTTTTTTCTAAAAATTCATGGATCACAAAATTTAACTCACCAGACGATTTATTTTTGCATTTATTTTTATGTAAAGTTTAGGACAAATGTTGACTGAATCTAGTTTAAAGGCTGGTCTGACACAGAATGTTAAACCACATTTGTGTCAGACTTGCCTTGCAGCAATAATGTGTTGGCGTCATTATCAAATTTAAACATTGAGCAATAAATGACCCTTATTTTATAAAGTTCCTAGCATATTTTGTAGATCCTTTGAAATTCTTAAAAATATTTACATTCTGTTAAGTAATGGTGAGTGACTATGATTTTTTGCTGTGGTCACATCTGAATCATTGGGAAAATACACCTATTTGTACTGCATCACTTTAGCAGGATGTTTACTGTGAGGTCGTCTCCATAATCTTTTCTGATCAGATGTCCTCTCTTCTGTTTGACAGTTCCAGTGGTCACATCACCCGCTGCTAGCACTGCAGGTAAGATTCTGACCTGCAGACAGGTGGGGTGCTCGGTCCGAGGTGGGAGACTCTGCTGCAGAATGCACTTCTCCACACACTATTCCATTATGATGTTTAAGGAACTCTCCTGTCTCCGGGGTCTCAGTGGATCCTGCTGATGAGCTAATGATTATGACACTGGAGTGTTCAGTCAGCTCATTTGAGTGTCTGCGGTTATGTTTAATATTCCATCTGAAGGGAAGTAAGAGAGGAGTATTTGGCTGATCCCATTTTGGGAAACACCAGTTCAATATTCATCTTTCTCTCCTAACTGAATTTAGCGGGAGAGAAGATGTTTTTAGCCAAACAAAATGCTTTTAAACTCCGGCACGGTTATGCTGGGGAGTGCTGTTTCAGAGAGCCTGTGTTTTATTGGTTTAGTGAGTTCATTGTGGTTGGGTGTCTCATAAAGGCATTCGCAGACCATTGTTATTCCTTTTATGGGGACTGGTTGTAGGCTTATAAATAGATATGAAATCGGATTAATAGCCATTCCAGGCCCGTGGAACGTTGCGCAGACTGTACGAGGCCCGCCAGCCGCGACGCCGCGTCCCGAGCGGCCCGCTTCGACCCGCCGCGCTGGTTCTGGAATGCCCACAGCCTGTCCCTCCCTCGCATTCTTCTGAAGTAGCCGAATTAAGGGCCCATTAACGCAGTGGACACGTTCAGCTGCTGGGGATGTGCTGTTGATTAACGATCCCCGGCTGGGCCGGCTGCCTCCTGACTCCCGTCACAGCTGTGCACTTTCACCGCAAACTCTCGCGCTGGCGTCACAAGTGAATAAAAGCATTTCATTTACTCGTTCATTTGTTCATTTATCGCTCCACCCAAAAATGAGAGGAACCATCCGTTCCCATTCCTGGAATGACCGGTCATGCAGATAATATGGCCGTGGTGGTTTATTATCATCTTGTTCTGCCTCGGTATGCTAAGTAGTTAATATACTTATGCTGCGGCAATTTAGACGACTTGAACAGAGAGAGAAAATCTGGGGTGGCGTGACTTAACTGGTTAAACCAAACAGAGACTTTTGTGAGCTTAGCCACGCGTTTCATTTGATTGCGTTTGTTGGGCCTTTGAAAGCTTTGACATATTCTAAGGTTACTGTACCCACAGCATTTAACATTGTGGCTGGCACGTAGACGTTTCGCCACTCCTTCAGCAAGCTGATTCTTCACAGTAATCAGTCATGGATACTGAGCAGCTTTGCATGTTGGGAGTTATAGTTCACCTTGAAATCCACAGTACTCTACAGCGGCAAACTGATAGCCCCTGCACTGAAAGAGATGTGTGAGAAGATTAAAAGGTAGAATTTGAATAAGGATTTTAGTGGCGTCAGCTTCCACGGTGAGGTGCCACACTCCTGGTGGCCCATGTCCAAAGGAGCAAGGGTCGAATTCGGTGGGGATAACTGTGTCCCTCTGGTTTGTCCTAGTCACAGTAAGAGTGACGCCTCCAAGGAGAGTCCAAAAAGGTCTGTACCCCTGCCCCACCTCTCTGTCCCATCCGAAGCATGCCAGGTTCCCCTGTTCTCACTGCTCTGGCCGTCTCCCACATCTCCCTAAGCGATTCTTTGCTTGGAGGGCTTTTTGCATTCAAAATTCATGAGGGTGCCAAATTGTTTAATTGAAATTTTCATTATTTAATAGAATAGAATATATTAATCTTGTATTTTTTGCATGTCTGTCCAGATAACTATAGCAGAATAACTGTAAAGAGAATTCTGGTTCAGTGCTTATGGATTATGCATTGTTTAGAGGACAGTGTGTTTCTGATTCTAAAATCTTAAATCAGTAATTTCATGAGTAATTTCATGAGTAAATCCTCAAAGCTCAATAGCAAAGCCGGAATGTGAGCCTAATTGTGTTTGAATACAAAAACCCCTCCCCTTGGAACTTAGTTGGGCATCTCTCCAACAGCGCCATCTCTCTTCTGGGAGGACTCCTGCCGTAACGAAGTCCTCTTTCTTAGTCTTCCTGTACTGTAGCTCTGTCTCCATCTCTGATCTCAGTGTAAGGCCCACAAATACACTCTCTTTAGCTCCCCTCCACCCCTTTAGCAGTCCTGGCTATAATGTCAGGCCAGTGATGCCTGTAAGCAAGAAGAGAAGGAACAAGTGAGTGAGAAAAGGAAAGGAACAGAATGAGAGTGACATAGAGATTGAGATGGTGAGACAGAGGATAGAAGGAATTCTTCTTCTATGGTGAGAGAGTTGCAGGTGTCTGAAATCCACCAGCAGGCCACCTCTCTCTTCTGTGATTTGTAGCCTGATCTAATGGGTTTTCCATCACAGGGTCTTGTGTAGATGTGGCTTTTGCCCCAACCTCTTTTCCAAATCTTTAGCCCAGTCATTACTATTATTTAAAAATATTTAAACAATACTTATCAGCTCACGCCCTGTTCTCAAGACACTAATGGTTTTTGGAAAATGAATGGATGCAAATGTATGTCGCTAATGAACAAATTGTTTGGTTGGGGCAAAACCCAGCAAATTCAGGAAATTCTGGGACATAAGTTTCACTCATTGCTGGGAGAAAGCTCATAGATCACATGAACTACTCTCAAGGATGCTTCACAGAGGGAAGCATTCTTTCAGTAATACAGTGCAAATGTATTAAACACAAAGATGTATTAAATATATTCCACAATGACACTGGGGTGAGTATATTCTGAACCGAACCCTGGCTTTCTCTGAATAGCTGTGTTTTCCTCTGTAATGTTTAAAGTGGGACACTTAAACACTGTGAAGAGGAACGTTTTTGTCACTTTTGAGCACCAAGAATCTTTTCGCGCACAATGCTGATCACATTTGTCACATTGGTAGCTTTGCGAATGTAAGAGGTTGTAGCATGTGCACATTAGTTGCTTCTTAGTAATCCCACATATGGCTGGATATCCTTTCCAAAAGCACAACTTAACCCCCAATAACAAGTGGGCTGCATGCCTACGGTTGTACATCCAGAAATATTGATGTTGGCTCATGGCTGTATTTTCCCCTTTTCTCCACCAGAGGGCAACGGCGTGATCATCATTGTCATCATCGTCTGCATCCTCCTCCTGGCTATCCTGGGCAGTGTGCTCTACTTTCTGTACAAGAAAGGCAAAATTCCCTGCGGGCGGTCTGGCAAACAGGAAATGTTAGTGTGTAAAGTAAATCAGTTTGACAAATTTTCCCCCATGACGTAGACGAGTGAAGTTGTGATCCATTGCATGTCTCTGTCTGCACAGCACTAAGGAGAAGACTGGTAAAGATGACATTGTCGTAGAAATGAAGCAAGACAAGACTGAGGAGGCGGTCCTTCTAAAGGGAATCAATGGTGACAAGAAGGCCCACAGCGACCAGGTAACTAAGGAAACACGGGGTCACGAGACAACAATTCCTAAAGTCTTGAAAAGGATGTTTAATCTCATTAGTGTGTCTTTCGCTAAGTCTTTAGTGATTTTTAAAAACCTGAATCCAGGTCAGCAGTAAACAGTGATCTGGACAGAACAAAGAGTGCACAGAGATAAGAGTTTACCACAAGCAGTGAACTTTTGCTGACTGGGATATGCAGCCTGTAATTCAGTTTAAATCCATCACATGTCTCTATAAGAACTGTACCTAAGTGCCTAACGAGGTAATGGGCTGTGATTAAGCTGTGATTAAACTGATGTTGAGGCCAATCAATGAGGCTTGTGAAATACAACAAATTATCCCATTAAATGGATGCATTTGACTAATGAAAAAATCTATACTTGTATAGATTATATCTAAATCCTGTTCTTGAATAGACATGCAGCACTGTATCCTGATGCATGTAAATTATTCTGCACAATCCTTTTGCAGATTTGATATTCATGGTTGCCAATCAAAATATGATGCCTGTGACTAAAAGTTAAGCAGTCTAATACAATTTGACATATTTAACTCACATTTTTTACTTTCTAATTTTTAATTGAAATGATTTTTAAAGTCTTGTTACAGAAATCTCCAGATGACAAACCATTATGTTATTGCAAAACCTTTTCCTGCTATATAAAATGCATGTGAATATCCTTGAGCGCTACCTGCCCCATGGCTGTGTGCAGCTAATTGTTAATCGTTAAACGGCTAATTGAGATAATTCTGGTACCACAGTGGAATGATTGTTAGCGATTGCTCGACAGCTAGGTTGCTTCAGGAGGAAGATAGCCTGATATGCCAGCCCTGCAGGACTGAATTACAGACCATAACACACATTTGCTTAAAATGCACTTAAACTGCGCGTACAGCTTTACACTGTGTGATAACACTACATCACCCTCATAGGCACCGTACTTACATGTGTGAGCTTTTGTCATTTCTCCCTCCCCCCCTCCCCCCGGCCCTGTCTGACTCTCCCTCCTGCCCTGTCTGACTCTCTCTCCCCCGCTCTTTTGCCCTGGGGTACACAGTGAGGAGCGCATTGACCTCTGGGATGGACGGGGGGGTAACAGCAGAGCTCTGAAAAAGCCCTCCCTTGCTCTGCTCAGCTCCACTTTGCCCGGGGAGCCCTTCCTGGAAACACCTGTGCAGAGGCCACCGCTGCCCCGGGAAAAGGCCCCTCACACTCTGCTTTTCACTATTTAAGAGTCTGTCCAAATCCGGTTTAATTACGCCTCTAGCTCCGTATCTTTTGGGTTATTTTTCAATGTTTCTGTATTTTTTGGACAGAAAATACCATCAGTTTTTTTTTTTTTTTTTTTTTGCTTTTTGAATTACTTTTTTGGTTTCTTTTTTTCCTCCAAAACAGTTGTTTGTTTTTTTATTTCATTTGCCATGTGTAAGATAATCTGCCCTTTGCTACTGTCCTCTCAAAAAGTGTATATATTATATAAATATATATATTTAGTTATTTAAGATTAACCGCCTGGGAACCCTTTCCGAGTCCAGAAACCCTTTGGTCATGACCGCAGTTTTGAGTTTGTATACGGTTGTGTTTTTTGTTTTTGTGCATCTGGTGGTTGGAACTTTTTTTAATTCTTGATTTTTGATTGGTGGAGAGGGATAATAATGGCAGATGGGACAGGAAGGCCATGGATCCTTGTCTCAGAATCATATCTGCTGTTACACATCCCATCCCCGTTTCCCTTGCTGGCTGTGCCACACTGGCTCCTGTATACTGTGAGGACACGGTCTTTACACTGAAACATTTTTTTGGGTAGGATGAAGCAGGAAAGGATCACTCCCCCTGCTCCCCCAGCTCTGTGCAGATTCATCACTCACTGTCCACTGTACAGCAGCAAGCATGCTTTAGCAATTAATGTCTCTCCCCCAACAAAAACCCGGATAAATCCACACATTAATAGTAATACTACTGCCATTTATGTCATAGATATTAGAAAGAGCAATGTTATACGCTTGGGTCATGATCCTGCTGTTGCTCAGTAGCATCTGTGAAAGCCAGAGAGCTTGCAATGCCTGTGTGTGTGGAACGTCGATCCCCTCTGTTCAAGTGGTTCTGTTTTAGGGAAAGTGCCCAGGGGGCCTAAGATTTTGAAGGACAGTGTTAGTGGGCTGGTGTGGGTCCACCTCTCTTGTCTTTGTAGCGGAGAGTTGAAGCCATGTTGGTGACGGCGAGGACCGTGACGTTTGAGAAGGACACGGTGTTGAACTCCTCTCGTCTGTCAAGCTAAAAGGGAGGGTGGACTCCCGGTCACCCGTCCGTCATCCTTTCCAGGTGACTGTGTATCACAGGTTGTCTTGAGAACATGTGGGAGGTACCGTGCCTTGCCTCTCTTTTTGTTGGGTCCAATCTTTTGCCTTTTTTTGTAAACTACTGTCAAGCTTTCATACTGTTTGTGAGTTGTATTTACTGTAAAACAGACAAAAACGGAGCTATGGTCTTCATTTGTAGATTTGCAAACTTCCCCCTGCATTTTTCATTTTCATTTGAAAATTCCAGTGGTTGCTGGATAGCTCATTCGTTAAAAGACCACGCTGTGGTGCATGGAGAGCCCTCACAGCTTCGGATTTAATCTTGCCTGTGCCAGTGCCAGTGCCAGTGCCTGTGCCAACTGTGGCTGTAGGCTTCATAGGGTGATATGCAGTTGGCCATTGCATCACACAGGGTATGGGAGGGTTCAATCAGTTAGGGGTCAGCGTTTCATCACTTTCTAGTGACCCCCACTGGTCGATCAGGCCACCTATGGACTACATGTCAAGGCTGCATATAACTGGTCTTCCTCCCACTCTACTCTATGCAAGCTTGGCTGGATTCTGTGGTGTGACAGGAAGTTGTGGCAGTGACACCACATATTTCAGAGGAGAACTGCAGGTGTCTATACTATCCTGAGTTGGCTGCGGGGTTCGTGAATGAACGCGGCTGTGATCGCAGATAACTGGACATTCCTAATTGGAGTAGGCATTGAATATATGCAACTGCATCGGGCACCGAAAATGAAAACAATAACAAAAAAAAAGCATTATTGGAAAAAATGAAGGGGGAACTTTTGAATTTTTTTTATTATTCTCATGAAAGTGTGGTCGCACTGAGTCTTTAAGTTTTCTTTGTCGAGTGTATTTCTTGTTTGTGCTTGATAAAGGCATTGTCCAAATGCCTGGGTGATAAAGTGGTGGTATTCTGGGATTAATTTTTGTATAAAACGTCCAGGTTGAGCTTCTGTTTTGGAGCTGGGGTAAGCAGTTACAGCTCTGAAGCTCTGGTTGATAAAGAATTGCCCATTGCTTTGCATCAGAAAAAAAAGATTGTACATTAAAGGGTTTAACGTGTGAACACTCAAAGAGACATAGAGTTAGTGTATATTAATAGTTGTGTGTATTGCTCTTAAACATTATAAATCATTTTCTTAGTTCAGATGAAAGTTTTAGAAATTGGATTTAGTTACTGAGGCTTCTATTTCAGCCCTAATTAATCACATTGCACATTTAATCTCACCAGGGGTACTGTCTCGTGTACAACCTAGCAGTTTTCCTTTCAGTCTGCAAAACAGTTTTTGAACCAAAATAGAATTTGCAACCCTTAATCACAGTCTGCAACGGTTAGATAACAGCTATAATGAAAAATGTCCACACATTTGTTCTTCGCCTTTCATTAATACTGTCTCGGAGGACAAACCCCAAACCGCTTTCTGAAACGAATCCCAGACACACCAGTCTTTCCGGACAGAGAAACAGACCTGCGATTCAATATAAATTATGGCCAAGAATAGGCATCACCTTAAAGGCAGCAGGCTTTGCCGGGCTCTGTATACTGAGCCCAGGGGGTTTTGTCCATGATGGCTATCGTAACTATCGTTTTGATTGGAGCTGAATTTGGGAACAGCGTGTGCCTTTTTGTCATTTTGGTCTTTTTCAAAATTAAAAAAAACTAGGGAGAACATTGCTGGTGGCAAGATTGTGGGGAACTGACTTATTTAGTATGCATCTCTACTACAGCTAAACGCATTCATTTAAAAAACCGTCGTACAACATATTAAGAAGCATTGCATTATTGCTTTTTAAAGCATTTATTAACACTTGCAGCGCTTCATCTTGGATGACATCATTAAAATTCTTAGCTTATATAGGTAAATCTTACATAGCTAAATCACAAACTTAGAAAGCTAAATCTTATAATATCGATTTATAAGATATCTACTGAAGCAGTTCACATTACGTGCCTTGACTACTGGTATAATTGCTGTGCCCCATCTGGGAATTGAACCTGCAGCATGTCCATGATACAAGCCCAAATCCATAGCCTGCATCCCATACTGTTTCCCCCTAATAGGACCCCCCCTATAGCATGTTATGTGAAAAATGAAGTGCTGTGTGACTCTGTATCCAGCCGGAGGGTACCTTATCGGGGGCTTCTGTACTGTTAAACAGCATAATTACATGAAAAGAGCTTCTCAAAAGACACCACCGCCCATCCGCTGAAAAACAGTATTTTACTCCATGTCTATGGTTTCCCCTCACACTTTCTAAAGTTTGTTGCTGTGGGAAGGTTGAGATTAAAATTGTTTTTGGCGGGGGAAATAGGCATCTGGACAAACCCCAGAAAAAGAATTTGGTTGACTGTATCAAGTGCACTGTAAACCTCATCCTGGGAAATTATTAGTGCCTTTTGAAGGCCAACAAACCACATTCCATGGGTGTCATTTTCTTGTAGAAATGACAGATGAAACTGAAAATTCTTGTTATAAAATGTTACATTTTTCATATACTAATTCGTTTACACAGCTCCCTTTACTATCTCCATCAAGGAAAATGTTTGAGTTGAATTTTGGGCTATATTTCACTAAAGATAGATGTGTGTATTAATGTTCAAACATTTTGGAAAAACAGAAATGGTTCCTTTGTAATGTTGCAAATGTATGTAAATTATGTGATGCTTGCTTTTCTTTTTTTACACCGTTCTTTTTGAAAGAAAACAAATGCCAAATAAAAAAAAAGTTCATTAAACATTGAAAACAAGTCTGGTGATTTTTTATATAATTAACTGTTACTATATCAAAATTATTCATATACCCGTACAGCGCGGGTATATGAATATATATAACTTGCGTTTAACAACAGAGACCTTAAATGGAAACTTCCTTGATAGGAATATCAGGTTATGTAATTCAGCGTAGTTTCAGGGCAGGAGCCTGAACATGACACCAAATTTCCACCAACGGCTCTGAGAAAAGAAGAAAAATATTATTGTCCGGTCCAGGCAGCCTCTAAAGTGAGGCAAAATACTGGTGGGCACTGTTCAAAATGGTTTCAGCAAAAGCTAACATTATTTTCCTGCCATTTCCCTGGTAACCCCGCCTTCCTTGACAAGGTTGTGTTCAATAGGCATGAAAAAACAATCCCCTGCATCACGGTGTTAAAATCTAACTCTGGACTGGAGTGAAAAATAAATAAGGGCCTGGGCGTCCTGGCGCCATGCTTTTGCTAAGCAGTGTTCAGTGATCATAGTAGTCAAGACCTTATGGCCTTACTCCCTCCTAAATATTTTAGTTCAGTGATGGTTCATCACACAGGTCATTCTGTAACCTGACAACCATGAGAGAATAGCTATGCAGGTTGGCAGAGTTTTTATTCAGACCAGATGTCTGGCATACATCATTTATTCACACATAGCAGATGGCCTTAATCCAAGGTGATTTATACATTTATACAGTTGGATGTTTTTAAGCATACCAACTGCTCAAGGGGAGAATGGTACTACCTGGGAACTGAGACAGCAACTGTAGGATTACAAGCCCAGTACAATTGTGCCTAATGTGGTGCAGTTACAATCTTGATTGGGAGGCAGAAGGTGGTAGCGTGAAGGTTGAAGATCGTTCTTGTGTGTGTTCCTAGTATACTGTCAAAAAAAACATTCATTTTCAACATAAATAAAATGCTAAAAACAACGGATCTCAAGATGTCAATATGTCCCACCTCAGTGCCAACTGAAGTAAGTCCGCCATATGACTGGATAATAAAAGGCAAGTAAAATAACAATCAATCCTTTATTCGACCGCCCCCTGGTGGACGTTTGGATACAGTGCCACTCCAGTTGAGTCAAGTAAGTGACTGAAAACAAGAAACTCAAATGAATACATTTGTCCTGCTGAACTTACCATTCATATTATGAAACATGTACTGTCAGTGTCAAATAAATTGTACTCTGGCAAAAGAAAAAAAAAAGTTTTTTTTTAAATTTAAATTTAAGTGAATTCAAAAGAATTCTGAGAACAACAAAAAAGAAACAAAAACAAGTATTCAAAAACTCTTTAATGGCAGATGCAAATTCCAGAAACAAAACCAACAATAAGCATCTCGGATTGGAGTACAGCATAAAAAAATTAATAAATAACATTAGTTATTTCTAGACATGAATATAATGAAAAATATGTAAGAAAAATAAATTGTGCTACTCTTTATGAAAAGGGAAATGGTTTCATATACTTCATATTTCAGTTCGCTTTCTGCTTTGTACAGGCAGCAGTAAGATTAAAAAAAGTTAAAGGTATCCACATATTTTTAATAATTCACACATTTTATTTTATATTCAAGGACATCGTAGGATAAACATCCAAAGATTATAACACTGATATAAGAACTGATATTAATTTCACTTTAAGCACAATAGTAATTATAGTAATAATTGTAATAACTGTAAAACACTGCCTACATTAAAAAAGCTCCAATCCTTTTCCTTGAGTCAAAGTTGTCCCTGCAGTCTGTTTGGCTACAACAACTGTATGAACTGATACCATTTTAGTTACACGCACAGCTTCAAATCCATATCTCTCTACATAAAGCTGCCAGTCAACTTCATTGCATCGGATTCACACTGAAATCGAACATGTACAAAAGAAAGAAAGAAAGAAAGAAAGAAAGAAAAAATATGGGTATGAACTGACAAGAGTCTAATCCAGTCTGTACCGGGGAAAACTTAGCATCCTAACCTGTCCAGGTGACACCCTTCCGAAACCACGCCCACATGGCCACACCTCTCTAAGACCAATCCAATAAGAGGGAGCGGGTGTGGCGGTGGGTGCTCCACACACTAAATTAGAGAGAAAAATAACTCTTTTTACTTTAAATAAATAAAAGGAAATTATGGCACTACTTGACAATGGCCATCATAGGTGAATTCAAGTTTTTTTTTAATTTTTTTTTTTTAACTCAGGCAAAGCAAAGGGAATCCATCCCAATGGCACCTTCCTGAGCTGGTATAATGAGACCAGAGACCACAAGAGTGCTCGTAACCAGGCGATACCGACTCCCTTACAGTACGCAGTGTGCTGGCCCATAGTGAGCTATGCCTTCCCACTACTGCCAGAAATGGGATCAAGAAAATACGACCTTTATACACCTGTCTGCCGGAACAGGATCTGGTTATAAAATGACAAGACTACAAGGCCTACAGGGTATATATTATTTGTATACTAAAGCACAGATTCAGTGACAGCCTAATTATTCTTTCTTTGTTTCAAGCAGTTCGAAAATGCAAGAAAAGCCAGATTGTATGGGCCTAATGACAGATAAGGTAACTTCAAAATAAACATTGCAATACAATTCCATTAAATAAAATAAAATACTTTCATCGTAGGCTGGAAATGACAGGAAGAGAAATCTCTGCTCCACTGCTTGGCACTACCACCTGTTCCTTTTAATTAGTTTAATTATTTTTGTCATCCCCATGTCATAGTTATACATTTCCCACAGATCTCAGTTCACCCACTTCGAAATTTGACCTTGACTTTGAATGCCACATTTAAGGAAGTGTTCTTTTTTTTGCTACTTAGTTCCGCCTTATTTGAAAACATTGAAAATTGAGCAAGACGAACTTCCTTAAATTTGCCATTAAGGCTAATATGCAACTGGGCTACAGCATGAGCACAAACAACTAGTTTATGTGCATTCACACTCTTAGAGCGACAGCCGTAAAAACGAACAGGAATCTACAGTATTTATCTGTCATGAATGCTTTTAATTCAGATTTTAAAACTGCTAATTCGTCAGGACTTTAATTTCGGTTTTCCCACACTGGTCTGATATGAATTATGAATAACAAAATTTGCACTTAATGCTGCCATTCACCTGGCAACATTTGGAAGGATCTCCCTCTTGTGGTCGAATGTATGTATGTATGTATATGTATATATGTATATATTCATATATATATATATATATATATATATATATTCCTGTTTGAGCTGTATGACAGATTTGCACTTAATTTCTACAAAAGAATAAATTAGGGAGGAGAATATAGGATTCTTCCTCATAAGGTTGTCAGAAACCAGTCAAAAATGTCAAGCATTTGCATTTTGGGGTGCGATTAAGTACTATGGTGACAAACCACATGATCTGTGGGTGAGACCGCACCGCCATCTTAGTTCCCCAACAGAATGGCGTACATAAGGCATATACTATACTAGAGCGCAGCTGGTAAGTATGCAACGTTTGAAGATGTGGGAGGATTTTGAGCATTAAGCAATTATCACACACTTTCCACAGAAACAAAAAGCATTGTCCTATGCTTCAGGAAGGATGCCCTTAAATATTTTTAAACAAAATCATGGCACTGCTCACAGTATTATTTAGATAAAAAATGCAAACGTTGGTAAAAAATAAAATTCTGACATTAACTTGAAAAGCAAAAAAACTGACATTTCCATTGTATCATTTCACTTATCAGTACGTTTACTTATCACACGGTTTTAAAGTGACAGTATCTTTGCACATTTTCATATACTGTACACACACACACACAAGCACACAGGCACACACAACCGGAAATTTTATTTACATTAATTAGCACAGTGAAGAGGAGTAATCATTGGCAACTTTCTAAGGCGCCCTCCCCCAGTCACATGCAGTCAAATAAAATGTCCTATTAAATTTTTATCTGAAATACACATAAGGCGAAAGAGACAGACGGCAAGAAAGTGATACAGTTCTGTAAAATCTGAAAGAGCCTTTTGGTCTGAACACAGCAAAAGGTCAGGGCTTAGTCTAGCCTGCACACCTACTATAAATAACCACTGATCAAAATTTTCCAGTGATTGAAAATGGCCTTAGACTAAATCTCGAGGGTTGTGAGGAGGAAATGAGTTAAAATTAGCCCATTTTAAAGAACAGGAAAAGGGAAGAAAAAGAAGAAGAAATGTTTTTTTCCTGATCATCCAAAACTGTTGTCCTGATTGGGTTAACAATTTTCACCAGTTTTTGAGGAAGAATTGCTGCAAATAGCCACTTTAACTGGTATTTTATTCTCCTGAGAAGAGAGAGAACTAAGCAGATGCTTTTGTTAATTAAGTGTGCTTGTTCTCTAAAATAATCAAAACCACACCATTGAAAACAAAAAACATTGAAAACACCAATGATTGACGGCTTAGTAATTTGCATGCAAGAGTGTTTCTGATTCCCAATGAACTGTTGTGATTAACACAGAGTACCCTTATGGATAAAACATAATATTCGGATAGAGAAATCATACATTAGGAAACTATTTTTCCACATTCGGATACAAACTACATATTTGAAAGTGCCTTAGAAACATGCTATTTATTGACACATTCAAAATATACATTTCTTGTATCACAAATTTCATATTGTACGTAATTGTAAGTGGATGTGCTACATTTTTCTTTGCAGGAAGGTACTGGTTCTCAACTAGTCTGGTATCACTTCACTAAAATGGACACTTCCATTCACTCTTTAGTCAGTTTCCAAACATGGCCGCGCAGATGTTGAGCAGCGACATTTAAGAAGTGCTCAGGCTGAGATCTTTCGGCAGACTGAAACCGGTTCGAACACAAAGCTAATGAAGAGCACTGGGACGAGGTGAAGGGACCAGGAGAAAGGGGCGGAGACCTGGCTGAAAAGGAATGTGGGCATCCTAAGGCATTTCATGGTTACCGTGACAGCTGGAAAAAGCTTAATGTAGGAAACATCAGTGCTTCTGTTCTCCTCCACAGCAAAACAAGTCAAAGAGAGTCTATGAGGTAGTGCCTACATCCGCGCTGCTTTCTACCTAATGACCAAAATCTGTATTTATTTTTATTAATCTTTTCTCATTCCTTTCTTACTAATTCATCTATTTTTTGCTGCAGTAAGTAATAAGTAAAAGATGATCAGAAAGTGGACCCTTTCAGTCCAATGCAGCACTCCTCAGTACATATAAATATGCAGGTAGGAAAAAAATGATAATCTATCGACTCGGGCACAAAATAGATTCACATGCTCTTAACATTTCTTCAAGTATGCTATGGGGAAAAAAAAGAAAAACAAGAGATACTGTCACTTTAAAAAAGCAATAATTACACCAGTTTATTCACAAATGTACATTTAAGGCTTATTTGTTTAGCACTAACCATAGCAGCAGCAGTAAAGCACTTCTGATTTATTAATAGTAACAGAGCTCAAATAAAACGTTAGTAAAGGGTTAAAGTTAAAGGACAGGACTAGCGCTGAACACGTTTCAAGGCGTCTTGCACACCTGTGCCGTCTCCGAACCGCAGGTGACAGCGCAGGTGGGGGTTTGTTAATATATTAGTTCTGCCATTTCCACACCATCTGATATTAGCAGCCTCTCTGCACCCCACACGGGGAGAGAGGGAACTACTACAGCTCAGAAATACTGTATATAAAAAAAAAAGCCACCACACTGCGTTTTTCTTAAAAAAAGTACACATTCATCAGTGAAGGATGAGGGACAGGACCGCGAGCCAATCGCAGAGACGGTAGTCGCTTCCCACGCCCGCTTCTACGTGCAGCGGCCCCGCCCCCGCCTCTGGGGAAGGTGCCGGTACAGATTAAACACACACGCTCCCTACCAAGCAACAAACGCACGTTTAGCAACGGGGTGCGGATTTCATCTGAAGCCACATCACATCCACTACCACAATTTGCCCTGAATGAAAGTAATGACAGAACCCCAGTACCTCACAGTCGTACCACACTCTCACAGCCAAACGCTGCACCGCTTCCAAAGCTAAACATGGACAACAGCAGTGACTTTAAACGGCCCCAAGCGTCCTAGAGAAAGCCTCAAAGACCGAGCGCCGCACGGCACCGCAGGAGCCTACCGTCTAAATCAGTAGGAGAGGAACACAGAAGAAAGGTCAGGCTCCAGACATGGGGTTCAGCTCGGGAGGAATGGAGCAAGGGGAGTCCCAGAACTGCCCATCACAGAGCCTGCCGCGGGACACGCCCTGTCCAAAACGTCCCTCATCACAGACAGACCCCTGCCGAGGGGCTGCGAGGGGCGCTGTCACAACACCAAACCGCACCTTTATATCATTAATGCAGCATTTGAGCGGGGGCTTTAGCCATACATTTAAACTGTGTACATACATATGAGTGTGGGTCTGCATGTGTGTATACATATTAATATAAAACTTTAGGTAGGAGTGGTAAGTCACGAGGATATTATAAGAATCTGCTTCTGTCTGACTGACCCTGCGTGTGTGTGTGTGTGTGTGTGTGATTTAAATGGTGCTGATGTAATCTTCAGTACATTAACACTCAGTAGGCACACTCAGTTACAGACCAACCAATGAGGTTGCGAGAGCTGCAGGAGACAGCCAATCAGCAGCCTGGAGGGGCGGTGCTATGTGAGGATGTGAGCTGCCGAAGGGACGGAGACGAACTCGCGCAGGATGTTCTTGGCCATCTCCACGTTGTTCTGCGCGATCATCAGGGCCTTCTGGATGTCCTGGTAGGAGTAGCCCTGGCTCATGAGGTGCTCGATCTCGTCGGCCATCTGGGGGCTGGCTCCGCCCCCGGCCCCGCCTCCACACGCCGGGGGCACAGGGCTCGGCCGCCGCTCCGAGTTGATCCTGCGAGGCAGGGGTTTGGGCGGGCGCTCGGGGGCGTGGCCTGACTCAGAGAAGTCTGATGGGTGGGACGGACGACAAGAGAAAGAGGAAGAACTGATTTAGAGGGGGAAAAGCTCCTGGGAGCCTCTCCAGAGCTGCAAGGCCATGCGCCTCTTCCATTACTTCATGCAGTTCAATGGCTTATTCTGCATGTTCTGCAACGCATCAAGGGAACAACAAAGAGCAGCAGACATCAAAGTGACCCCGTCGCAAAAAATAAATACGAGAGAATTACTGGGAGGACGGTGGAGGTGGGGCAGACTCTCGGGGGGAGGGGTTATAGTGACGGACAGAACGGGGGAAGGAGGAGGTACGTACAGGCTCCTGAGATGGGCTCGTTGTCCATGGAGAAGCGGCTGAAGTTGGAGGAGGTTGCGCTGATGTCGGACAGGGTGCGGCGGGCGAGGTTGGCGGGCACCGGCGGTTTGGGGAAGTCGTAACCATCGTCGTCGTCCTCATCGCTGGCAGGCTCCCGGAGGCCGTTGGTGCTGGCGGAGGGCGGGAGGTCGGAGTAATCTGAGAAAACAAGCAAGACGCTTAAACATGCAGACACAGACACACACACAAACACAGACACAGACACAGACACAGACACAGACACAGACACACACACACACAAACATACACACACACGGACACGAACATACGGACACACAGACATACAATTGTGCACAGACGTGAACACATTCTCTGTGTAATGACACAGCGCTGCTTCAGTTGCTGAATTAGGGTTAAAGGTCACTGCACATTATATGTAATAAGGAGAGCACGTCAGACCTGAGTCTTGGGCCTGCGCAGACAGGGACACTGAATGAGCCTGGGACTGGATGTTATACATGGCTTCGTACATCTGTGGCACTTCCCCTTCAAAGTCATTCGACAGCACCCTGGAAGGGGGAGGAGGGAGGAGAGAGAGAGAGAGAGAGAGAGAGAGAGAGAGAGAAAGAGAGAAAGAGGGAGGGATAGGGAGAGATAGAGAGAGAGGGAGAAAGAGAGGGAGGGAGGGAGAGAGAAAGAGAGAGAGAGAGGGACAGGGAGAGAGAGAGAGAGAGGGAGAGAGAGAGAGGGAGAGAGGTCAGTTGAGGCCACGAATGACTAAGAGTGCAGACACTGCAGGGGCTGTGTTTCAGCTTGATGCAGGTATGAGCCCGGCAGCTCCATCGTCGCTATGACAGCGCAGGAGGCCGCAGGCAGCCAGGAGGAGCGCGGCGAAGGGCTGCAGCTCAAGCAGCGCGAAGCAGAGGAGGCCCAGGGGGCGGGACTCACCGCGAGCTGAGCGCGCTGGGCTGGGCGGGGCCTGCGCTCACTCCCAGGGCGAGATGCACGGGGCGGGAGGAGGGGCTCATGTACTCCGACTCCTCGTCGTTCTCCGCCTCCTCGCCGGTCAGCGGAGTCAAGGCTGGGTACGGCCGGCTGACACGAACAGAGGGGGGTCACGCACGCACAAGCACACGCACAAAAACAAGGGACATTAGCATGTCCGCAAAAACACGCATGCGCAGCTGCTAACACGATAAGCAGACAAAACCCACAAACACATTCCACACAGTCGAGCAGCCTCGCGCACGGGCGTGTACCTGGTTGCCAGGGAGTAGATGGCGTTGGCCGAGTTCGAGGGCTTCACTTTGGGGATGTCGTACTCCGCCCTCCCGGGGCCACTGCCGCCGAAACTCTGGGGAGGCGAAAAAGACAGAAGACCCTTACAGCTCAGTCGC
Source organism: Anguilla anguilla (assembly GCF_013347855.1). Lineage (NCBI taxonomy): Eukaryota > Metazoa > Chordata > Actinopteri > Anguilliformes > Anguillidae > Anguilla > Anguilla anguilla. The sequence goes on from NC_049209.1 coordinate 19,622,991, forward strand.
GCTAAACCGGAAGGTCCCCGTTTCCCCATCAGACCGACTCGCTGCTCTGACACCCCAGAGCAAGGTCAACTACCTTAAGTGCACCCAGCGGTCAGAAACAGAAAACAGAAAGCACAGAAACGCAGAACCCAGAAGCACAAATGGGTTACGGAGTGTTAACATTTAACAGCTTCAGTCATCTGTCTGTGTCTCATTAACGGAGGGCCAAGCAGAGGGCTCCTGTCGGTGCTGACAGTGCACCCGGGCGCGGGGGGAGGGGGGGGGCGGGGGGGTCGGGCCTCTCACCAGCTGCTGCTCCAGGCCGAGGGAGCTGCTGGGCCTCAGGGCGTCGGCGCGTCTGTCCGGCGCCGGGGGCGGGGCCAGGGGGAGGGAGTGGCGGTTGGAGAGCTCGCGGGCGCCGCGCAGGTCGCCGGGGGCCCTGGGCACGGGCCGGGAGCCCCACTCAGCCGCGCTGCGGTTCGGGGGCACCGGGGGCAGATGGTCGCGGGGCGGGTCCCCCGGGGTGCCGGGGAGGGGTCGTCTCGGGAGCCGGCCCTCGGGACCCCCCGGGGGCGGGCGTTCCGGGGGGGGAGGGGCCGGGAGGTCCCACAAGCCGGGGGGGAGGGGGAGGGGCTTGTCTTTGTGGTGGGAGGAGGCCTGTAATGAGGGCAAGGGATCGTTAGTCATACACACGCACACACGCACACGCACACACACACACACACACGCACACAGGCCCCCATGCCTGCACACACACAGTCCGGAAGGCCGCAGCCTGACTCCGAGGCAGACAGGAACACACTCTGGACAGTGGGGCGCACTACAGCCCCGAGGCCTAGAGCCTGTCACCTGTCACCCGGGAGACGCCTCATCAACAACAATGCGCAGTTTTTACATCAGCCCGGACGCGTGCGACACAAACAGCGTGTGATGTGCGTAGCGTGCGCAACAGCCAGTCACACCGTAACAGTCCCTGCTAACAGGCCGCGCCCGTGATGCAGGCTGCTGAGGGGGGGCTTGCCTTGGACGTGGAGCCCGGGCTGGACGCCCCCGAGGAGGTGCCCGGCCTCGGCGGCAGCAGGTCCAGGCGGGGGGGCACGGGGGGCAGCGAGGCCTGGGGCGTCGTGGAGACGGGTGAGGGGGGGCGCTCCACCTGCCAAAACACCGCCCGTCCCCGGGGTCAGACCAGAACCGCACACGGCAAAGTCCTGAGCTGTCGTGTTTCAAGGAATCCTGAAAGTTTCTTAATCAACATTTCAAGGAAATACAAAAACTTTCACGCTTCACATTTGAGGGAAGAAGAACACCGACGCGAGAACACAGAGGAAGAGCCTGCGGTGCCTCTGACTGGAAGGACATCACAGCCACCGCGGCCGTTATTCATAGATGAAGGCAGCTTTAACCTCCCCGGGCCAGCAGACAGAAGATGAGCATCGCAGCCCAGAGCAGGACCCAGACATCAACACCCCCGGCCCTTTAAGGCCGAGAGCCCAGAGGCGGGTTTGTCCTTCTGATCCCCGCCCCTGTAGGAGGGACCAGAGCACACTGCGCCAGAGGGAACAGGAAGAGGGTTAAATTTTGGTCAGGGGAGCGGGGTCTCACCTTGGAGCAGGCCAGCTTGCTCATCATCAGGTGGGGGTCCTCCAGGCGGTCGTCGTCGTCGTCGTCGTAGTTAGGCGACAGGGCGCACTCGGACCCGTACGAGCCCATGGCTGCGGAGAAGCCGCCGCCGCCGTCCTTGGGGTTGAAGGGGTCCACCACGATGGGCTCCGTGCCTTTGATCTCACAGCGACAGAACGGGCAGCCCTGACCCTCAGACTCCTGGAGAAAGAGAAAGAGAGAGAGTTTATTTAGGTGTTTGTCACAGCTGTGTTAATACAAGGTTTGCAGTAAAACAATTCACAAATATTCGCAAATGCATTTCCTGCCAATAAAGCATTTTGTAGGCACGCACAGGCAGACACACACACATGCACACGCATGCACGCATGCATGCAGGCACGCACACACACACACACACACACACACACGCTCTCTCACCTGCCAGGCCGTGAGGCAGGACGTGCACATGAGGTGGCCGCAGGGCTCGATCTTCACGTCCTTGTCGTTCTCGGCGCAGATCTTGCAGAGCTGGAAGGTGGAGCCCATCTCGCAGTACAGCTCGTATTGCTCCTGGGGACAGACGGACGGACGGACGGACGGACAGGCGGGTGAGCGGGAGCGCAAACCCCACAGCGGAGACCTCTTCAGTGAAAGAGCGGGGGTAAAACCCTCACCTGCGTGACCTTGATGTGATCCTGAGGGGAGGGCTCGCACAGGCCGGTCAGGTCCGGGTTCTGGGTGCGGCCGTCAGGGAACAGGTAGCTGCGGCAAAGAGCAGGCTGAGCGCTCATCCCAACCGACACACAGCCGTTACGCTGCTTTCAACTCACTTCACAGAAGAAGACCGACGCACTCGCTGCTCAACGGAACCGTGCGCGGACGGACGGACACACAGACACACACACACAGACACACACACACACACACACACACAGACGGACACACACACAGACGGACACACACACAGACACACACACACACACGCCAGGGGCGCGTGAGAAAGCGCGCAGCAGGGGTTCGGAGACTCACAATCCCTCCCGGAAGCCGTCGATGAGCGCCTGGAACAGCGGCTTGTTGTGGGGGATGGTCTGCAGGATGTTGCCGTCGGCGGTGACGTAGCCGATGGCCCACTGGCCCAGCCGCGTGCAGCTCAGCCTGAAGATGTAGCTGCAGGAGGGAACGCAGTCAGACCCCCCGGCTAGCGCTCGACGAACAAGGCTGTCTGAGTGTGTGTGTGTGCATTAGAGTGCATGTGTGCGCATGTGTGTGTGTATTAGTGTGCATTAGTGTGAATGTGCGTGTGTTTGTGTGCTTGTGTGTGTATGAGAGTGCATATATGTGCCTTAGTGTGAATGTGTGTGTATTAGTGTGCATTAGTGTGCATATGTGTGTGTTTGTGTGCATGTGTGTGTATTAGAGTGCATGTATATGCCTTAGTGTGAATGTGTGTGTATTAGTGTGCATTAGTGTGCATATGTGTGTGTTTGTGTGCATGTGTCAGTGCCGGTGTGCTCCCCACCTGCCAGGCTTGTGGATGAATTTGTGCAGACGAGCCTTCACCTCGTCGTAGGTGAGGAAGGCCATGTAGCCGGGGTGTGTGACTGCCAGACTGTTCCAGTTACGTAGCAGAGACGACCACGGCTGCAGAGGAAGATGGACAGACCCACCGTCATAACCTTAACCATGGGGGGGGGGGGGGGGGGGGTTCACAGGGTCAAAGCCCTGTGAGCGAGTGTGTGCGTGTGTGTGTGCGTGTATTTGGTTGAATGTACCAGGCATCCAAAGCAAGCAAACTCCCCCCAAAGATAAATTCTCATATATCTATATTGAAATTTTCCAGAACACATAACATTACTTGCTGTAATATAATATTCTGTGACGTGGACCCTTTTCGGGGATCCAGTAAGGCTCTTTTTTACCTATTGCACCTCACAAAAATGCACCACCACCGGTTGAATACTATTCGTCATTCTCTGCCATCATCCGAATCGGAAAGATGGGACAAGCTGATACACAATGCCCTCTGAGCCACTGATACTTGTCAACCAAACATCAGGGTTCCTTCAGGGCCATTTTCAAATCCTTACAGACCACCCCTCCAACCCGAGCAAAGGGATCACAGAGCTTCTCCACCCTAGCTCCCCAGTGGTGGAACGAACTCCCCGTCCCTCTTCGAACCTCTCTCTCACTACCCATGTTCCGCCGTGGTCTGAAGACTCATCTCTTCAGACTATACCTGGACTTACTAACACCACTCTGTATATTTCACTCTAAATCCACCCCCCCCCCCCTTCATGACACTCGTTACATGTTCCCCCATCCCAGCACTTTTTGGTCTTTTGTATTTGTCCTAATATAGTAGCTTGTTCTTCTGCCTAGTTGACTTTGCAGAGGTTAGGTCAGAATAGTGTTCACTGTGTGAACTAAACTGTGTTCTTGGCTAGAAATAGCTGTACAAAATAAGTATTGTATCTTATTGAACCTGTGTTTTGTAGTTGTCCATGACCATGAAATGCACTTTCTGTACGTCGCTTTGGATAAACGCTTCTGCGAAATAAATGCAATGTAATGTAATGTAATATTCCCAGAAAAGGTCACGGCAACCTTTTTGCATGGGGGAGGTACACCGCTGAACTGACTCACGAAGAAGAACAGAATTTAGGGAAGGGGGCGAGCCTAATTAGAGTATGCCACAGGGGGTTTTCTCCGCATGCCACAGAATTTAAAAATTCCTGCCACAAATTGAGTAGAGCATGGTGCAGTTTGTGTGGCTGCAAAATACGTTAACCACAGTGAAAGGGCGAGAGAGCCGCCCCTGTCTGAGTCCGAGGCACTGCAACCATGGCTGACGTGTGGTTAGCCTATTTTCCGATTGATTCGTTTCAACAAAGGACCATCAAAAGAATGTATACGTGCCATCAGAACACATCTTCGCTCTCTCCACCTATCACAAGCTCACCTGTGTCTCCGCCCAGATTCAGATTTTCTGATTTGACTCAAACATCTCTACAGCTCTGTTCACATCTCATTAGAGAGGAGAGGAAAAAAAACCACAAGAAATACAACTGAAAACATTACAGTATCACACCACTACAGTAGCAGGCGACTGACAGCAAAAAGAACACAATGTGAAAGCTGCAGTTAAAGGTTATCAGGTTTCTACATCTGGCAAAAGAAGAGCACAAAAAAAAGACCACAATCACCCAGAAAATCTGCAAAAAACAAGATGATGATGCACCAGTTTTGACTCTTTATGGGCCCATGACTATCAGTCTGCTTCTAATAAGCCTAGGCCTGTTCCTCCCTGATCTATAGGACCCAAGGTCTGTAAAGAGGAAGCCATCTTGAAAACACTGCACCATTACAGGGAACCCAAAAAGCTCTCTTCCCCAACGAACTGTGTCCTGGGCTGATGGTGTTAAAAAAAAGAGAACAAAAACCGTGTCCGCAAGCAAAAACGGGGAAAAACCCAACTTCCTCCAGAGTGAAGAGAAGAAATAACCCAACTTACTGTCTGACCTTTTCAAGTGAACAACTGACAGAACTGATAAAATGTGACACAGGTCAACGTACTTCTAAATGTAACCTGCAAGTCGCACAGAGTGCACGCTAAAAACACTCATGAGAAAAACCAGGGTATTTCCGCGTCCAATAAAGCGTCGCAAGTATCAGAAAAAAAATACAATTCACAAAGCCCCTCAGCGGACATGGCCTGCTGCATCTGGGCACTGCGCCTTTAAATCCTCTGCATAAATTTCAGTACAAAAATACATTTTTTAAACATATTTGTGAAGGGGCAGCAGTGTACTATAATGGGTAAGGAGCGAATCATGTAACCTGCAGGTCGCAGGTTCGATTCCCAGGTAGGACACTGCCGTCGTACCCTTGAGCAAGGTACTTAACCTGCATTGCTTCGGTATATATCCAGCAGTATGGATGCAATGTAAATGCTATGTGAAAATAAATAAATAAATAAAAAAAGTTGTGTAAGTCACTCTGGATAAGAGCGTCTGCTAAATGGCTGCAATGTAATGTAACAAGCCATGCCGGAATAACAAGGATTGTTTCAAATTACAGCTTGCAATGGTCAGGGAACTTTTAAATGATGATGTGAAACCTGGTGGCAAAGTGGTTGCAGTGTAAACCTGTCAGTAACCATAAGAGCTGACAGAGGAAGACATCACCAACATGCTAGGAGAGCAGGACTAGAATTGTCTGATGACAAAGACGACATTGTTTTCCAATATAATTTAAGGCTATTTCATCGATACAGGAAATTATTAAAACTGCTCCAGTTCCTATGTTACGTCGATAGAAATCATTCATGTGAAATAGTCCAATTCTACGAATTGAGATAGTAGGTTGTTCCAAGAAATAGTGAAAAGTTCCATTTGCTGGTCATAAAGCCAGTTGCAATCATTATCATTTCAGCACCATAATTAAAACGAATCCTTTGTAAAAGGACAGCCAAGATTCCACTTAATGTGATTACATCTATGCTTGATAAACTTCTTAGAAATAGCCTTTTACTTCATTTGAGCATTTGGAGAAACTGGACATCAAGTCCTATTTTTGCTGTATTTGCGCTCAGATGATTGAGAACAGGCACAGCTTTAACATGAAACGTGCCGTGTGGCTACTTGATATTTGATATTTGTCATTGATTTAGTGTCGTTAGTAAACATGATAGTGCGAATGGTGTCGGCAGCTGTTGCACAATAAGGAAGACCATCTGCACTTCCTGTTTTTTCTTAGAGGATCTACCCCATAGACAGATTTTTTTAATATACATACTGTGTATAGAAAGGGCTGTAATCCCTACAAGGATCACCCGATATGGATGCAAATACCCTCAAATTAAAACTGAAAATCTGCCCCTTAACCTCATAATTATGATTTCATTTCAAATCCAATTGGCTTGAGTGCAGAGCCAAAATAACAAGCACAGGACATGCACTGGTGTAGCAATAACAGAGTTGACCGATTTCCCAATACAGTAAATAACATCTATTTTGTCACATATTGCAAAAACATTTCCTGAGACTGAGTGTTTCTGCTATGTAATGCCATGTACACTACTGTATGTACTTGCATTAACCACATACATTTACATTTACATACAATTAAATTGAAATAAAAATAATTTTTTAGGATTTCCTATCCACTGGATCTGGAATTGCAGAGTTCTGAGCTGCGGTCAGGGGGTCAGGGGTGAGCAGTTCAACAGGTCAGGGTTGGGGCGGGATGTCTATGGTCCTCTGTACCTGGAAGAGCCTGGTGAAGATGTCGAACTCAAACACGGAGATGTAGTCATTACAAGTGAGGTCTATGGTGGACTTCAGAGCCATGGCCTCCAGGCCAGAGCTGATTGGGTGAAATTCGTGCAGAGCCTGCCGGAACATTTTCCATGGTACAATGGTCCTGTGCAGAAAAACAGGGGTTACAGAACAGTTGGCTACAAACAATAGGAGAGGGTGTTCTACATCATGCCATAAATGGCTCAATTGCTCATATTTACACTAAAGTGTTCTTCCTGGAAGAGCTCCATAGGGGGAAATGAGCCAAGTCTACAATGGAAAGGGGATGGAATCAGCCAGCCTGGTAAAAAGGGGTATAATGAGCCTGGCTGGTTAACACTATAGTGGGAAAGGGGTGTAATGACCCAGGCTAGTCAACACTACAGTGGGAAAGGGGTGTAATGAGCCTGGCTAGTTAACACTCTACAGTAGGAAAGGGGTGTAATGACCCAGGCTAGTTAACACTCTACAGTGGGAAAGGAGTGTAATGACCCAGGCTAGTTAACACTCTACAGTGGGAAGGGAGTGTAACGTCCAAGCCCGATTCCACCTCTACAAAGGGAAATGGGTGCTATAATAGAATGAGTATCTCCCCATAATCCAAATCCTAAGGCGCCTTCCAGTATTGCTGACCCAGGCACTTCCTGTGCAAGGTCAGTAATGGCTGGGTTTCCTGGTCTGGTTGGTGAGGAAAAGCTCCACTCACTTGTCTGTGAAAGACTTCCTCCAGAATTCGGCGGCGTCAGCCTTGGTGATCCTGAAGTTGTCGCCCTGAAACAGGCCATTGGGGAAGATGGCCCTCAGCTCGGCCAGCATGTGACTGAATATCAGCGACAGCTTGGTCAGGTTACGTCTGAGAGAAGAGAAGAGGAAGCGTGGGACACGAGGGGGGAGGGGAGAAAAGGGGAAGACGAAGAGAACAGATCATTGTGAATGCATCATATATTATCTCTTTTGCTTAGCATAGCAAACAATAGTGTGACGCACGCAGCTCACATTACGCACATTATCCCCGAATGCCCACAGCTGCATATTCACTGAGGAGCTTTGGTTGAGGTGCCCCGCCGAAGGGATTAACAGTACCTCCGGCCAGGAATTGATCTTGCAACTTTCCAGTTACACCACACTGCCACCCCAGCGCTTTATGAATACCACTGCTGTTCTCACACTTCCCATTATAGTCATGATGCAGCAGACTTGTGCTGACCCACAGATGGAGCTCCAAGCTTTAAAGCCAGCTCTGCCTAGACATACAGGTTTCATACTGGGCACACATCCAGTAGTAATTAGCTACTGGCCAATGCTAACGATACAGCTCTCACAAGCTGTAGCACATTATACACCATGCTAAAATACACAGGCAAATGTCTGTGCTGGGGTGTGTTCCTCTGCAATCCTTTCCTTTGTTTCCCATATTGAAACAGAAGCTCTGTACAATCAATTTCCTTTAGGGAAATGAATGGCAGACGAGCAGGACTTTCGGTCTCAGATCAAAAGTAAATTCCCGCGACCTGGCTGCATGCACACCAACCCGTGTTTACAGACTACGTTTGTGCTTCAGTGACCGCAGAGTCACATGAAAGACCGAGAGGAGGGAACACAGACGGATCTCACTATAAAATGAATATAGAGCTCGGAACATTTCCTCTTTTTTGTTACCGCACACAACGACTGTAAGAGAAGCAGTCCGTTTTTACGGACAGACATTTTTATTCTTGTTTCCACTGCTCAGACACATCTGGTGTCTTTAAGGCCGGTCTAGCTGTGAAGTGAAATGACCACATCCACCTCGCACCTCTCAAAATACTGCAAGTTCTCAAGTTCTGACACTTGACAGGTTTCCACACAGACTTGGCGAGCATGCGGCGTACATGCGCGCAGGTCTGCAGGAGGGCAAGCGCGCGCGCACGTGCGTGCGTCAGAGGTTTTCGCGGAGGGCGACGCGGCCCGCAGCCGCGGTTGCGCGCTGCAGGATGGGAACAGAAGCAATGGCGAGAGAGAGAGAGAGAGAGAGAGAGAGGATGGGCGTGAGAAAGAATGCTGGCGGAGTTCCGGGCCGCGTCTGGTGCGGGGGCGGGAACAGGCGCAGCTTCAGGCCCCGCTGCACCGAGGCTGGGCCCGGGAGCGGGCAGGCGGCACCGCGAAAGACACACAACAACCGATGTTCCCCCGTTAGCCGCACTGGCAAATGAACACAAATGCACTCTGCTGTATTGACAACGCCGCTCCGCTATAGGCGTTCAATCAACTGAGACGGGAACTCGTTCAGTTAGGAAGGGCTTCCATTCGGCTAAGGAGGACACCTATTCAGTTCAGAATGACTCTGTTACAGCATATCTGTGGAAGTCAAACCCCTTCCGCCCCCATCACTTCTCCCCTGGTCCCTGCATGAGTCAATGCGTTATTCCTCAGCACTGTTCAAAGCTCCACCCCCAAAGTTACCACGTATCGCCTGCATCTGAAATAACCATATGACATGCAGCCATACTACCGTTCGTCTACAACTGCCTGTCAGCAACACAACAGTATGTAAAATTTCATTGACCGTGTCCATGTGTGCGTGTGTGTGTGCGCGCGCATGTGCGTGCTTCTGTTTGGGTGCGTTTTGGGTGTTGGCCATTGGCTCAAACGCTAAGACAATGACATTGCATCTACCCCCTCGTTCAGAACCCAGAACCCCTCGACTTCGCCCTACTGTTGCTATGGTTACAGGCCTCGCTCCCTTGGACACAGTGCTTTTGTCAGCTCCTCTTCCTCTGTCTCACTCTGACCTTTGACCTACAGCTGGCTGCTCCCTTCTCATTTCCTGTTTTCACTGATAAAAGCGTCTCTGTCGCGGGCAGGGACAGAGAGGGAGAGATAGGGAGAGCGCTCAGAGTTTGAGCACTACAGAGGAAGCCAGAGAGACAGACAGTACAGCACAGAGGTCATCACTTTCTCATTTAAAGTCTCTAGCATTACCTCATTTTTATCATTTCACAATAAAAAGGAGAAAATATAGGCCCAAGTATGAGAAAATTACTTTTATCACAACATATCTATCAGACACTGCAGTGCATGAGCTTCAAAATTCACTGTTCCCTGTGTAATATACTTAATCTATGCTCAGAATATTCAGATCTAAGGCACTGAGGGATGATCTCCTAAGCACCACACCTGGATCTGTCACCAACAACCCAGTGATCTTGATTTCTTCATGATAACCAGATGGACAGTTTGGACCCTTCCAACAAAAACCTATTCAATTCCAAGCTCTGCGCCACTGTACTCCCAGGCCAGAGAACAAACCGCCCACCCTCCCTCATATCCAAGTCAGTGGTTTTCAACCTTTTCTGGTGCAGGGACCCCCACCCAGGCTCAGTAAACATCCAGGAGACACCAGTTAATAACAGTTTTATATTTTCCCAAATCTGTATATAATCATTGCGTATGAAGTCTGGCTAGGGACCCCCTCAAGGACCCCCTGTTGAAAACCCAGGTTCTAAATGAAACCCAAACTTCCCACACAAAAGCATGGGTCAGAAGTGGGGGGAGGGGGATACTGTTCCCCAATGCAGGGTTGAGCTTAATGCTTCTCAAGTCTGGTCCAGGACCAAACAAGTATGCCGGGTTTTGTCTGAACAAATCTCATAATTAAAAGAAAATCATTCAAATTTGCTTGAATGTTTCACAGCCAAAATTTCTATATAATGTTGCTTCAATGTATAATTGTCATGGGCCAGTTTAAATTTCTTATTAAACCGGTAGCTAAATAGCTTAAACATGCTATGCAATAACTACAATACAATGACAACAGTATCTATATAATGACAACTGACCGATCTCCTTTGGAGGGGAAAAAGTGTCACCCTTGAGGGATTGGAGGGCAGCTGGCACTTGCATAGGTTGCTGTTGACTTTCTCCTTGGTTATTATTTTGTCTGCAATAGCATAGAATCCATAATATTTCCAAATGGGTGGAGTTACAATTTTTCTTGGCTCCTCCATTCGGAAGGTTTAACCTACAAGAACTTTATTTTTAGGCTACCACAATCCAGACAAAACCATAACATGGTGTATTGTGTATCGTCTCTTTCATATTGAGTGCTACCAGATGATGTTAAATTAGCTTGGGAGGAAATAACTGATGCAGTCAATGCATGATTCTATCACTTTAACTACATTCACATAGGCTTAATTAAAAGATTGTTTAAGTTCAAGCTGCCTTTATTGTCCTTTTTCACATTAGAGACAGGTGTAAGAAGAAAAAAAAGGAAAACAGTACCACCAGGACCACAGTGCAGTAGAAGAACAGCAATAAACAATTAGAAATGCCTAAATACAGGAATTAATGTTATTAAACAGAACAAGAAATGCAAAGTATGCATTTTTCCTTTAACAACGATTGACTGGCTTTTGAACAGGTATTGAACGTGGCGCATTGATAGAAAAATCCCAAAATTAACAACTTGCTGTATGCTGGGCTGCGACTTGTGCCATCGGCCTGGCCTGTCGGCCTGGCCTGTCGGGTGGGGTAGGCGTGAATCTCAAACCACGCTGGCACCAAAATAGCAGTGCACTGCTCGATCTTCACAGTCACACCCCCAGCAGCACCTCCCCTCCCACTTTGGCGCACAGCGAGTTGTCAAATGACCGGACCGGGCTGAGGTGTGTCAGAATCCACGATGCCACTTCGCCAGTGCGACGGCTCGTCACGAGCCATGAGCCGGCCAGAAAACAGAGTGCTAATCGCGCTTAATTAGACTTTTTACATCTACTGACGGTTGATTTATCCTCTTAATGTCACATTATGCCAGAAACGGCTTTGTCTGCCCTCAAAATAAACATAACATTCACAACCAAGGAAATTCATTCGGTCAGAGTAACTTATGCTTTACTATGTTCTATGTAATATATGACAAACAATTCCATTTAAAAAAGGTTCAGTTTTTCATCGATTCAGTTACAAACTGATAGGTGAAAAGAGTTGGGTCTCATTTGCCAAAACCATCTGTGTAAAACAGAGTTTACTGACAGCAAATGGCAATGAGCCAAACCTGCAGCGTGTTCAAATACGTTCAACCACACAATTATGGTAGAACACATTTTCAACAACCTTAATTGATCAAGACAAAAACTTGAAGGCTTTGACAAAAATGAGCACACACAGTGGGGCTCCAGGAGCAGGTCTGAGAAGGAGAAGGTCTGAGAAACACTCATCTAGCCTATATATGGCAAGTGTCTGTTTGTGACAATTTCCCTCACATTAGGTGTCTCTACTCTCCAACAAATCTTCAGTTCTTCAACCGTTGGTACCTGACTTGCAATCTCACCCTACCATAGGTCCGCTCTTAGCATACGAGTTAACCTTTGTGCACGCAATGTACAATTCCCTGTTGCCTGCCTACATTCTCAAAAATAAATGTCCAAAACATGCGTGTAGAAAAGAGGGTGAACAAAAAAGACAGAGAGAGGGGCAACCAGAAGAGAGGCTACGATCGCCCCTTGACTGAGGTGGAAAAGCAATCTTTTTGAGGAGTCATAACTGCTCGTATATCAGATCACTGTGTCACATGAGGACTTACTCTTTGCTTTGTGAATGGCCTCACAAGCCAGCTCTCTGCAGCACTACTGCTATTGTTGTGGCTACAGCGCACTGCATTAAAATACTTGGCAAATTCAATTAAATTTGAATGTTCACACAGCAGCTTTCCCCAAATTGCAAAGAAAATGCAGGGATCATATCAAAATAATAATTACAACAATAATCTTCCAACAACTCCACTCAGAGAGAAGAGATCTTCTAGCAGAGAAATGCAGTTCAAAATGAACAAGCAAGCTGAGAACACTACACAATTCATGCAACCACACATATAGTCATCACATTTCAAATTTCAAATAATCAACAGCTAAGCAGCAGCACCCACGTCACCAAATGGAAACTGCCTTCCCCTTTTTATCACACTCTTTGCTTCAGAAGTACACACACCGGAAGAGGCGCCACACAGGATCTCTCTCAGGAAATAGACTGTAAGAGGGCGCATGCACACATCCACATACAAACATACACACAAAGACACACACACACACAAACACTCACATACACACACACACACACACACAAAAACACTCACACACACACAAAAACACTCTCTCACACACACACACACACAAAGGCACATACACACACAAACACTCACATACACACACACACAAACACTCACATATACACACGCACACAAACATACACACAAAGGCGCACACACACACACACAAACACTCACATACACACACACACAAACACTCACATATACACACACACACAAACATACACACATGCACAGGCGCTACACAGGAAACAGCCAGTAAGAGGGTGTATGCGCGCGTGCACACGCACTCACATACAGGCACAAGGACACACACAAGCACTCACAAACATACAGAAGTAGGGCCACAGACACACACACACACTTCTGCAAATGTTCAACAGGATAAAAAACTGCATATCATAGCAAGTCCAACCCAGTGTTCATTTCACCAAGAATTGAATTCCACTCCCTCCCCAAAACAGAAAAAAACATCTTAAATGGCCCTCCCTGTGAGAGTGGCCTTTTCATAGATAGCACGCTTGACCAAAATAGACTGTCTTTTCTGATCCAGGAAACTAGATATTCTACAAACCACAAATGGGGTTACACTTTCTGTGACAGGATAGCTGCAAATAACTGTATTTAATTGTAAACACTTTGTGATTGCCAGTTCATATTAACCAGGTATCAGCAAAGCCGCTTCATATTAAGCTAGTTTCCAAAAAGCTGTCACCATTTTCCCCCCAAAATCAATGTGAACTACACTTCCCTTAATGCATAACTTTTTCGTATTTGGAGAAGCCACGAGGGTCCTTTTGTATTGCCCTGGAATGCTCAAATGAGTATTGCCAAGCAAAAATAAAGTCTTATAAACTCCCTCTGACGAATGCGCAAGTACTGCGACAGTGGCTGGCTGCTGAAAGTCCACATAAATAATTAAGTGGTCACTGCAGTCCCATCGCCCCTGTCCCACACATATTTCTGTGTTCCATACACTCCATGGCCCTCAATAAAGAATACACTTTTAAGAGTTCAATACACAAGCCTATATATTCAGTCTAATAAAATATCAGGTTATAGGTCAATATATTTAAGCTATATAAGTTTATATAAAAGTCTGATAAATTACACTTTCCATCCTATTTCATCCAAATAAAACTTAGTCCACTTAAATCCTTTTTCAAACGTCAGGAAATCTCGTTGTTGAGAAACCTATTAGATGCAAGTTTCTAATTCTCAGAAACAACAGATGTTATGGAGTAAGCTTAGAGTGTACAAAAGTGGGTTTTGTCACAGCAATGAAACAAGAAATGGCATAACCACAGTGCAGCACGGTATAACTGCATACAGTCATTTGCACAATGGTTCCTTTGACAGAATTTCATTTAAAAAGTGGGGTAATAATGTGATTTAGAAACGTTTTTCAGGAAGTAGACAAGGCAAAATGAGTGCAACTTCCTCATGCAGATAAGTCTAGAGTGAAAACTTTTTCCTTCCATTTTATTTTCTAATTAATTTGTTTAACTAAGCTGACGACATTTCTAACTCACATGCAGAAATCTGCAGGGGGTCCTGTATCACTTTTATAGCAGTTAATGAATGATTCTACTGCCACTGGCTTAATATCTGGTTAGAGTTTCATACAAGAGTGGTGCAGATTTATTTCACTTCCAGATTAGCGATTGGTATTTTGTAGAAAAGCAGTTCACCAGAAATTAAATCTGGACCAGTATCAACTGACACCAGCTGCCAAGAAGGGTGACACACGGGCTGTAATGTCGCTCAGGTCGAAAAGGCATCCATCTCATTATGCATGCACAACTCCTCTGGCCAATCAGACGCTTCCACTGCAGCCTGCAGGGTAACCTTTCTAACAGAAAAATGCCTGCACATCTTGGACTGTGGCCTTCAGAAAAAAGAAATGCTGCTGGCACTGCATTCTTAACGCGAGTGGGAATGCTCAAATGAAAGGAGGAGGATGCAGCATCTATCCTATTGGTTATAGTGAGGCCTTTTTTATGTGAGAAGAAAAAACTAGATAAAAACTGATTTTTAAAGTGGACAGTCACAAAGTAACAGTGCTATAGTCACTTGACATATTATTAATATATGAACATAATTTAACACAGAAAAAATTCAGTTCAACTGCAGTACACCCCCTCAGAGTCGGATCAGAACCAGAAACTGGGTGAAAGTCTACTCTCTACACAATTGTGTTCTTTTTCCCTGCTTATGCAAGTTTCTCAGGTTGCTAAAAGTCCCATGTGTCCATCTGTACACTTAAATTGAAGTGAATTGACAGGTAATGTTGAATATTTTGCTAACAAAAGGAATTGGGGGGGGGGGGGGTCTAAGACTTAAGCAAGCCATTGTGGAAAATTTAGCTGCACAAACAAGGAGAAGCTGAAGCAGTAGGGGTGGGTGAGAGAAAAGAGGGAAATGGAAACTGTGAAAATGCAAGCGCACAATCTTTCTTCACCCATTTCCCATCAGACAGCCACCGACGTGTCACTGAATAATTGCGTTTTGTATACCTCCTGTTTGTCACTGCAAAATACATACAAATACGTACTCATATATGCATATGAATTGTATACTGAACTTCATACCGATTCACTTAAACAGCAAAAAAATAATGCAGGGGCACAGTTGTGTTCCTGTGAGACACACCTGTTGTACATGGCTGATAAGCTGGCTCTCTGTGCACCCACTAGCACAACGCTCTGAATGAAGCAGCTTTGCACAGACCACAAGAAAGCTGTGGGAAGGCGAGGGCTTCAGATTAGCCGCTTACAATTACAACCCTACAAACTGCCACAAGGTACCACTCTAAAAAAGGTACAGTACCTCTGTACTTTTTTTGGTTCAGCCCCTGTGTACCATCTATCTACACAAATACTTTTGTTAATTTATTATAAGAAGGGGCACCAGGGGCTTGTATCCACCATGTTACCCAGTGAGCACAAGCCCAGATACAGATGGAATATACACATCTACAGGGGCAGACGTCTACATTGAGAGATGTCTTGACATAAAAGGACTAGGTTAGCTTAATTTAGCCCTAATTTAGTTCAGATTTTACTGGCCTAGCCAGCTATAAAACTGTACATTTCAATCAAATCTAGCTGGGTTTTCAACGTTTGTCTAGATTGTATGTACCACATCTAGCCCGGCAGACAAAACAAAAACTAGCAGACTATGTGGCTCTCCAGGACCAGGATTAAGTATCACTGCAGCTAAAAGAAAAATGCACCTACATACATCAGGGGTGTCCAATCATACCCGAAAAGGGCTGATGTGGGTGCAGGTTTCTGTTTTAGCCCAGCACTAAGACACCTGATTCTACTTAAGGTCTTGAGCGAGGACCATGATTAGATAATCAGTTGAATCATTATTTCTTTTTTTAAAATGTAACTTTTCGTGTGCAAGTTACATGCTTTGTAACTGCTTTCATTTTTAATGTGGGCATTTCCCACTGACAAAATCTATCCTTAAAATGTAAAAATACTGCATGTCCAAGGTTGTAAGTAATCAAACTGAATTTGACACTTGTCGCTTATCAACATCGCTGTCAATCATCATTGGTGCTTAATTAGTGGCAATTACTTAATCAGTTTAAGATTATTGAGGTGACACAAATGAGTTAAATTGTTTGAGAAGGGGCTTGAGAAAGAGGCTATCGCGACCTCTAGCTGGCGGAGGACTGAAGTACAATGCGAGAAACCAAGGGGCTAACAGGTGGCCCTAAGTCACTGAACTTCGGCCAGAAATGACTACTGGCGCTCTGATGAATGTCTTAGCACTTCTATATTGGATTTTTACTAACATGTACCCCTCTGAATGGCACTAGTGCGTGACAAGTAAGTTTCAGCATTGTTTTTATTCATATTTTAAACAATAACCTTTTTATAGCTATATTGACATTCAGCTAATCTTATCGTATGCTCAAAGTTATAAATTTCTCCATAAAACAGAGAGGTAGATTTAAAAAAAAACGGAAATGAAAACGTATCCAAAAAATTTGTTAATTTTTTCCCTTACAATTTCTCCATTGTACCTCTGTTTTTTTGGGGAACAGTTTCGCCCCTGAGACGCCCCCTTGCTCTCCACTGCATACGAGCCCCACAGTTGTCCCTGGAGGGCTCCGGGACCCCTACTTTCCCACATGGACTAGGACTGTTTCTGACCTCAGAGTGGACGCTTTTACGCCCCCCCCAAATCCCCCCCCCCCCACACCCTTCCATCACCCCTCCTTTCCCCAGAGCTCTTCTGAATAATGCCTCTCCGCAGCCAAAACCGCCCCCTCTCCTCAGCGGCTCTCACAGCCCCCGGCCTGGGGGGGGGGGGTTTCTCCTCAGCGCGGGGCCGTGCCTTCAGAGGGACATCTGTGTAACGTCTGGCTACGCGACGCTTCTGTACGGAGAGGATGCCACAGCGAACCCCTCCCCCCCCGCTCTGCACTCTAGCCCAGTAAAGCTGTGCGTGGAGCCTCAACTTAACCCTTGAGTCTGAGTCACTGATAAAATAAAAAAAATTTTAAAAAGATGTCTGCTCCTCCCCACCACACTCCTGCTGCACAGAGGCCTCCCTGAATTCACAGGAAACAGGTGTGTGAATGTGTGTGTGTGTGTGTGTGATTGTCTGTCATTGCGATAATGTGCATGTGTGTGACCGAATATGCACGCACGTAAAACGTTTGTGTGTAGGCGCACATGTGGGCCAGCGCGAGCAAATGAGGAGCAAACAGGTATGCATGTACCTGCCACATCCGGGTGGGGTCGGTTATCTCTGGCACAAAGCAGGCAGAGTGTTCAGTTGGTTATCAACCCATCTGTGAGGGGGGGGTGGAGGAGGGGGCAACAACAAAGACACCGCTCCCAGCACTAAACTCATCTGAAACCCCGCCCACAGACCTCCAGGATGTGGAATTAAAGGGCCCTGCTTCTCTGCCTCTGCGCGTGGCTAATTTAAAGCTAGCTAACTCGTCACAGGGTAACCACTCAGGTTGAGACGTTGCTTTTATGCATGCGCCAAAAACATCCCATTCTTTCCATATATTGCACCCTCTGTATATATAAATAATATTTATATATTTTAAATTCAGATTCTGAGAGGCATACAAAGAGGCTGTGTGGACTTTTCAGTCGCAATTACATCATCGTGGATGCAGGAGCTTGTGTGTGCCAACTTCTGCAAGAAGCATAAATCCACCTTGAGTTCAGACCAGCCAACTCCACAAACCTCAGAGGACAATTAAAAAAAACACGATAAATCAAGAGCCGTAGCTAACCAGGAGACACAACATGCCTGAAAGTGCACCGACATGTTTCTACATCCTGTTTGGCTGTATGTGCTAGGATTAGCAGTTATAAATTTCTGCAAGCCTGAATGGGAAAAAAACCAAAATTTATATACAGATTACAGGAAGGAAAAAAGTTCTGAAAGATGCTTGTTTTAGATGCATGGACTAGTGACAAGCAACGCTTAAAAACTCCCTTCCCCACCACAGAACACAAGCCTAATCCCTTTGTGTGGAAAAAAAGACACCTTTATGCGCATGCACGCATACTCATGTGACAGAGACTCATTCAACAAAGGTATATTTTGAATAACAAAGTTTGCTCCCTGAAAACAAATTAATTGAGTTTCCTGTGTAAATGCTACAGATTATTTCCGCATCGAACGGAATAGAGATAAAAAGAGAGACAGCCTTATTGCAGTGTCTGTGACTGCTCACCATGGGGGCCTACTGTCTCAGCAGGATTCAGCTATAATGAGAAGCATGAAAAACTGACTGAACATCAGCCATGTCACATCTGCCAGATTTTTAAAAACCACACACTGTGCTGAAAACCCTGACTTTTTCTTAAAAACCCTGTTGTCAGTGTCCAACATACCCATCTAAAGACTTCCCCAGGTAAATTTTCACACATGAACACCCCCTTCTCCAAACCCCATGTATTCCAAGCTTCAAACAGATATTTTAAAGGGAAGTGCATAAGAAACTGCTGATCTCATATATTTTTACCAGTGCACAGCCTTAGGAGCACTGGAATGACATCAGCAGGCACATTTGCTCCGGAAGCCAGAAGCGGGAGGAATGAGGAGGACCACTGCATCAAGGCTGGGGTCAGCGGCTAAATTTAGCAACACATTACTATTAGCAATACCCCGCTTTATTTTTATTTAACCCACAAATAAAAGAAGGAAACTCTCGTGACAGAGCTACGCTAGTGACTTACGCGTGCGGTGGGACAGGGGCCTATTTGTGGGTGCAGCAGCCGGCCAAGCATCTATGTCAAATGTGTGTGGTGACTGTCCACAGCAGCAGCGTAGGAAGCAGGAAACTTTAGGCTACTTATAATGGAATGGTTGCATGTCCAGATCTCATGTTGGGCACTGCAAGGCACCCAGCTGAACTGCTTCAGTAAATATTCACTCGTATTTATAGATCATTTTATGAGCTGAAAATATGCAAGGAAGGCAAATTTCCCTGAATATGGGCATGGGTAATGCAAAAAAAGGGCGTGAGGTATTTAAGGGTCCGTTGATTAGCGTACGTGTGGCATGGGGGTACAGCGACGCGTACGCAGGAAACCAGTGTGCAGCCTAGCCCTGCACAGGGTGGACAGAGACGGAACGAAACAGGAAGAGGTCTGACGGTGACGCACAAGCCCTGTGTCACTGTTAACACAAGGTTAACACAACTCTCTCTCTCTCTCTCATTTCCAACAAATACTACACCGCACATTTCTACACCTCCCACAGTTTATTTCAGTTTGCCTGTCTGACCACAGACACCACAGCAGAGCAGTGCAGGCATTGTAAATAGCCTCAGGTCTGGCCCTGACATTGCACCACACTAGAAGTAGTGGCCAAGGGAAGCCTGCAGCCATTTTGTGTATGAAAAGTGGGTGCGTGTGTAATTGGCCGCAATGGCTCAATGAGAAAAATGGAAAAACAATGCATGCAACTATAAGGAAAAATCCATACTACAAGGAATACAAGGAGCATACAGTACTTCCTTAAATACTTCATATAACAATAAATGCAATAACGAGTACACCAAAATACACCCTCACACTTTTGCATGTAATAGAAAGTGTGATACACAAAATATGAGGAATGCAATTTCACAATATATCTGAGCTAAACATGAATTGACAAACAATTAACTATTGGATATGTGGACTGTATTTATAATATTCTAAAGTGTATTCCTTATATGTGGGGCTCTGTGTTATAATCTTTATTATGCTTTTCACGGATGGATAAAGGGATGGCTCACTCAGGCACAGGAGGGCCTTGTCGATTTTAGCACGGCACACTCAATGATAAATATATGAGAGAGGGCTCAGGGCTGCAGACGCTCAGCTTGGCACTGCAGAGCGGAAGTGCGGCATGCATTCTGAGAAAACTAACAGAACCCAGCGGCGCATCTCCTGCACGCACACACACACGCGCTCACACACACGCGCTCACACACACACGCTCACACACACACGCTCACACACACACACGCTCACACACACGCTCACACACACACGCTCACACACACACACGCGCTCACACACACATGCTCACACACACACGCTCACACACACACGCTCACACACACACACGCTCACACACACACGCTCACACACACACGCTCACACACACACGCTCACACACACACGCGCACACACAGACACATACTCACACACACACGCTCACACACACATGCTCTCACTCGCACACACACACACTCGCACTAACACACACACACACACACACTAAAACACGTGTCCGCAGATTGAAAGGCTTCAGTTCACGCAGGGTGTTCCTGTTCTTAGGCAGGTAGGCGTTTGCGGAGCACGGAGAAAGGTGATGCAGCACAGATGTGCGCCGATGCGTTTTGTTTTCGCTTGCGCCTTTCTCCAAGCCTGTAACGCACAGACATTGGGGGGGGGAGGGGCGTGGTACCGGGCCGATTTGCATAGACACAGGGCAGAGGAAGGCAATGCAAAGCAGCCCGTGTGTAACGACTTGACTCCGTTTCACACAGGGAGGGAGGGAGGAGGTGGAGGCGTTTCGTTATTAATCGTTAAATGCGGGTGCCAACACCCAAGACCAGGTCCAGCAGCCGGACAAAGGAAGCCCTGTACCGCGGGGCCAGCTGGGAGGGGTGACATCACATAAATCATTACGTCTGAGTGCTTCCTGCAGCAGTTTCTGCTGGTTTCTGAACTCGCCTAAATTGAAGGTTGTAGGCTCGAATCACACGAGGAGGCGGAAGCCGGGAACAGGCACGGACAAGGCTGCCTTGAGCATGACATTTACCCCAAAGAGCTTCAGCGCACACCATTTGAATAAAAGCACAGCGTGTGCCGTGGCGAGCAATGTAAATCAGACTGACAGCCCTGCATGAGGATGTCTGCTAAGTAAGCGTGCATTGTAGCATAGCGTTTCTTTTTTTATTTTTGTAAAAACCTAACAAAGATGTCCTGCTGAGATCTATTACAAGACGGCAGCAAGATGAAACAAAATAGATAAATCATGCTGGACAACAACGCAAACTCCAAGAAAGCAAGGCAATACATCAAGAACAAATATACTGTAACCTGTAATTCACAATCTTATGCTCGCTTGTTCAGGAGCCAGCACCTTGTCGTGATTAGGTGCTGATGAAGCCAAATTTTTTTTAAACCGATGACACTAACAGAGCCTCTACCTTCATGGCAAAGTCAAAAGTACAAAAATGAGGCTTATTACCGTATTAATGTGCGCTTCCTAAGAATGCAGTTTAAGCAGACTGTAATTACAAGCGTTTTGGAACACAAGCACAATGTAAGGATAGCATATTATCCAACACATTTTTATATATATTGACTTATATATCAATGATACTGAATAAATATGATATTAATTTTCCACATATATTACTTTAACACAGGAGTAGCCTCCAACCAATAGATACTTTATTAATCCCTAAAAGAGACTTGCTTGCAACAATAAAGCATAAATGGCAAATAAAGGTATAGAGAGCACCCTTTCCCCTGGCCGTTACCTGGGCTGGGTGTTCTCCTCGTACATGCGTTCCCTGCCCTCCTTGAACAGGCTGATGGTCTGCTTGGTCTTCTTGGTCAGGTTCTCCATGAAGACGCGGAAGTACTCGTTCTCGCCCAGAGTCTCCATCTTGCCCTCGTAGCGGGACAGGATAGTGCGCAGGTGCTGGTAGGTGTCTGGCAGCAGGTCCAGGATGTAGGGCGGGCTGTTCTTCAGCGCCAGCTTTGGGTTCTGGCAAAGTCGGACCACCTGGGGGGGGGGGAGCAAAGGAGACGGGAGTGGTTAGAGAAACCCTATTGGAGTACCTGGGTCACTTCAGTGAAACATCAAATTATGCACGCGGACATCACATTGTGAGAAAAGTCAGTTAGATTAAACGCTCAGCATGCGAGGTGTTGTCGTGGAAATCAATAAGGGCCCAAAATTTACTGCACTACCCCGATAACACAGATGAGATGAACTCCAGAAAAGACCATGACAACAGCAGGGGGTGGGAGAGCAATGAAGAGAAACACTGTAAAAAGTTGGAGGCACACTTCAGCTTGAGAAGAAATATTATTGGCCTTAAATTATGCAATGCACTCCATGGAAAACTATAGACAGCATATACAGAGAAACCAAATCCTCTTTTCTTTGAGGCTATGCGATACTTAAAAATATATATATTATCATTATTTTTCTCTAATTGCTCCAAATTTGGAATGACCAAACATTTTCTCCATCAGCTCCATCTGCAACCTCCAGCAGCATTTTGAAAGCAGGTGATATCGGCCTGTGTTTCTCATTAGGGGCGCAACATTTTACAATTTTCTCTACAGGAGGACGAGCTGATTTGTCCTTGCAATTGCTTTAGCACGTTTTTCGTGGTCCCATTTTACAGTAGTGGACCCACTTAGAGGTGGCACAGAGAATTTTCAGAGCACCGTGCCAGAAATAACTGAATAAGCCCCCGACTGCGGTCTGTTTCCTTTCAATAACGATCAGTCTTTAGTAGACTGATAGGCTACAGACCTTGTTTGATAAATATTTTATTTAGCTAATCTGGGAAATGAAGACATAAAAATAGACAAAGGCTTCATCTTTGAAATCATAGCCTAAAACTGAAAAACCTTAAGTCTTAAGCCAATAATTCTGAGCCTGTCGTGTGCACTGCAAACCGCAATTTGTTAATCCAAGGCCGATTTAGCCTAAAGAGAGTAGCCTAGACTGTGTTTGCACATCTTCATCAAGGCAAATTGCTTTGAAAGGAAATAAATTTATTAATCATACAGAAAATTCTCAAACATTCAAGTGCTTTGAAATGAATACTCATTACAGCATTAAATGCAAAAACAGTTAAACGGTTGATTGTATGAGTATCTTGTGTTTTTCTGATAACAGTCATACTTAATGAAACTCAATTGCTCTATTTAAAGTGTGTTTGAGTGAACAAACTCAACCTGTTACTGTTACAGTTAGCTTTAATTTAGCCAAACACAAATTATAAAGCCATCATTTGTTTATAAATACATATATAGTGTAGTCTATGAGTATTTGGACAGTGACACAATTTTTGTTGTTTTGCAGCATACATGCCCATGCCATAACACTACCTTCACCAAGTTTCACAGATAAGGGGGATTCTTTGGATCATGAGCAGTTCCTTTCCTTCTCCACACTTTCCTTTTTCCATATATCAGGATTCACTTGCTAGTGCTAACGCTACTGCTAAGATGATAGCTATTTTAACAAACCATTGATAAAATGTATTTATTAAAACATTTTCATTATATTTTGGCCTTTTAGCAGGGTTATTGGCGTGAAACACAGAAATGTTTATGAGTATGTGTAGCATTTCTCACCAGAAAAGAATAAAAAGATTAAAACTGGTGAGCTGGCCTGGGATATCATACTTGGAGCTAATGGCTAGATGAGCAACGGGCTAGCTAGTCCTCAAGGTAACAGTGTTATCCTCCTGTGAAGCTAGCTAGGTTACAAAGTTGACAAAGTTACATTAATATAAGACATAACGTCAACATTATTTCTTAATTACTATATGAATACATCAGGTTAGTTAAAAAGATAAAATATTGATCAACTTGTGACATTTTGTAAAATTACTGCTGTGGCGACACAATAAGTTGTAAGATTAAGTTAAGTTACAATGCATACCAATATACTTTGCTTTTTCGA
The DNA here is from genome assembly GCF_013347855.1 of Anguilla anguilla. NCBI lineage: Eukaryota > Metazoa > Chordata > Actinopteri > Anguilliformes > Anguillidae > Anguilla > Anguilla anguilla. The sequence goes on from NC_049209.1 coordinate 19,647,156, forward strand.
TTTCTGCATCGATTTCTAGTGGGTTATTTATGATTCTTAGGGGGCTAATGGTGCGGCCTAGTCAAACTCTGCTTAAATTAAAACAAAATGTAAATACACCACATATGAATGGGCAACTATACATAAAAACCCTTGTGCCACACATGCATGCACACACACACACAATGTGACAATTAGCCTACTTATTTATGTATTTTGTTTGTGCCTTGTAATTTTCATTAGACAAAAAAAATCTGATTTTCTAATTATATTGCTTCCTTATAAGATTTAGAATCGACCAGAAAGTGCTTATTTACTTGAGTAAACAGTCCTCCTCCTACTTGTCATCACACTGCAGTTCGTAAGTCAGGCAAGTACAGACATGAGTCAGAGGAAGACACTTCATGTGTAGCTGCCCAGTGCAGCCAAGTCAAACTCTGCTTAAATTAAAACAAAATGTAAATACACCACACATTTATTTATTTATTTTGGTATTTTGGGGTCTCTAATGAGATGCTGTCATCCCAGCCAAACTGAACCATGGCTTCCCAGAGAAATGTTAGCATTAAGCCCATATGACCCATCTATACACTACAACAGTGCCTTAACAGGATGGGTTCCCCAGCAGCTAGGGCTATATGATACTTTGAATACCTTTTTGTCCTTTTGTCCTAAAGTAAAATCCCAAGACTGCTTACTATTTTTTTTTAGCTTTTTCCTTTTTATCTATTTTATGTAAAGCACTTTGAATTGCCTCTGTGTATGAAATGCGCTATACAAATAAACTTGCCTTGCCTTGTGTCGCGCACAAAATACAAGCCACTAAATAAAAAGCAATGCTGTACAATGCCATGCTGCTACCACCTGTCAATAAGAGTTCTGGTTCCCCACAAATCGCCTGTTCTACCAGCAGCCACAGAAAACATGTGGACAAGACAGGATAAACTGTAGGTTTTTGGCAGGAGCTCACTGCAAGTAATTGGGAGATGATTCACAGTCACTTCCTGTAACTAAAACCTTCTTCACCACGGAAGTCTGCTCCCTCCCTTGTTCTCACAGACTTCTCTTTGTGACCGTGCGGTTGGCTGCGCTTTCAGATTTAGCAACGTGTATGCGTGTTTCGCTGCTGGGGTGACTTCTGTGTACTGGTGACAAAGCACTTGTTGAAAAGTCTACAACACTGAAAACAACCATAAATTCCTGCAAATAGAGAACCTCTAAACCCAGGCTATATTAATTATAGCCACTCCCCTGTTTTCCTAATAGCCGATTTATGAGATGTATACACTGCAGACCAGGCAGTGACAGAAAGTACAGAAAACAAGGCTTAAATGTTTAAAGTTAGCAACCAACAAAAAAAGGAACCGACTTGTATCAGATTGGTTACACACTTATCTTGCTGCCATTCATTTCCTTCTTGTTTTTTTAGCTAGACCCTTTTTTACCGATGTTACTTATTATTCAGCTATTCCTTTTCTGTACCATCATCTTTGTTCTAATGCTGTGCATTGACTGCATCGTGCTATGGCTGTCTTATGAGCCCCTCAGGATAACAGCTTCCGACAAAGGAATAAATAACAGTCATTATAAAAAATTTGGAAGGCTTCCAGCCGAGAGGTAAACCGTCCGCCTCATCAAAAGGCTATGCCGCCAAAAAACAAACACATCCTTCCCGGCACACGCATTAGCCCCGAATCGAGTTTTATTCGAAATAAACGGACACATAACGCACTTCTCAAAGTGCGCGGCAGTCACAGCCACATGATTAATGGATGCCGGACAGAATCGGGTGATTGAGGAAATGGACCTTCATTGGATTTGTATTTCCGTGCCCTTGCAAGAGATATTTATTCACAAGTGAGACTATGCACTGATCGCCTCCTTGTTTGTGCTGAAAGACCCACTACCTACAGAGTTCTTCCGGGCTCCATGACGATTCGAGAACAGGCAGACCTGCTGGAAAATACTTTAATTTGGTGCTGCTTGACTGTTGCAATTACAATTAAATTCAAATGTTCATGGTTTTGCAGTTAAATGGTTTTTCAGAAAGACCAGCTGTGCTGAATTTGCCATTTAATGCTCAGTGATGTGGAAACCAGAACTCTCAGAGTCTGTCACATCACTCCTGATATGTTATCTCAGCATGTCTTTCTTTCGTTAACCACTGCATGGACAAGATTCACTGATCCACAGAAGACACTACGTCTGACCACTGAATGTAGACCAATACCACTATATCTGTTTTCAGCCAGTTCTGGCGCCAGCTGTGACTTGGTGTTGGGGGGGATTTAATGACATTACAGAAAGTTCATAGGCCACCCAATGTATGAGCAGAGACAGTTGGTGACATCATAGAGAGGCAACAGTACATCCAATGAAGAAAAGGCCTTTAGGTCATTCTGTTCCAGTCTATGAGAACATGCATACATCCTTACAGACAGACAGAAAGAGGGCCACCCAGAATGAAAAGTACGCACACATGCAGATGTTTCCTGGGACTCTGAGGGCTGGCACCTCCTCCAGCATCCCCTTGGAGGCCCAGAACACAGAGGACAGAGAAAAAGGCACTCTTCGGTTGGACAAAAGACCACAATATTCACATTGCATTTTACATTTAGGCATTTAAGAGACACTCTAAACCAGACACGTAGAGCTCATATTTTAAATGTAATCAATGTATACAGCTAGATGCTTACTAAAGGTATTGAGGTTAAGTATGTTGCTCAAGAATGCAATACCAGTGCCCCACAGAGAACCAAACATGCAACTTCCGGTTTACAAGCCCGGTTCCTTAACCATTAGACAACACCGCCAACTGGCACATAAAAGTGTTCGATGATGAGAAAAAGCCATATAGTACAAGTATTAATCAATCAACCCAGTTAGACAGAAATGGCATTGGTATGTGCCGGTATGTACAGTTACACATGTTCCCTAGGTAGATAATATTTTCAAACACACTTCAAACATATGGATCAACTGGCACACAAGATACCAGAGAGAAGCAATATTGCTTTAATCAAGTAGAGGAGTAACATAAAGGGATAATGCTGAGCACATTTACAGTGCATTTCAATGAACTGTGACGCACAATCCCATTTATTCTTTTTGGAGATTCCCTGAGCAATTATAGCTACATTTTAATGCATATGTCATTTTATTTTTTGCCAAGCTAATTCATATTCCGCTTATCAATCACATGGCCAAATTCAAACATGATGGTCATGGCTGCATTTAAGCCTGAAACCCTAGCCATAGAAAACTGGGATTTGCGGTTCTGATTTCCATAAAAAACTACCGGTCGGGAGGAGACCGTTAATCCCTGCCTCTCAAGCAGACGCTGCTGTACACACATTGCAGCCTGACAGTTTGTGGAAGCATCTACTAGTTTATAGATATCAAAACAACTATTACAAGAAAACAAACAAAACAAATCAATAACATTACAGAAAAAAACAGCTATTTCCATTTCTCTGTACAACACTAGTCACCATCTATCTCTGTATGCAGATGATTTGCTTCTGTATGTCAATAATCTCTCCACTCATCTTTACAATATTCTCAAATTTTGGAAACATCTCAGGCTACAAGATAAATTGGTCTAAGTCAGCTTTCCTTCCTCTGAATAATGCAGTGAACTCTGAAAACCTTTATACTGATATTCACATAAACAAACAATTCCACTACCTTGGGCTGGGAATTTGCACTTCTATCAATAATATCACCACGAAAAACTATGACAGAACACTAAATTCAATACTAGCCGACCTAACAAGGTGGTCATTGATCCCTCAAGCCATTCACGTAGGCGTCTCTGTGGTCAAGATGAACATAATGACGAGGATTAACTTCATTAGTTCAATGATACCTCTTTCTCCTTCAGCAGGCCATTGGAATAAACTTCACCCCGCAATCACTAAATTCATTTGGAATAATACATCCCCACAAATGAAGTTTTCTATACTTCAATGCTCAAGAAACACACAGGGGCAAAAATGACCTAATTTTATTTCTGGTCCTACACCATGCAAGCACTGAATACAAGACTCGATCCCAAAGCTCATAATACAAGGTACCCTATAGCCTATAAGAATACAAAGTCAAAGCTCATTGACTACAAGATGTGGTGTATTCCAACATTCCACAAAAGCTCTGTTTGTCTAATTTGGCTTCATTATTCTCAGAAAATTATGGTTTGGTGGTTCTTTGATAAAATTTCAGACTCTCCCCTGAAATATCGTCTTCATCGTCCACTGTTCAATAATTACTCAATTACAGTGGGTGGTAAGCCAATATCTTTCCCTTGCTGGTTAGAAAAATGTATCAATATCCAACTGGATGTTTTACCAGATAAAAACTCAGAGCTTTCCAGGATATAAAAGAATCATAGAATATATCTGGTACCACTATCTTTTTCTGTTTACAATTTAGAGCGGAGCTCAATACCAATGGAGTTCCCTGCGGCTCTAAAATTGACAGCCATCCTATGCTTAGAATTTACACATCCGGCACTCAATTTGGTCTTGTCTCTAAACTTGAGTCTCTACTCACTCAGACAATTTCACAACAACTGGCAGTTTGCAGAATTCTGAGTAATGATCTAAGTATTGCTAATATTAACTGGTCTAGGGTTGGGCCCAATATCTGGCTTGCCTGCAGAAACCCAGATCACCAAATGATACATTACAACTTATTATGTTATGCGAACAAATCTCACCCCAAAGTTCAGTTTTCACCAAATCATTCTTGCTGTCTTTTCTGTCCCAAGGAACTCCAGATACATTTATGCATATGATGTGAGATTGTTCTGATGGTCTGATGCGTTTTGGTACTCTGTGGCATCAGCATTATCATTGATAACTGGGAAGAATGTACCTTTCCCCTTCGCTTTGTTTTTGCTAAATGATGACTCAAAATGTCATTTTCGATTCCTTGTCGTTGCATTGTCCTAGCCGGTTTAACCGCTACCAAAAAATTAGTAGCAACACGAATAAGGGCTGAGGTTTCTGGCAGGCTGATATTCCTGTGTTGTGTATCATCTTGTAGCTTACCAACATACTGTACAGTAGGTTGGGCTTCCTCATTGAGCGTATGAATATTATACATACATATGTGTAAATATGTATACGTATGTATGTGTATATATGTATGTATATTATTTTCTTTCTAGGTTGGTATATATTAGTATAGTTGTGTTATACAAATTTATTTGAGAACATCACAATCAGTAGCAGCTTGATAACATGTATTATGATGATTCACCGCACTGTCCACCTTGTGGGGTTTTTTGTCTTCTACGTATTGAACGGGTCTGTGTATATATTGTTTGGTTTATCCTAATAAAAATTAGATCACAAAAACATTTTTAATTACCAAAACAGTAACATTCATCAAAAATCTGCATTTTCACGATGCTATAGTCGATATGAAAGAAGCCTTTATCATTATTAGACTCACCAAGGTTCAATGTTCCTTTTATCACATCATTTTTTTAATTATTCAAAATGATTTTTCAATCCATCAACTAGCCAGCCTGAAGTACAAACAACTTTTAGTTCATTTGTACCACTTTTTTAAGCATAGTGCAGTTTAAACCCAGCATGGACTTGGATTGCATTAGCTTTCAAAATGTAGGCCTACTTTATGTACAAAATGCAAGATTCTTGGCATGATTCTATCAGTGTGATGCTTGTCTCACTTAATTTTACACATATGTATGAAAAAACCCAAATGACCAGTGACCAAATGATGAGTATCACACCTTAGTTGTGGAGCAAGAATGGACTTTTACTTAGTGCCTGTCCAAACTTTCTAGTTTAACTAAACCATCAAGGAGTTGGTTTGGTTTTTCAGGCACATGTTAACAGGTTTATAAAACATTACAGTTTGCTTCTATGTAAGTGGACGAATGAAATCATAAGACTGACTTGACTAAAGTAAGACATTGTGGTGCCATTTTCAGTATACTCACTGAAACCTGTTAAAATTATTTCTATATGCACTTGATTTGCAGAGTGCATTTCATAAGCAACTAGAAGCACAGTACACCAAGAGAAAAAGAGACTATGAAAAAGATTAATATAATCTCATGGGGCTGCATTCAGTGACATTTAATTTGCCTCTATGAGGAAAAAACTCCTTTGCTGTGAAGGCAGCTGAAGTCAGCCACTGCAATGTTCCTGACTTGGCCCTGTAAGGGAGTAGCCTATTTTTATTATATTGGCCCTTGGAGAGCTTAGCTTGTAATGTGTGCATCCGGCTGTTGTGACTGATTCAGTAGCAGTGTAAACTGATGGAGAGTGTTCCTTTGTAACTTTAAATGCTAACATTCCTCTGAGATTTTTACAATTATGGAGAGCAGCTTTTCAAGCCTGCAAGTACTTCATTATAAATAATGAAATGTGAGCCTCATCTCAACCACCACCAAAGGGTTACCTTAGCACGCATCTTAACCTGATCCCACAGGTTAAAACAGGGTTAGATTTTGTGCTGCAAGTCACTTAGTAGATCTACAAAGGGCAACCAACCATGACAGCTAATCAATTACCAAAACCTAGGCTAGTTTCTAGTTCTCTCTTTTTCCACTTCCTCTTCCAGTTATAAGTATGGCTACATTGTAAGGCCAGGACTTCAGTGTCAAACTTTGTGGTACTACTCAGGTAAAGTCCTCAACAGTTCTTGCACAAAAACGTACCTACCTGGTATAAAAAGAGCATGAGCAATTACCACAATGCAAGGCATCTGCTAAATCTTCAAAATCTTTTTTATTTTTGTCAACATTTTACAAAATAATTATTCTCCATTGTAGCAGAGCAGCAGTTATGTGTACTGGGAAGCAATATTTAGGGTGTGTGTGGGTGGTTTCACTGGTAACAGGCAGGAGGCTAACCTGCCAGCTAATTATTCCTCCAGACTGTACAGAAACATCAGGAGGAAAATACATTTCCTTAGTGACTAAGATCGACTTCTTATCAACATTTCCCTGGGCTCACCTCATTCTGGGATCAATGAACCTCCCCTGTGTGTCAGTGTGGGGGACAATCCAACATGCCACAAGAGAGTGCAGCCGCCTCTGAACTTGATATGAGCCCAGCCAATTAAATAAATACACACACCAGCCAGTCTCCCAACAAAATGAATACTGGGAACACTGGTAAACACACAGAACTTTAAGGCTCAAAAATAAATACTAGATGGCACCAGTAGAGATCAGGCACCTGCAGACACCTGGTTATAACCACATGAAATGTCAGCTTGGGCCTCAGATCTGAAAAGTTACTTTCTTGGGATAAGCCTAAAGCATTCACAATGAGATCACCAATCAACTACTTGGATGAGAAGAAAGATGCTAGATATTAAACAACAACAGAAAAAGAAAATGAAACAAAAAACGCAGGTTCATTTTCCCCCATGAAATGTCATGAAAAACCTAGGATAAAATGAGAGGAGAATAGTGACATTCATTATGTTGCCTGAATGTATGAGCAAAAGCTCATCTCTTCAATGAGCCATTAATACACAGAAATGATAAGAGTTTTAACACCATGCTTCGGTGACAGGGGTGGAGGGTCAATATATGTGCACATTTAATGTAATGATCTATAAGCTATTAACGTATCCAGAAAGACACCCCGACTCATGCCATCTCTGCTATATAGAGATGCAAAGTTCAAACCAAAGCAGAACAGTGTGCAGGACCAGCATAATGTATTTTCTTGGAAATACTTAAATTCACAGAACTGTACCTGTAGTCAGTCCACTAAAACAACAACTGCCTTATGACATTTAACAGTTATAAACTGGCGAGTGGACATTTTTTAAATAAGAGAGACCTTGAGTGAATGAAGCCTTATGTATTCCCGACTGATTTAACATGAATTAAGCTAAATCACTCGTATCACAGTTATACCAATAATATGTACGGTCTGGGACCTGATTCACATGAATCGAAATGCTGTAAGAGTGAAGGGTTTTCTGACATGAACTCAATGCGACCTATACTGCTAAATCACAAAGTGAAGCTGCGTTTTAAGATATTCACAGCTATTGATGCATATTGTGTAAGTAGTTTCGCCAGCGTTTTACTGGCTTTCTGAAATGTTGATTCGCTGCTGTTGCAGCAGTGCTTTAAATTGAATGGCTGCCATAAGATGAATTTAACATTACGAGGTGTACGTGCATATATGCGACCACAAGGACATCGACTGCAATAAATCATGTAACTTAGTTACCCAACATTAACTTAGCTGTTAGCAAAACCTAGTACAGTAATTTAACTGAACAATTTATTGTTCAAGAGCCAGCGTGCAAGCTGTTAAGCTCACAGAAGTAACAAGCTAACTCGCTATTTCTTGTACGTTAACTAAATTAGTTAACATTAGCTACACGTACAAGAGGTAGCTTGAAGAAATGGTGATGTGAGTTAGAGCTCGTGGACGTCATTAGACCACGTCCATACATTAATGAAATAGTAATTCTAGTCTACATACAAAACAGACTGCCAAGACAACTGAAAAGTTAAATGTCGGCTATGTGCATGCCCGATGACAAAGATAAAACGTGCATTGTGATATTGCTAAGAGAATTAACGTTAGGCTATGACAAAACGTTCATGTTTACATTGGCTAGCTGGGTTACTGCCAACAATGTAAATTGATGTTAGTCCAGCTAAATAAATAGCTAGCTAGAGCTAGCGGCACAAACTCCTAGCCAGCTAAATAATTAGTCAGTGAACTTACTAGCTAGCGTAAGCTAGCTATCTGCGGCACTGCTTGTGTCAGCTTTCTGCCCGGAACAGTCGTTACACTAACCTTGTCCATAAGTTTCCAACATTTCTCCACCGTTTTTTTGTCCACGGTCCCCGGCTGATTATGGGAATGAAGGTGGTGGTGATGAGGCTGAAAAGCGTCCTTCATCATCCCGATTAGCCCCCCGCCTTTCTTTAGATTTCCTGCCATGCTTTGCTGCAGCCGGCCGGGGAGACCCCCGGGGGCCGGGGGGCTGCCCTCCTTCCCAGGCTGAGTGGTAATTCGTCCGATCACCCTGTAGTGTACAGCGCTTGTGTCAGATTCGAGTAGGGCTCCAAAGAGAGTAAATAGATGGGGGTCCTATCGCAGCAAATGTCCCATTAAATCCCCTTAGCTTTCATTATCAAACGCTGACACCGACGCAAGCTGCAGGAATCTGTTGCAAAGTTGCAAAGGAGTGCTAGCCAGCGAGATTAAACCACTCCTGCTTCGAGAAAAAAATAATTCAGAGGGTTTTGCCGTTGCAATCCTTCGTAAATAACGTTAGTGCAAAAGATCGTGTTTTCATCTGCTAACGTTACAAGCTCTTTACTTTCTAGCTAGCTGACTGGATATGTCGTTCCCTTTTCCTGCGCAGCCTCTTCTCTCTGTCTGCGTCTCTGCTCTGACGGGAAGTTTTTGCGAGTTGTGCAGTAGGTGCTAGCTAAATCCGGTGGGTACACCGTCAGAAAACTCTGGAAAAGAATGTGTAAATCATCGAACTACCGCTGCATTACACATCGCTGTGTCGAAGACGAGATATCCGTAATTTAGCGAGCTAGGTAATACATTTGATAGATAATTAACATAGGGAAAAATATTAGCACCGCCCTCAAGTCCCCTCCCCTCGTGTGTGGGCGGTACTGGCTAAGTCTTCGTGTACATCCTTTTCCGCTTTTGGAGCCCCGCCCTGTTCCCTGCTCACAAACACACCCCCTCCGACCGCGCCCCCTCTGGCTGTGAGGCCCTGAGAATGGCTGGTTAAAAAGGGGGCGCGCAAGTGGAAATACAAAAATTTGTGGGAATTGGTTGTTAACCTAGTAATAAGCTTGTTATCTACGTAATTTATTCGACAGATTTTAATTTTTTCATAATTGTTTGATTCCAGAAAGAAATAAAAAGTTGCATCAAATCCTGAACAGTATAAAAACATCTTTGCATTCTCTAAGCACACTGAAGCCCTTTTGTCTAATTTCCTACGGCTTCCTCGGTTAGTTGCCTGGTTACTGTCCATGTTCGTTTTCACAATAGCAAAGCCCACTGTTATGAATGAGGCCGTTGCTATAAATAAACCCTCGATTCATGCCACCAGGATAGAAAGAAGGACCATACAGACCACAGCATTTTGAGTAGACCTATACTTAAACAATACTTTATGCCATCTTGGTTAATAAACTGGACTGGTAACCAGATCATTTAACCGTTTTATGCCTTTTTAAACATTTGCCCCAGCTTTACCTGTATTTGCGGTTCACATTTGAAATGTGTGTGTTTATTCGCAAGTTAATAGCAGCCTTAGAAAATATGGTTTGTTAAATGTATAACTTTGCACAATTCTTTTGGACTTTTATTAGTAACATTCTCATTCTTCAGAGGCAGATACACCAACCTGCCAATATCATTATTGCTAATTTAACAGCTAAACACTGATCTAATAGAAATGTAGCTATTTTTGTTTGTTTTCATGGGTACTTCTTAAAATTTTTGTTTGAGAATCTGAAATTCCCACTAGAGGGCATCAATAGAATAGAAACTTAAGTTTTTGTTCCACAGAAGACAGCACTGCTCTTATAGCGCTGCATTGGTTCTAGCAGAAGAGCACAACGTTTGAATGTAGTAATAATCATACGTGATTGATCATAATAATGATTTAATTATTAAGAGGTATTGTTGCCGTTTCAGATTACATTTTATCAAACAGCACAATACATAAGTTGATACAATTTTACAGAAAAATCCTAAATTAAATATTTAGTAAACACTAAATTCTACCCATTATAATTTGAACTTCATATAAAACCTTTACTACAAAGCAGCTGTATTTACTAATGGAGAAAAAAAACGTTTAGTTTGGTGAAGGGGAAGAGAAAAGATCTTTCCAGGTTAATGTGGAAGACAAAAAAATTAAATCCACACTACACAACAATGAAAAGTTTATACATTCTTTCAGGAAGCTACCAAGTGCTTTGATTGTAGCAAGGCTTATATTATACCGTATATTTAGATTACCAAAAAGCAATTGAAAAAGTATCAATAAGAGATGCATTATCAAAATGAAAACAGTCAGAAACAGGAGGCATTTCAGAGTGGGTGTGCAACTGCTCTTATCTGAGCAAGGTACTAAGGGAAGTGGTGTGCCACCAGATCAGTGTTGGGATCACTGCTCCTCATTACATTTTCATAAATGACCTTGACAGGGATATCAAAAGTACACTATTAAAATGTTCAGATGATATAAAACCAAAAGGTTTAGCTAACAGTTTGGAATCTACTAAAATAATCCAGGAAAAATTTAAGAGTCCAGAAGTAGGCAGAAACCTGACAAATAAAATCCAATATAGCTAAATGTTCTACATGTAAGAAATAAAAATGTAAGACAGGACTACTTTATGGGAGGAACAAAATTGGAATATGCTCAATTTGAAAAAGACTTGGGAGTAATAGTTGATCAAAACCATTCAGGTTCTAGACATTGTGCTGTAGCAGTAAAAAAAGAAAAAGCCAGCAGGATGCTGGGACATATAGACAAAAGTTTTGAGTATAAATCCTAGGAACTTATGCTTATGTCACATAATACCTTTTTCGGAATATACGTAGAGCAGTTTTGAGGGCCGTACTAAAACAATGATATACAGGCTGTGGAAAAGGCTCCAAAGAAGGGCAACTTAATTGGTTCCTGGTGTGAAACATAAAAAGGGGAAAGACTTAAGATACTTAATCTCCTCAAGCTTCGTAAAAGGAGACATATGGGCTTATTTTATTGAGACTTTTATATTCATAAAAGGGATTAACAAAATTAACTATAAGAGATTCTTCAGCTTGAGTTCTACCAGTAGAACGAGGGGATCTAAACTGAAACTAGCACAATCCCTTATAGATATTCATTAAATATTGCTTCACAAAGAGAGAAGTTGCTATATATAATAGCTTGCCAGGTCATGCAGTAGAGGCAAAAACTCAGTGGGTTTTCAAGACCATGGTGCTGGATACTATGTAGATTGTTCGTAAATGGTGAGCACTAGGTATCCTATAGTGGTAGGGAAATGGTGAGCATTGCTGGGCTGAATAGCTTGTTCAAATTGTTATGTTATGTCACATGGAAGAGCACATTGTGGGTGTGGGGTGAACATCATACAAAAGAGAAAAGTCATGGTGTAGAGTGTACATCATACAGAAGAACACAGGGTGTGGGGTGTACATTGTATAGAAGAACCCAGGGTGTGGGGTATATGGCACAAAGAAACACACAAGCAGAGGCATGGTCTATAGACCCAACAAAAGAATGTAGGCCCACAAGTTCACAGTCAGCCTGTTGTGAGGACGGTGAGTCCTGCTGCTTTTCTCAGAAGAGTTTCGGAGTGCATTAACTTTAACAAAGAAATGAACTTCATTGCCCTGTGGTGTCACTGTTGAAGTATTTGAGATTTTAACAAGCATTAATAAAATGCGCTGTCAGGTGGGTGAAGGGTGTGTGTGTGTGTGTGTGTGGGTGTAAATAAAGCTTAGGTGAACAAAAACACTTCTAGACAGACTGGTTTCCACTCCCAGTTATCTTGGGCAGCTCCCTGCCCTCTGATTGGTCTTCCTGCAGGATATTCAGGTCTCACCTGTTTCTCAGTAGTGTTGTTCACACAGATTTTACAAATTCAACTGTACGGACAACGCTTCAGACACAAATCATGAAGAACATAATTTTAATTGTCTTTGGTGTGTTTTTCACCATTGCAAATGCACGTAAGTAACATTCATCATGATTGGAATTCATTTCAAATTTTGTCTTTGTAAAGACATTTATTCTAAAGAGACTAAAATATGTATTTTTAGACTCTATCTTGCTTCATAATAAGAGAATATAAGTAGTATGTGCTTTAGAAAGAATGACTGGAATTAAATACTCAAATCATCATGATCATCATCATAAAAAAAATAAAATAAACTCAAAGCATGTGGTCAAAGTTTAGACAGAACTAAAGGTACTATGTGAGAAGTTAATCTTTTGGCATGCTTCTGAATTGTCCTTTGTAGCTTTTCATTGTCATTATTGGTGTTATGTCAGTATCCTTTATCACAAACAAAAGGACTGTTTTTTGAAAATTCTCATTTAATTCTAGAATTCCAGCTGAAGCTCCTGGGCCCTTCAGACGGAGTGGTAACCAGCGTTTTCTCAGACTCACTGATCGTCAGCCTGCCACCGTGTTCTCTGGCGGGAAAGAATGTCGATCTTTGGTACAAGAACATTGCAACTAGTAAGAACAGTAAGTAATAGGACAATCAACCATTATATATCTGAAAAGTTATATTGTATAGAAATTAAACTACATATTTGATTCTATTACACGATTTGTTCCTATTATTCAATCAGTTGTCAGCAACTTGGGTCAACATTCCGATGTTCTTGTAATGAAACCATGAAGAAAAATCCAGTTTTATTGTTTGACATTGGTATTCATGAGAGAGTACCAAAAACATTATTATTCAATCATACAATTCCTCTGTGAATACCAATGCAGTAAGACACTATTTACACAGAAAAAAGAGAACTGAACCATATTTATGCATAGAAAGATAGAAGTTGGTGTTCAGGGAAAACAGTGGAGTTAATTTATTCAAATATTAGATTTTACAACATTGAATATAAAATTGTTTGAAATGCACATTCCCTTTATTTCGAAAGCACTGTGCAGAGATAGATAAGCTAGGAAGCAAGGAGTGCCAGCATTAGCCTTAAACACAGCTTTAAATTATCATGGTAACAATAAAGTAACCAGGAATCAAAATATCTGGTAAATCACAATTTTACAATACCTATAGGCCAATGTTTTGTTAAAATCAGAAGAGATAATAATCTATGCTAGATAAAATGAATCAAAACAGCTCCAATGGCCTAAAACTAGATAGCATAATGGGAACTTCCTCTGTGCCTCCTGGAGGGGGAGGGACAAGGATACTGCTGGGTTTCACAGTAAATAACGTTAACAGATAGTCAAGGTTCTGATTGCGAATGTTTGCCCTACAGACACACTGAAGAATATATTCACAGTCCCAAAGTGTATATCCAAGAGGGATCTCGTCCAAATAAACCAAGTCCAGGGATACCAAGTGACAAACCTCAAGACTGGGACCCAATACAGGTTGGCATTGTTGTGGGATTTTGGGTTCTTGTTTACGCATACATACAGCACATGATGTTAGAAGAGTATGCTGTCCTCTTTTACCTCCAAAACAAATATATCTCATTCATGCAATAAGACTAATACAGCTGCGTGCCCACAGCAAGTTTGCAACTTTAACAAATGTATGCGCATATTTTCACGGGGCAGTGTTTCAGAAAAGCTGCCTGGAAATGTTGACTGATCAATGTGTTCAAACTATTTGTCAGCGTTTATGTTGCTTGAGTCACAGTGATGTGTGTGTGTGTGTGTACATATTGTGCATACACACACACCGGCCACTTTATTAGGCACACCTATCTAGTACAAGGTAAGATTTTTGCTTCCAGAACAGCCAAAACTCTTTATGCATGGATTCAACAAGGTTCTGGAAACATTCCTTTGAGAATTTTGTCCATGATAACTCTATAGCATCAGACAGTTCCTGCAGATCTTTCTGCCACACATTCATACTGCAAACCTCCCATTCTACCTCATCCCAAAGATGTTCTATAGGATTGAGATCTGGGGGCTCTGAATGCTGAATGCCATTGGAGTAAACTCTGTCATTTTCATGGAACCAGCTTGAGATGCTGTGTGATTTGTGACATGCTGCATTATCCTGGTAGAAGTATCCATTTGAAAGAGAGTAGACTGTGGCCATGTTGTGGCAGTCAAAGGGTGCTCTATTGCATAGCTGCCAAGCCCTGTTCCTGGAGATCTACCGTCCTGTTGGTTATTGTTTCAGCCCAAATCTGGCACAACTGATTCTGCTAATTAGCAGTTCAGGAGATCTCTAGTTGTTGAATAATGTGTGCTTTGTTAGGGGTGTCCTACAGGATGGTAGAACAGGGTTGGGCAGTGCCGCTCTATTGGCATTAAGGGGCCTAATGTGTGACAAGAAAACATTCTCAATGTCGACACAGGGCAGGATGGATCCATGGATTCATGCTGTTTGTGCCAAATTCTGACCCTACCATCTGCATGTCACAGCAGAAACCAAGATTTGTCAGACCAGGCAACATTTTTCTAATCTTAAATCTTCTAGTTTTGATGATCACGTGTGAACTGTAGGTTCATCTTCCCGTTCTTTGCTAACAGCAGAGAAACTCAGCTTGGTCTTATGCTCCTAAAGCCCACCCACTTCAAAGTTCAATGCATTCATGTTCATTCAGACATGCCCTTCTGAACAACACTGTTGTAAACCGCTGTTATTTGAGCAGTTGTGCCTTTTATTGAACAGGTTTGCCCATTCTCTTCTGATCTCTGTCATGAACAAGGTGTTTTTGACCACATAACTGCAGTTCACTGGATGTTTCTTGTCTATCACACCCTTCTCTGTAAACTCAAGAAGTGGTAACCAACTCTGTTCCCAGAGATTTAGAATCCTGTAGGTTTTCATTCTAACCTGAACAAAGCATACCTCGTTCAACAGCTAGAGAGCTTGTTGAGCTGTTAATCAGTAGAGCCAAGTGTGCCAAATTATGGTTGAAATGAAAACTGACAGGATGGTAGCTCTCCAGGAAAGGGGCTGGTTACCACTGCTCAAGAGACTGTAGGGCATAAAAATCCCAGGAGGGCGGCTGTTTTTTAGATGCTAGAACTACCACGTCAGACTCCAACAATTCATACTGTAGTCAAAGCCGCTTAGATCACACATCTTGTCCATTGCAATATTTGGTTGCCATGACCTCTTCACCATGTGTACATGCTTCCAGCCATATGATTTGCTAATCGGAGGAGCAGAATGTTTGTGTTAATGGGCAGGTGTACCTAATAAAGTGACCACTATATATATATGTGTGTGTGCATGCGTGTGTGCGTGTGTATATGTATATATATATTACACACACTATTATGTTTTATTTGATTCTGTATTGAACATTGTTCAAAGGCCTTACTTGGCCTTGATGTGTGAAAAGTAGTTACTATCACCAAAAGCCTATTGGTGCTTTGTTAATGACAAGAAAAATAATGCATTTTTTCTTCCTGCCAGCCTTCAATACATTGTGGATACAAATAGGAGCATTGTCATAACAGCCAACACAACGGCAGGTAATTATTGGCTGAAAAATGGCATGTCTATCCACTTTTCTCTCAAAAAGCCTTTACAACTTTCATGCCATTACTTACCATAGGGCATAGCACTGCGGCCAATGGACTTGTTGGACTTGGAGTTGTTTTTTTAGAGAGACTTGGCATGGCCAAATTAAAAACATTTTTTTTTGTTGCATATATCGATTGATACTCACCAAAGCATTAAATTACATAAACATACAATGAATGTGTGTGAAAATGGCCATTGCTGATATTTCATAATATTGTATTGACATTTATCAAATTATGGTCACATTTGGGTGTACCACCTTAATTCTTTACAGCACTGATGAAAGCATAGGTTGAGAGTGCAATATTAACTCAATGAGCTGCAGGTAGAAATGGGGTTGTGAGGTTTCACGAATCACATACCACACATAACCACTTGCAGTTTTAAAACTTCAGTCTCCCTTCACGGGCTCTGAAAGGGCGAGGCTTCATGACACCCAGAAGGATCAGGGCTATATGCTGACTTGCTGATCTGGCCCAGTCGTAGTGTATGCTGATTGGCTCACGCAAATCAAAAGCATATGCCAAACGGATGTTCCACACAATCACCGCTTCATTTCACCTGTACTGAATGATTTATGGTGCATAAATTCACGCCTGTTTTCTGTCTTTTCCAGTCACCAGCTACAGCACGATCAATGATGGGCTGCCAGGACGCAGCGCGGCCATGATAGTGATCACGGTCCTGCTGTCGGTGGCCATGTTCATCCTGATCGTGGCTCTGATCGTATCCCTGTTCTTCAGAAGCACTGCCGATTGAGACATAACACCATAAAAAAATCAATTTCAATCATCTTTGATTATTACTTTTGGATTTATAAAACCACACTGAGTGGTCAACATGTTTAATTACATTTAAAACTTTTGCTCTTGTTATTTTTTAAGATTACTGTTTTTTTTGGTACTATCATTCGTTCTTACAAAAATGCACTGAGAAAGAACCGCAATGATCCAGGGGAAAGCACATGTATTTAGAACAAAGCTTTTATGTGGAATTAGATCTGTGGTAATGCAATGCGAGCGCTCATTCAAAAGCTGTTTAGATGGCTTTGCATGTTTGAATGCCATTTGACAGCTAGCGCTATATCCTTGAGCAAGGTGTTTAATCTAAATTTCTTCAACAACTAAAAGTGGCTAATTATATGTAAAGTGTAAGCTATTTAATTGGCTTAGATACTGGTGCCTACTAATTCTGCCATGTATTTGACTGCCTGCCAATGCATATATTGATTGAAATGTTATTGTTCTTCATAACCTGATTTTTAAAAAGTACAGGGAGCTTGGTATATGCACACTTGGAAATGCATTTTAAAATGAAGTCTGTGTATTCTCTACTGTGTGGGTTTATTTACTGTGAAACAACAAAATGCCAAAATATATCTGCAATTAAAAAACAGTATGGGATAATTTCAGTGTTGGAAGATTCTGCAAACCAGGACATCAATTGCCTTTCGTGTTATACAGAGAATCCAGTGGGACCCATATGTCTCTAAACACCCACGTGAGCAGAGTTAATTCACCAGGTTCATTTCAAAATCCCAATGCAACCAGGTGAAATTTGTGCATTCAAGAGCCACAACAATTAATTTACATTAAAAAATTAAAAATAATAATAATCTTCAGTTCCACCAACAGCACTGTTTTTGGATTAAATACCAGAGAAATAGAAGACAGTTATTTAATTACACTGAAAAACGAAACGAACATTTTTACTCAGGGACAATCTGCGATTTAAAATGAAAAATGTGTGTTCTGCCCAAACGGAAGCGATTATATGGAAGAGAGTAACAAAACTTCAGCTGGGTTAAAACCTTACTATTCAGTGTGAAATAAATTAAACCTAAGTTAAACCTAAGAATGCAGTCCTGATGTTAAGATATCACTTCTAGGTAGGCTATCGATTCGCAAACAGATTGCTGAGGATTTTCAGTATATACAGTTTCATTTAACGCTATTTCAGCTACAAATGCACGCTATTTTCCCCGTTCTTCTATGATAATCAGTAGGCCTGGATTGATTGTTCTTGACGTTGCAGCAGCGATTAGTAGCAGCTGCTGTCTGAGAAAATGGAAATCGTTCACACCTGGCGACGTCACTTCAGTGAGTTCGATTTAATACCCTGAACAATCAAATGGACATACTAGACAAAGTACAGGGTCTTGACCCTTTGTGGAGAAAAGGTTGTGAGAAATCGCTTCTGACTTCTGAGGTAGCGTATTATACACAGGGCATAAATTCAAAGTATGTTTCTACATCTTCAAAACCGAAGCAATTTCCTCGATCTCCATCTAAAAACATGTCTCAATGACTGGGACATGAATGAAGAAATCAAACTGACAACCACTACTGATCAATTTTTTCAAGGTAAGGTCCCTTGGGAGGGGGGGAGGAGAAAAACTGCATTGACAATACAGGCAACGGTTCTGGGAATTTCAGGTAAATTGAAGAATGTACTTAATTGACCCAAACCCTTTTCCCCCAACGTGTGTCAGACGAAAAGCGAAATGACCAGTATTTGGTGCAGTGGCACTATGCAAGGATTGCGAGGCGAACATCGTCCGGGAAGGATGATTTGTCATGTCTGCCTTCCCAAGAATCAGAAGGTGGGCTGATTTTGTGAATGAGTGGGGGAAATTCTCTAATTCCATTTAGGCAGCGTTGATCCATCTTTCAAACGTATCCTTAATATCAACTGAAACCTGTATTCATAGAATTTTATTTAAGTTATCCTCGCATTTGGGTGTATACTGACATTAACTGTGTATATTGGTTAAATACATGAATACACTTATCTCTAAAAGAACCCCAGGTGCAGCCAAATCTATGGTTGATGGTGAACCCAACCCTGGCTTGTCCTATTAAGTATCCGAAAGGATCACCCACTCTGACAGAAACGTCTACAATCCCAGAGCAGCATCCCCCCGTGATGCCAGTCCCCGCGCCAACACTCGCCCCAGTCCCAAGCGCACACCCTCCATCGCCCGTAGTGGAGCGCGCTCTTGACGAATCCATTCACGATGCTTCCTCGTCCAGCGAATATCTTGTGCGTACACCCAGCACTTCTAGTAGCCGCCTCCCTGAATTTCCCAGATGGCTGCTAACAGTCCACCAATTCCTAACTTTTTATTTATTTATTTTTTTTTAAGCTTACAGATGAGGACGATGCCTCATCCGTGGATGTTCCCATTTGTCGTAAAGTGAAGAGCGGCGGGCGCAAGGTGAAATCTCCTAAAGACCGCGTCCGGAAGCTGAATCTCGCTCAAAACAAGCGGCTGCAGCGGGTACTTCAGGAGAGCAACAACCTTAAGAGCGGGGCGTGGCCTAGACCCCCAGTAAACTACTGTATTCTCATCGCCATGGCGCTGAACAGCAGCCGCACCGGCAGCTTGAACGTGCAGCAGATTTATAACTTCACTAGGTGAGGACAAATCCAAGGGGAAAATCTCCATAGATTGAGATTGGCGGGTGGGGGAATTAATTTTAAAGTTGATGTTTTGCCTAATTTCCCCAGAGGTGAAATGACAATTTTTCAGAAATGGGGTATAAATTTTATTAGAAATGTTTCTAAAACAGAATATTTTTGGCTAAATGGTCTTGATGCATCTCCTTAGCTGATGTACAAATGTATGATTGTTAAATTAAACTTCAATGCTTGTAAACTACAGTCCTTTTTGATAAAGACTCCATCCTTACCTTTCTCGAGGGAGCACTTTCCATTCTTCCAGACTGCACCGGATGGTTGGAAGAACACTATTCGGCACAACCTGTGTTTCAGCAACAGCTTCCGGAAGACTCCCCAGCAGGTGTCCAGTGAGGGAAAGAGAAAGTCCTGCCTCTGGCACCTTACGGTGGACGGGCGTCGCCGACTACGGAATGAGATCCACACACTCACTGGAGAGTCATTCACAGTGCTCAGGATGAGCATGAACAACCCTGGTACAGTACTGTAGCTTGCCTGTAGCACTGTTTGGCTAGTAACATTGGAAGTGGTTACTGGCTCATGGACTGCAGGTTGGCAACGCTGTGCTGCTGGAGGAACAATGGTGGTCAATTTAAAACCATTAGGATGAACAGATAGTGGATCACGGACTACCACAATCATTTCCTACAGTTCATCAGTGTGATGCCTGCCTATGAACAAGCAGACAGAATAGAATTTGTACTGCCCAAGTCTCTCTCCTCCTCTATATGTTTCCCACAATCTTTCACATTTTAGTTTGTATGCTACTTGGGAGAGTCAGAAATTTACAAGGATCAGTCTGAACATTGAAAATGCCTACATAAAATGCCAAAATGTCCTTATAATCAAACACCCCAGGTGGTTCTGAGATGGTGAAGGGAGAGTACAGGCATAGTGCACTGATACATGTGTATAGACCAACTGGTGATCTAAACGGGTGTATGTGGGATGCAGAATTTTCAAAATTCTCGATGTTTGTTCAACATTATTGATCTTAATGTGGGTGTTGATACAGCTTTTCTACCCTGCAGATATGGTGTGTACTCTATTTGAGCTGTAATTCTACTTGTGAGAAGAGGGGTATGAAGAGGAGACTCGAACCTGCTGCACACCATGCTCCACCTCAGAAGATGATTAATATATTTTTTGGACCTTTTTGTTTTGAATTTTCTGTATTGTACATCGATAAATTGATTTTTCATGTTTGTTAAATTTAGTCAGTGGTTTTTACTTTTCAATGGCATCTAGATAATTAATGGTTCCATTCTGACTGTTCACATGCAAATTAAATAAATGTATACCCACCGGAGTTTCTTTTGTACATCTGTTTTCACTGTCGTACACGAACGCGTCTAGACGCTTAAATGACGCTTGAGTTGATTCCTCCTAGGCGACAGGGGGCGATGATCAAAGTTTATAGCATGCGAAGCACACCGAGAATGTCGGAAGTCAACACTAATAAAGCCGTAGCTAGCTTAGCAGCTGCTAAATTTTTTTGGAATGTTTGACTACAGCTGACCGGAGTGTAATTCAGAGCGGTCCTGATAAATTTTAAGCGAAGCCGGAAATGTAATGTTGTAATATTACAACGATCGCTTCTGTTGGTGAATTAGTTAGCTGTCGGGTGACAAATAATTTAACTCACCTGGCTAGCAGTCTTGGTTTGGGAGCACAGTATTTTGAAGTAAGCGAGACGATACATGGGCTATGGGCTATTGCGAAGGACCTAGGTAGCTACAAACAAAGAAATAACCATGAGTGCTTTTCACTGCGCTGTGTGCAGACAGACGTTTTTCTCTGGAAAAAAACACATATTTGGAAAAAGCCACCAGAGCAAACTTAAAGTTGTCCTCGTAAAATTTTTGGAAAAGGTGAGTAATTCTTAGTTACAATCCCAAGTTAGCCAGCTACGTAGAATAAAATAATTTGGTTATCAGCATCGCTTGGGCTGGCGAAACGCATGAACGCTAGCTACATTCCGTTGTGCAGTGACTGATCCGATTTGGTGAAGTTGCTGTTCTCCGCTCGGCTGACATGCAGATATAATGATGGGCATGGGCACTGTTTAGCTTAATCACTTTTATTGAGTTTGCAGACCGATGTCGCTACATAGCGACGTGGGTTCGTCGGAACTGTTGTAACACAGCCTACTTAGGCTACTGTTATCAGTGTAGTCTCAGTTGCAAATAAAATGAACACATCCGGAATACCTCGGTTGAACACAGTACGAATCATCTATCCATACCAGACCATTAGGTGAGGGATGATATCCCCGTGTTGACGTGATTTAAACTACATGGCCAAACGTGTGTGGACACCTGACATCCAACATCCCATCCAAAATTATAGACATTAGTATGGACGTGGTCTACCCTTTGCTGCTGTAACAACCGCCATTCTTTTGGGAAGGCTTTATACTAGATGTTGGAGCACTTCTGCTGGGATTTGCTTCCATTCAGCCAGAATCATTAGTAATGTCGGGTACTGATTGGGTGATTAGGCCTGGCTCTCAGTTGGCTTTCCAGTTGATCCCAAAGTTGTTGGTTGGGGTTGAGGTCCGTGCTCTGTGCAGGCCTGTCTAGTTATTCCACATCGATCTTGACGATACCATTTTTAAATGGACCTCACTGTATGCCCGTGAGCATTGTCATGCTGTAACAGGAAAGGGGCTTCCCCAAACTGTTGCCAGGAAGTTGGAAGCACAGAATTGTCTAGAATGTCATTGCATTTGCCTTCACTGCAACTAAGGGGCCTAGCCCGAACCGTAAAAAAAACAGCCCCAGACCAAGGGACGTCCAGACACTTTTGGTCATATAGTGCACTTTCACTGCAGCTGTCTAGCAACTTTGGTCCTCCCTCAGGTGAAAGAAGCACGTCGGACGATCAAGAGCCCACAGGTCGAGAAATTTGACTGCACTGAGCATGAGCGCAACTTTTGGTGCTACTGCTGTGGCTTGGAGGTGCACAAACACGTGTCCAATGGTAATATTACAGTGCTGTTTGGAGGCCTGCTGGAGCACATGGCCACGTGAGTCTTCTCAAGTTTATCCCCTTTTAGGTCATCGATGACTCTTTCATTCTGTGCATTACAGAAACTCTGCTGCATTACTTGTATTCTCTAATGATTTATTTACTGCAAGTTTAAAGACAGAGTGACTTGCTACGGGAGCTGAAAATAATATATTGACTAAATTAAGGTCAAACTAGGCGTACCTCTCCTGACATCTGTTATTTACCTGTCATTTTCCAGCCCTCAACACAAAAAGAACACAAATACATTTTGGTGGGAGAACAAGGCAGACCCAAGACTGAAAGAGAAGTTTTTGTTCACCCCAGAGGAAATTGAAAGGTATCTGTTGCTGTTTAACTAATTTGATGTGCGTTCTTCTCTACCATTATCACAAATAACGAGGAAAAAAATCCAGTGCAATGTCCTGTCTACATTCATCACTGGTGATGTTTGCAGACATCACCAGCCATCACCAGTGGTCAGGTTGTTGAATGGCTCATTAGTTTTGCTTGATGAAGGTGTAAACTATTCTTCTGCTGAATCTTTTCTTGTTTGTGTTTTCATTGTTCCTTCTTCCAGGCCTAACTCCTTTAGTTTAGGTAGACATACAAAATTTCACAACCATATACCTCAGAGTGGCTGTTACATTAACTCCCAGCTACAGATAAAATATATGTTTGTCAAGTAGCAACCATCCAGTAGCAAAGAGCAACAATGGTCAGCATGATTGAACTCATAAAAACTTGCTATAATAAACCTTTCTGACTATTACTGCATCAGATACTGCTACCACCACTATCATTACTTTTAGCACTAGTGCTACCAATACTACTACTACTACTACTACTACCACTGCCACGCATAACATTTTGACTTGATCTCTTGAGGCTTCGGCAAGCAAACTGTTCCTTCTGAGCACCCAAAGGGAGGTGGTTTGTTTTATTATATTTTGGCCAATTGAAGAGCCTTTTGCATTGTGACTTGCCATCATTAAGATGTATGGTGTACTCCTTTAAGGACTGCATAATTGATGACCATTCCTGGCAAGGGAACTGGTGCCTAAATGGTGCATCGACACAATGAAGTAATTCTTTTGTTTTTGGCTGATAAATCGGTAAGGCCAAGTGAAATGGACTGAGAAAGTAATGTGTCATCGTAAAAACTATTTATGCAGTACAATCCCTCTGGTGATTCTACTGAAATTACAAAATGAAACCTGATGAATTGAAAAGCAAAAAAAGCAATCAAAAGGAAAATTACTGTTGGGCAGTCCAATGCAGAAAAGGAAACTCACTGCTTCCTGGATCTGGCCAGCAATTACCTGCTAGGCTACTTCGATAAAACTAAATAGGGAAGGTTCTTTAGGAGATGCTTCCTAACGGACATGTTGGGGCTATGTACCCATCCTGCTTTATTTTCACAGGTTTAAAACTGAGGTGGCTAAAGCCCTGGATGCCTTTGAAGAGAATGAAGATGTGCTCTTAAAGCAGGTATGATTGCAATACCTCATTTCACAATACACATGGCAGTTTTTCATCATAGAATTGTACTGTGCTGTGTAGAATTTAGGGGTGTGTATGACAATTTCTTGCTTCTTGTGAAATTTGTTCTGTATTTTTCACTTTTTTTGTCCTTTTTTCCAGCAAGCCGCCTACATCCGAGCTCAAGAGCAACACAGACAGGAAGTCCTGCAGTCCCTTTTTGAGGTTTGTTTTGCCAGGATGACCCTGAACCGTATCCACATCATGGTGAACCACTGACCTCTTTGTCCATGTTACACAGAGCCCCGGAGATTCTCATTTCTTCTGATAGTTTTTGTGTCAACTGAGAAATAAGGTCATTAAGCTTGTTTTGTGCGTGTGCGCGCGCATGTATGCTTGTGTGTGTAAATATAACGTATATGTGTGTAATATAAAATCTTGTATAGCATATAGAAATGGTAAATATCAGAGGTGCCAACCACTGCATTTTGCCTGTAGCAACTACAGATTTGGAACTGCTGCATGGCTGTGGTTTGACCAGCTAGCTATAGCAACTTAACCTGTTTATATGTCTGCTCATTAGTCATTAGAAAAGTCATAACTCTTACCAGTGATTCATGAGAAACAGCTGATATGTGCAAGCAAGTTCAGTGTAGGTACAGAAGTGTAGTTTTTCTTCTCGTAAGGTGTACATTGAGATAACAAGATGTCAGGGTTAGTACAGAGAACAGGCCAGTTGTCGGTTTTTCAATGTCTAAATAAAAATGAGTGTCATTTTGACAGCTGACACTCTACCAGTTTTACTATATAACACGTTGCCAGTTGTTTTGTCAACTAGTATTTGTCCCCTCATGAAAGCTGTTTTTTCTGACAGCAGAACCTGCTACAGATCTGCCAAATGGAATAATCCAGCAACTGCATCTACGCATGTGCTGTGGTTGTTATTCTGTACTTGTGGTTTTTCCACACCTGTGGTTTAGATTTTCATCTCTGCAATGTTGGCACCTCTGAAAGCTGTAAAAATGGGGGTGGGGAAACACTTGCATCCACTGTTGACTTTTCCTGAATCAAACCCAGCCTGAGCCAGAGCAGAATCAGTCTGACGGACAGAGCCGGCTCACGTCACATGACACGGAAGCCAGGTAAGACTGCCCAATCAGGCTCTAGCCTGCTTTCCTCTCTTCCCACCTAGGGGATACGTGAACCACTCTGATATATCTCCTCGTGCTGTTTTGCGCTTCAATGATGGGGACTGTATGATCAAGTACAAATCCTGCATAATTTTTTTAAGTCCCCCATAAATACAGGTCATTGCATGGTGCTGTGAACAATGATAAACATTGGCTGTCTTGCTAACGCTGCACAGAATACACAATTGCAATTTATCAATTTTAGAAATGTTATCTATGTTAGTAGTTGGTCAAACTAAAGTATATGTTTCCCCTTCAGTATAAGACTGATTAGCAACACTGTTCCCCTGGAGAGGACGGAAAAAACAGAATTGCATACTTGTTAATGCTACCACTTGCTGATGACTGTACTTGTGAATAAATGAGCGAGTTTACCTTGGAAAGCTGAAATGGCAGATGGGTGTGAACAGCATTTCTAGCTAGCTAGGATTCTACTCTGGAAAAAGGCTTTGGCTGTAGTGCTCTGGTTCTGCTGTTCCTTGGGAAAGGAAACAGATTGTTGGTCTGGCAGCTTACTGTTAAAATACCAAAGGCACGTACTGCAGATAAGGGGAGGGGGGGGGGGCAGGGGAAATTTGGCTTCGGTGAAATTGTCACTGATACAGGGTGAGCGGAGGGATATGAATTCCTCCACAGGAAGTGGACAGGTTAACTGACTGATCACTTATTGGTTGGCTTACAGCAGACCGTGCTCGAGATGAAGTTGTGGGTAATTGCCCCCCTTTGACCTGCGCAGATGAATGTGCATCAGTTGTTGGCATCTTTTACTTTCTTAACGTGAGGTCATGTCTGGGGGGGGGGTGGGTAGCGCTCCCCTCATTTCTCAGGGGCCCCCGGATAAGGCCGGTCCCAGCTGGATTCACCCAGCGGAGGAAAGCCAGGGACCAGGACTCCGGAACGGCCTGACCTTCATCGGTTATCAGGTATTTGGGTTGTAACGTGAGGCTGCGTTTCAACAATGCCAATATTGATTTATGTGATTACATGGGATAAGTTACAAATTAAAGAAGTGGGTTTCTTTCTTGCTGGATTGCTCCCATCCCATAACAGTTGATGCTAATGCTAAAACTATATTATTGCACATTATGCTTAACTGTTTTAAGAGGCTTCTGTGTTTTCTGCCTGATAGGACTCTTCGGATGGTGGAAATGTTCATACTGGTAATTGTCTGTTTTTTCTTTTTACACCACATAAAACGTATTTACTTGCGGCCATCTTTTAAATTTAATTTCTTGGGTACTAATCCTGTTTTTGCAGGTGCCGTCCCGCCCTGGCTACAGGATGACCCCCAGGAGGGTGGCTCGGAAGCGGTGGAGCGAGAGATCGGCCCGTCCCTACAGGACTTCCTTAAACAGAGTAACTACCGTCCTTTCTTCACCTCTAACTAAAGTGAATAACTCTGACCCCCCCCCCCCCCCCTTCTTCTCAAACAGTAATCACTTTGTTCCCCTTCCTAGAACAGACAAATTGTTTTGTATCCCTTCGCTAAAACGGAGTGATGGCTTTTATCTCCTGTGTGCAGAATGAGTAATCTGTCCAGGTCTTCCCATCTTCCCGAAACCGTGTAATTGCTGGTCTTTCCTCTGATAGTCCTTCCTCTTCGCCCTAAGCTGGCAGCAGTGAAAATGCAGGCACCTGCACACCACAGAGGACCCAGCAGCTCTGGATACAGTCCTTGGAGACCTTGGAGAGGGATTTGCTGTGCGCTAGTGCACGGAGAGTGTCGACACGCAGGGGAGTGAGCTGCTGGTTAGGGCCAGATGAGAGCTTGAAATTGGTGGTTGCCCTCCTAGATTTAATAAAGCTCGATGGTGCTTGAAGCTGAAGTTGTTGCAGATGGCTGACGCCATTCAGAGCTGGTTTGTGGGAATTGATTGTTTTGGTGGTTTGCACCTCGATGCTCGATTCTCACCGTTTGTTTCCCCCTGCCTAAAGTAAACTCGACGTAATACCCCCTTACGGAGATGAGAGCAGTTGTACAGCTTGTTGCGCGAGGGTTTCCATTAACCCCACTTGAACGGCTCGAACCTTGAACCGCGCGCTCTGTGGCCCCCTCTCTCTCCCCCCGCAGAGGAGCAGGAGAAGCTGAGGAAGCTGCCGGCCAACCGCGTCGGGGCCAACTTCGACCACAGCTCCCAGACCGACGCCAACTGGCTGCCCTCCTTCGGCCGGGTGTGGAACAGCGGCAGGCGGTGGCAGTCACGGTGAGCATTCTTATCCTTTGTCGGGATTTTTCACAAACGAAAGAAAACATCCCCTGAATGATCGATGACAGAAGCTTATTAAAGCCCTTCTGAGTGAGACTCTGTGCCGCGATCTGTTGAGTCCTGCGGTATGAACGCCTCCCTTTCCTCCGCTGTCTCTCAGGCACCAGTTCAGAGAGGAAGAAGGGCAGAGGGGCCGGCAGAAGAGGAGGAGGGAGAGCCGGGGAAAAGGGGCCAAGAGGCGACCGGTGCAGGACCAGCCATGAGCGCACCAGCCGCCACTTCCTGCCGCCACGCCACCCAGGGTGCACTTGTGAATATTTTGTTGCTTAGCAATGCCTGTGAATATTGTCCTTTAGGGGCAGGAAGGAAGACTGGACTTGGACACTTGCGTTATAAAATGGTTCTGGAGCTTTGTCGGAAGCAGTTGGGTGTAAACGCATTTAAAACATTGTGGGGTTTGTTGCTGTGGGTCTACCCTGCCCAGGATAAGCGGGTATAGATAATGGATGGATGGATGGTGTGGGTCTTTATATTGTTATTTTTCCACAAGGTCCTTTTTCTGAACATACCAGTGGAGCCCACACCAATTCAAAAAAATCCAGCTATGGAGGAATATTGTTTTATATAAAAGGCTTTTTTTCCCCTTTTTTTAATTCCGCAATCTGCAATGCCCAAATGTATTTATCGTTACTCATTGTCATGACTTCTGTTATTGATTCAGGAGACACCACAGATGAGCATGTGCTCTCTTTGGCGCATGCGATGACATTGCTTGGGCCCCAAAACCACATGACACAATTAGATGCTCTAGATTGTTCTAGATGAAATTGAAAGTGTGATTGCTGCTCTGTGTAGTGTAAAGTGGTGACTTTGAGACTGGACTTCAAAATTGTAGGACTGGTACTGCCGTAGCATGTTTGGACATTGTGCTTTGGGTTCATTTACTTAGTAAACCCACAGTATAACTGCCCTATATGTTAACTGCTAGGCCAACAGTGTCTGCTATTCAGTTATATAATCATCGACTCATATGGTTTGTCAATAAATATTGATGTGGCCTGTGACTACGCTCAGCCTGAAACAAGCCTGTACTGCACCTGAGTTAATTCAACATCTCGTTTTTTCATCATATTTATTAACGAAATGGCACGTAGTCCAAATAAAGCTCTTTATTTCAAAGAGATATGAATTCAACCAGTGTGCAGTAGGGATTTTAACCACGGACAACACTTGTGTATCACGCAGCGGTAAATCGGCCAGGTACTACTTTTTGTCAGTTGGTGCACTGAAACGATAGATAGTCAGGCTCCTCTTTTCATTGGAGGAGCTAGTTTGTAGCGGTCAGTTTGCAGATGTTTTTGTTTTGTCTGTGTTATGCTCATGTGAAAACCAAAATAACTCCAAACAAACATTGTTCACCCACTGAGCTTACACCAGATATGTCCAGTAATTTCATGCATGTTAAAAGCTAAATTAAAAGATGAATACATTTGTATTAACTAAAAAAACTCTGTCAATCTTTGATTACTTCTAGATTAAACTGACCTGGTGATTTTATTAGCCATCAGACTTTATATCAGTTGGTACTGGATACATTTTAAACATAAACAAGCCTTTGAATTTGGTGCAGCATCTCAATTTGGCATTTGGAATTTTCAGTTATTTGAACTTTTTTGTTGAAAACGAACCGAAACCTTAAATATTCCCAGTAAATATAAACCCTGTATGTAGGCATGCTTTCCGTTAACAATGTTTATTGTAACTTTGCACATAATGTACATTGTGATTGGACAGGGGTAATAAAAAACAAGCAGAAAGCCAACTTAAATACTCAAAATGGACTATGAATAAAAACATCATACTGTAGTTACTCAACAGTTTTACTTTAGTTATCTAGCAGCTTGTTGGAAGTACCTTATTATTTACCATTAAGAATTCCTTAATGCATGTTCAAAAAGTTTGTTTTTAAGCTGGTTATTTCGCTTTAAGACTGCTTTTAGGAATTTACTTTGATGTGCAAAGAGAAAAGATTTTCCATTTGGAACATTATCAGTGTTTTTAGATGTCTGGTTGCATTTAAATAATTACCATGATTACAATAAGCCTGACTCCAAAGACCTCAATGCAGCATCACCAGTTTGATTCGAGGATTTACAAGTCTAATTACCGTACAACATAAAGCACTGCAGCACAGAAGCAGTCTAAAATCCTGCCATCGAGTCTGAATAATGCAAACACAAGTCTGACAGCTACTACGGGGCAGAGGTTTCATGTGCCCCCCTAACGGGCAGAGCTGTCAGGTTATTAGCGAGCCGATGTGAGCCAATCGATTCTGCTGTGAGCGGCGTATTCTTTTGATTGGTTGGAACAGCAGGTAACGGTGCACGGCGGCTCCACCAGGTACGGGGTTCATGAAGCCTCATTCCCCAATTATCAGTGACGGCTAGAGAGAGGAGGAGATGCCGGCTATACTGAAATTGAATACCGCAATAGGTTTATATTGAAAGTTTTTTTGTTTTCCTTTTATTACAGAGAAAGGAATAAACAAACCGTTGGTAAAAGATGTTTTGCACAAAGAGTCACTTTCGAAAATATAAACATTTAGAAGGCATGAACTAAGAAGTTACCCAGCGTAAAAGAAATTCCAGGAAAATGAATGGGTAGAACTGATTAAAATTCCAAACACTTGACATACTTAAATTTCAGCACATGAAATTTCACTTTTTTAAAGTCTCATTGTTAAGATAACAAGTACTTGATTTGAGGATCTGTCTAATTTGAGAAGATTACAAGTTATCTGCACCTAAACCCCAGCATATGCTTCTGAGCTTGCAAAAAGGGAAGCTAAAACTTGCTATTAACTGATAATTATCCTAAATGTGTAGTTCTGCAACTGTGCCTGGATCTCCATTCTGTAATTTGCATGTTCCCTCTACAGCACCCCCAGAAAGCTCTGCTGTATATTTTATTCTGTCAAAAATAGAAATTAAAAATCGAATAAAATTGTGACTGTTAATGACAGGGGTGGGGGAGCAGGGGCAGAAATGTAACCCGAAATTTGGTGACACCCACCTAATGCTGGCAAATGCTCGCGTTTTTATCCAGAGTAACATGAAGGCGGTGGCACACTCCCATTTCGGTTACCTTGGCTCACCCTTTGTCTCCCCCGCTATCAAAGACACTTGGCTGAGATAGCGGCCTGCCGACCAATCGGGAAGGGTATCTGAGACGGAGCCGCGGCGTGTCCCTCCTGACCGTGTCCCCGCAGGGGGGGTGTGTTTCAGGAACGCCGCTAAACACCGGCGTGAATGACACCCGCGGGCTGAAGCCCCCCCCAAACCGTCTGGCGCGTGGGCGATCGATCAATATGTGAGTGAGGCGCGGGGCGGGAGGACAAAGGCAAGCAAAGCCAATTTACTTCTGTTTTCGCTTCGGCGAAAGACGAAGCAAAGTCAGAGGCTTGTTTCATACCGTCAGCAGTGCCCGCCCCAGTAGCGAAATGCAGGAAGTGTCCCCTGACAGAGAGTCACCTTGATTCCTTCCTGTGCTGCTACCGCTTTCCTTAACAATGGGTTACTGTGAGGAAACTTTCACTGGGCTTGTAACTTAGTAAGGATGAAGGTTCAATTCCCAGCTGGGGTGCTGTGGTCGTTCTCCTGAGCAAGCTGCTTTAGTTGAATTGCACCAGTTAAACATGTAGCTTTTAAGAGGAAAAATGTAATCTATGCAAGTCGCTCTGCGAGAGAGCGTCCGTCCTGTCAGTGTCGATGAAGAGACGCTGATCGCTGCAGAACTCGACTGTCAGGGATTCTCGGCGTGTCTGTACGCGTTCGCCGTACCTTTTCGTGAAATTCACAAATGCAGTTTAAAAAAAAAAAAGCTTCTTACAAAGCTGCTGGTTGGCTTATCGTGCTAAAAAAAACCCCTGGGTTTTAGTGTGGAGATGGGCTGAAATGGAGTCCTAACTGCCACTGGCAACGGTAGCCAGGCTAAGCCAGCACCCTCACAGGGTCACATGTTATTGCCATAGGCCAGGCAAAGCAGGGGTTTCTTCCCATCTGACTGCACAAGAGATACTACAGTGTGCTTGTGCAAGTTGTGCGGTGAGTACAAAAACTAGCTAAAAACATGGCACGTGGCAGCACACTCTTTGACGCAGAGTGTGATTACCTGCGTTCTCCCGAACTGACCGATGTCACACTGATAATACGGTGTTTCAGCTAAAATGGGCAGAAAAGATTCTTGTTTCAAAACATAAGAAATGCTATGGTACCTCTGTGTCTACCGACAACTTTCACGCATTTTTCTGACCACGTTCTTAGTCATCAAATTGAAAGGGGTGCGGTGGCAGTGCGATAAAAGGTCTTGGAACTCGTGCTTGCAAGAGTTTGTCATTGGAACCAGCCAAATAGATTCCATTTGGCCAAATAATTTCTTAAATCAGAAACTTCTAAGGCAGTTGAGTTCTCTACAGTCGAGTAATGGAAGAAGCTGCTGCATTTTATGAATATTCATCTACGGGCATGGCCAAGGACAAAACAGTCGCCACTGGATGTTCTGTCCTTGGGCGTCCCTTTAAGAATATTCATAAATTTGTGGTTTAACACTGGAAACTTATCTGGAACCACAGATTCTTTAGACTCACCAGATGGTCAGGTCATGCATTCCTTCCACCCTCTTTGCTCAACAACAGGAGGTACCATTTTGCAACACAAGTTTCTGATGCTACATTACAGTGCAGAACATCCATTGGAACAGTATTGTGCTTGGTTGTGCCTCTCCACGAGTATTCAAAGGCTGTGTCAAATGAAAATGTTTTGGCTTCAGTGGTAGGGAGGCATACCGTTATTAGGTAGGAATACTAAATATCTGATCTATATAAAATCTGTGCTGGAACCTCCAAGAGTGAGGAAGTACAGAGGATGTAAGGATATGCAGGAGGTCACCATCTGGTTACTATTGAGAATCTGTGATATAACAATGCAAATCATTTCAAAAGAAACAAAACCAAACCAAACAGTTCCTACATCTATCAGTGTATTGTAGATGGTATCCAGGAAGTGAGGAATTGCAGGTTGTGATCAGATTGAATTTGTGCTGTGCAGAACACTGATACAGAGGCTGCAACTTCAGGTGGGACACCTCCTAATGGGAGAAGAGCTCTGTGTTGCTGGACAACAAGAGAACCATTAAAGTTCTTTTTCTACCCCTGTGACTTCTGACATGGAATAGTGCTGTCTTTCAGATAAAGTGTTAAGACCTTTTCCAAAAAAGAAAACCTTAATTAAACAAAGGGGGACATTTTTTTTGTGCATGTTTTTAATGTTCTGTTCACTGTCGGTTGGCACAGTTTATCTTGGCACCTTTTAAAATGTGTTCCACTGAAGGATTGATTTGAGATGCACATAATTTCCCCTTCTGTTTACTGTCAGAAATTCTGCAAGGGAAAGTATCTCCTAGTGCACTTCTTTTAAAAAGAAATTAGTTTATGATATCGATTCTTATAACCACAACAGTAAGTGACAATAACAACAAAACATGATAAAAAATAATTTATAAAAGGAATATCGACAAAGCAATAAGATTTCTGCATAGTTCGCTGCACCTGTGCAGTCCAGTCCCCAGAGTGAGCCTAGTGTAGAGCTCCAGGAGGAGGGGGGAGAGGGGCTGCCTCAGTCAGCTGAGATTCCCCTCTCACCAGCAGGCAGTGTGTCCACACCTAAACCCCTGCACCCAAAAGAGTCCCAGACACCACGGAGTCACTGCCGAGTCTCCAGGGGCTCGAAGCGGCCCTTGCGGGTATGTCTGAACCTCACCTCACCCCCAAGAGGAAACGTCCGATGGGCAGGTAGGAGGGGTGGGGTGGGGCTGGGGGTTATTCGGGTTCGCTGCTGTTGGTGGCCTTCTCCCACTCTATGCTGCCCTCGCTGTGGACGGGGGAGGCGCCGCCGGCCCCCGCCGGCCGCGCCCGTAGCCCCTGGAAGCGGCGGCACTCGGGGCAGATGCGGATGTGGGTGCAGCCCCGGGCCACCAGGGCCGCCTCCTGGGCCAGTCTGTGGGACAGGGGCTCGGGGACGGGCGAGGCCCCGCACACCATGCCGTTGCTGAGGCCGGCGGCCGCCGCCCGGGCTCGCCGGTCCTCCAGCAGCAGGGGCCGCGCCCGCAGGAGCCCCACCCCTCTCCTGCGCCGCAGCTGCAGGCTGTCCCGGCACAGCATGATCCCGCGCAGCTCCTGCAGCATCTCCTCACAGACTGACTGCTGGGGGCCAGGAGAGAGAGGGAGGGGGGGGGGAGAGAGGGGGATGGAGAGAGAGAGAGAGATGGAGAGAAAGAGACCGGGAAGTGCCGTGCATAAAACTCCCCCCCCCCCTCCTCACATGACTCCACCCAAACCCGCAACATCAAGCCAGGTCGACAAAAAAAACAGACTACGTTAATTCGAAAGGACACACTGACAGGACCATGCACTGACTGATATTAAAGACAAAGTGATACCACAGAGAAATAATGCAGGCTACAGATGACAGACTGATATTTACTGATTGATGTCTGAGGACTGACTGATACACAGAGGACTGATTGATTTCTATCAGTGTTTTCTTACTGATTCTAACATTAATTCTGCTTTGCGAGTTAATAATGACAACTGAAATGTGTTTCCGTTTTTCTATTTTCTATTGAAGCTTTTGGCTATGATCTTAGTGTGTGAACACAGTTCTGTGGAAGCGGTCTGACAAATGTACTATTGAAATGGTAGTATGACAGTAATTCATACATACTGCATTATACAGTAGAATCTTGTTAACAAATGCATTGGGAATGCAGGTCATTTGGAAAACGTTTGCAATTTCAAAAGTGATGCAAAATGCACAAGTGTATGAATCATTTATTGACTTATATTACTGTTGGCTTATTTTATAAAATTGGCTTATCTCATTTTGTAGTAATAAGCCTCAGTTTAAACTGAGCAATAATCAAACCAGCAGAAATAATGATCTCGCTGTCCATTGGGATCTAATTCAAACATCATTTTTTTTCTTTCTGTCTCTTTGACTCACTTTCTTTGGCTTCCTTTGCAAACTCTTTTATTTTGTGATGACTCCTCTATATATTAAACACTGTTGATTTTCACACAAATGTGTTTTGTTTTAGTTTAATGCTTCTTTTTGCATTAGTGACAATAAAGCTTGATATAGAAATGGTATTACTGCCAAAGGGTAATATCTCTGGGGTTCCAAAGCAAATTGTATATGTATAACAGCCAATTAGACTTGCCTCAGGTGCCAAACATACAGTTGGTTAGGTTTTCTTTTATTTATTTATTTCACAATGATCAAAGTTGCAAATAGATTGGAAAAGCAATTTTAAGTTTATTTTTATCAGCATATCAAGGTGACACATATCAAGGTGTTACAGAAATAAGTTATAAAGTTTACACAAAATATTAGTTTCACCCTGAGATAAAGTAGTATTTTGCCCACTCAGTTTTTAATGGATGGAGCAGTCTAGACTGGTAGTAGAAACCTAAACATCTGGAATGGTCAAAGGGTTCTGAATACACACTAAACTATATGGGATTTGCTGATGATCTTACATGGACTGGGAGACCGGTTCTTCTTAATAAACACTCTTATTGTCTTGTGTTAGAATGTGTTTGTGAGGGTTTAAGGTGTAGGAGTGTAACCATTTTGTTTTTTTTTAGGGTATTCGTTTTTCAGGATACATCAACGTGCCCGCTTTATTAAATCAATTCTAGTTTCACCTGCATTTAGCATATCAATAACATGATGAAATTATGCTGCTTCAATTACTGAGCTAAGGAAATTGGAATTTCCCGTAATTTTTAATTGACTAGATGCTGCACTCTGACCAGGACAATGTCTCTGTTCGGAGTGAAATGAAATTGGCGGTAAGGCTCATGAAGATTAGGAATGTGGGATAAGGAGGCACACTCAGTAGCTAAAAACTTGAAATTAGCCCATGCTAAACTTATGGGTACTCTCTTCCTCTATGATGTGTAAATGGGAGAGAGCAGGCATCGTAAGAGCTTTGTGCATTTTATTCATTTCCCACATGTAGATAAGCTGCCATTGCTCCAGAGCTGCTGTTCCCCCCAGAAAAAAAAAATCAAGTGTCATGGGACTTTATTCAGACTTAAAGGTTTATTTAACAAGTCACAGTGCTTCATTGTGGGAAACATGACTGGCCGACATTAAATGGATAAATTATGTTCATAAAAAAGAACGCAATAACAGAGACACAAGGAAAATATCCATGAACTCACTGTTTTATGGAAAATAAGTTATTTTCTGTTTCAAGTACAATATTTAAAAGGTAATTTTAAGTAAATATCCAGATGTATAAATGGATAAGGATAACTGTCTGATTGGTACATAAATGACTAAATCTATATTCTTGTATTTTATAGTGTTATTATCTGTAAGCCTACCTATTGAGAGGATGATTGCCTAAGAGCCTCACTCCGGTCTTTGAAAATGCTTACCCAGATCTTCTAAAGCAGAGGTTAACAACACTTGGTGGAGAGTTACTTTTTGAAAACTCATCTTAGTCTGTGTATATGCTGTGTATCGTAACTGAAAAATAATGATGGTAAACCAATTCAGGTATGATTCTTTACTCAAGTTGCTATGTAAGGTTGGCTGTCCTACTGTCCAGAGAGTAATGGGGAGAAATTGTGAGAAATAATTCATCTTGACTCATTATGTATTTATGAATTACCATTGCTTCTTAAGGACAGAATATGTATTCAGTAAAGAAAATGTGTACTAATACAAGGCCAGTGTCACTGTAAAGTATCAGTGCTACACATTAGTCCACACAGCCTTCTTTTGTGTCTACATTTCGTTAAGATGTTGCAGTGAATTTACCTTTGAGTGTTACAAACAGTGGTTTTCATTTGTGTGCAAAACAGCTGCCAAGTTATCTCCCAAGTGCTTTTTGTCTGGAGAAGAGGTGTAGTGATTTAATCAAGAACCATATTTTGCTGTCAACAGCTCTTAAATTATCATTTGCACCTGAGAATGGTTGATTTTTTAAAAATGCAGCCAAGAATCAGGGTACGTTTTGAATTTACATTTGCATTAATAGATAAATAACTAATTATTTACAAGTGTTGAATTAGTAAAAAAGCTAATGGGTAATATTTTCATGTTTGTTTATATTCGTGTGCCAGATGCTCGTTACAGTAAGCCACAGTAAAGTTGATTTACTTTAACTCGTGGGTTGTGAGCATTTTTTCTGGGGATTTTGTTGGGCTGCTGTTTTCACTCGGATCCAAAGGGCACCATGTAACTGCGTGTGGGAGTTGTTTTGCGGGAGGGCGGCAGCCTGGGGTCAGTCTGCTAGCGTAGCAGTGGTGTGTTGGGCTGGCGAAGGTGGGGTTTGTGGGGTTTGGGTTGGTGGGTGGAGGGTTGGATTTGGCGGTTCCTGGGTGAAGGGAGCATCAGGGCGGGGAGAAGGAGATTATGCAGATGCAGGTGACGCAGCCCTCTCTCACCTCTGTCCCAGGCGTCTGCCGCAGCATCCAGGCGAACTCCAGCACCGCCATGAAGATGGCCACCAGCAGGCCGCACACCAGAACCACAAAGATCCCGCCAATGTTCTCCATCCCCAGACCTGTGAGAGACAGACAGAGAGAGGCCCAGCTCACTGCTCGCTCATCGCTTTCCCGCGGCTCAGGACCCCCAAGCGTAGCTTGGCGAGAAAATTAGCCGCAAAGAGAAGACGGCCAAGCCAGCCATCCAAGAGCAGTTCATTTGGATTGTGCTTGCTCTGTGCAATCAAGCATTTTCCCTGAGGTTTGTTTTGGAAATACTGATTTTATTTTCCAGAAATCTTCCTTCACGCTCCTGCGAGATGAATCTGTTAACTGACACCCTGAGCAGGATGGGCTGGAGTGCATACTGTACCTTTGGCACGGTGGTCCTCCTCTTTTGGGCATTTGCCCCCCTCCCACCACTTCCTCTTCAGGATTTCCAAGCGGTTTTCCTCCTGAAGTTTGAGGATGGCCAGGTCAAATTCGTCCCGGTAAACCGACCCTGAGAACAAAGACATGTTTAAACTGAAAAATAAGACAGCCTTGGGTACGAGTTATCTTACATTTCTGTTTTTTCTTTGAGAAATTGATCCCCATAATACTTGGGTTGGGTGCTCAGGGATGCTGCCAAATAGAGCCCAGCAAAATGTAGGTGTATATGCATACATTTGTTTATGTTTGTATTTATTTGTTACTGTTCACAGAGTCCCTTTTCTTGTATAATGTTAAGATTCTGCTGCAAAACCAAATTCCTCCTTTGAGGACAACAAAGTTATGTACTGGCTCCCAGAATTCTGCGAGGGGGCAGTTTATGGGGTACCCAGCGGCATGCCGATGCCGTAGCCCTTGGTGTCCAGCAGGCCGCCGATCTGGGTGAGGTTGCAGTTGCGCTGGCGGTAGTACTCGTTCATGGTGCTCTCCAGCAGGTAGGCGTAGTTGGAGTTGAGCACGCGGGCGATGCCCTCCTCCGTGCTCTTCACAAACACGCTGGGCTGCTTGGAGTGCATGAAGTTCCACATGCGCTGGTACGTCTGGTACCGCGAGTTCTGCCCCAGGAGACGCAATGAACAAAGCAACCAATTACACGCTAGAACAAGGCCACAACAAACCCCTGCGTATAAAAGCTAATTATGTAAATGTGTTTGAAAACAAGAATTAAGGGGATAATTTTTTGCTATATATGAACAAAAAAGGCATGTATGGAGATATGCCTATTAGACCATACAAGAGGGAAAGCCGCTGTATGGCTGTGAAAAATGGACATATATGTAAATGAGTAAAATGAGCCTTTTTTTCTAATAAAAATACATCAAAGTTATGCGTGGCAATATATCATATGGCAGTAAACGGGCTACCATGTTACAGTGGGAAAAAAAGCAATACACCATATAAATGTGATAGAATATTTAATCCGCAAATGAAGCGATGCATCCTTTCTAATGCACATATTTGTCAAAAGCGTATATGAATGCAGTAAATCATGATGAGCTGTGCAGTCTTATGGAAATAAACCAGGACCGGGTGGTGTGATGCTTCCCCGAGGAAGCAGGGGAGCCCTTAACCGTCCTGGAGTGCTTTATTTTCATTCAGCCAGCACGGCCTGGAGTGGTTCGCCCCACTTACAGCACAGCTACTTGCAACACAAATAATTCAGCACTCAAATACAATTAAGCAAAATTGTTGCGTTGCGATGTTTTGACATTATTTTCACAGAATGTTTGACTGGAAGCGAATGTTGAATAAACTTCTCAGGGCCTGAAAAGCTATCGCAAAAAGCTAGCTGACGAATGACCCCAGGTTCACACTTGTAAAAAGAAGTCTCTTTTAGTCTCTAAAATCATGCGGTGTTGCATTTTGCATTTTTTAGAACAGACAACAGTATAAAAATTGACTATATATTCAGTTTTTCTTAAGAAATATGTTCAAAAAATTAAATAATAGGGGGTATAAAATGAATGTATGCCTGGGCATACTCATAATATATTACAAACCATATTTTACAAAATATCAAACCTTACAATATATTCTCTGTCGGCGCATAAAAGGCAGTCAATGCAAATCCGTGAATATGGGAGTAATGATTATATTTTTAAACATACCCGATATGGAATTAAACACCTTAAAATGAAAGCTGACAGTTTGCGTCTTAACCTCATACTCAATGTTCTATTTCAAATCCAATGTGCACGAGTGCAGAGCTAAAAAATAAAATAAAAAAAAAATAAAAAAAAGAACTAAAATTGTGTCACTGTGCCAATATTTTTGGACTTAAGTGTATATTTGAAAAATACACATCTTCCAAGGTGCCTTTTATAGTTTGCTTTGCTTTTTTTTAGTCGGGGGCGGGGAGATAAGAGAGCTGCTCTTTAGCACATTAGACTGCGGGATGCTGAGAGGCTGATGAGACAGAATGAGAAGGGGAGCTGTGATCATTTGTGTGGGGAGAAAGAAAAAGAGCGATAACAGGAATTATAAGAAAATCTTACCGGTAGAAGAAGAGGGGGAAAACAGGAAAAGTGGTGCTTATCTGTGGGTTTTTATTATGACCTTTTTTTATCCGTACGTGTGAGTTATTCTGCATGTTAATAAGGCGCGCATTCATTCTTGCAGTCGGGGAGGCCAAGGTCTAGGTACTGTCCTTGGAGTGTGTTGCATGCTGGGATTTGATGGGCTCTGGCAAGTGTTTTGATAGGCTGTCACCTGGAAGAAGGTCATGGTGGAGCCCCCGTGCATGGTGCCGTACTCGATGGCTGTCTGGTCGGCCAGGTCGTCCACGGACTCGATGGGCACCTCCATCCTCTGCACCGTCAGGAAGGCTGCCAGGTTGGCCGTGTAGGAGGAGATGATGATGAGGGTGAAGGCCCACCTGCAGTCATAGCGTCACCGTGGAGACTAACTTCAGCGCGCACGCAGTCAGTTCCCTCACATGTGTGTGTGTGTGTTTGTACATGTGTATGTGTGTGTGTGTGTGATTGTATATGTGTATGTGTATGTGTATGTGTGTGTGTGTGTGTGTGTGTGTGATTGTATATGTGTATGTGTGTGTGTGATTGTATATGTGCATGTGTGTGTGTGATTGTATATATGTATGTGTGTGTGTGTGTGACTGTATATGTGTGTGTGTGTGTGTGATTGTATATGTGTGTGTATGTGTGTGTGTGTGTGTGACTGTATATGTGTGTGTGTGTGTGTGTGTGTGATTGTATGTGTGTATTTGTGTGTGTGTGTGTGTGATTGTATATGTGTGTGTGTGTGTGTGTGGGTACTCACCAGACCCCGCTGATGCAGCGTGTGGACAGGGCGCGGGGGGCAATGGCGGAGCCCTGCTGCATGAACCCCCCCACAGGGAACCAGAAACTGTTCCCCAGAGAGTACTGGTTGATGACCAGGTTACAGCGCCCCTTCAGACAAGGGTGGGGATTGTACCACTCATAGGGCGTCAGCCTGTAGACAAACAGCAGGTGAGAAATAGATGAAAAACAACAAGTTAGTTGGTTGGCAGGCCTGTTTGTGTTCCTGATAGATTTAGCTCAGTTCTATTTCATACAGTATTATGTTCTGTCAGCAGAACAAAATAACACAGGTGGAATTTTTCATAGATAGAATAGTTTTATCAGGACTCATAGTTGAAGTTGAAACCTTTTAATTGTGCAAGATGAGGCTTGACTCTGTACCACATGCACTATGGACTGTAGGCAGTATAACAAACCTAAAATGATGAACGGCATGTTCCCTTTTGTAAAAATTATGACACATTTTTATAAGTTATGACTCACTGCCCGCACTGTGGGACAGACAATGTTGTGCTGCTGATAGTAGATGGAGCTACAGTCTAGAGTACATCCCTGGGAAAAGGATATGACCAAATAAGACTCCTGCCCTTGTGCCCTAACCCACTAATCTCCAAGACACCCTTGTGAGCTGAAAACAAGTCATCTGAGTTGTACCTTCAATGGCAACACAGGGTGCAGAGGCACAAAAGAAGAGACGGAGAGATTCTGTCACACTGAATACTGATGTGAATGCTGTATCAGTAAAGTGGTTTGCTATTGCAGCTGGATGTCATGGCAGTTCTTGGGAGATACCAGCAGGTGGTAGTGTGGAGCTACAGACTCACCTGGCCACCAGGAAGAGAACACAGCTGACTGCCAGGTAGGCTAGCAGCATAAAGAGCCAGACTCCAGGAGAGAAGGGGTCCAGAAAGGAGAAGTACCCAGGTCTGCGGGCCTGAAACACACGCACACACGCGCACACACGCACACACACGCGCGCGCACACACACACACACACACACACACACACGGGCACACATACACACATGTACACAGACACAACCATACACATAGGCATACACATGCACACACAGACACATAAAGACACAAATATACACATGGTTAACAGAAATTACAAAACTTTTTCTCAGTGTTAGTCATGAATTATTAACCCTATTTTTCTTAATTCTCCAGGAAAAAATCCCATCAGTTTGGGAGTGCACATTTGCACACTGCCAGTAGCCTTCTCACTCTGCATTTCACCAGCTGAGCTTCGCAACTATTGTTCCAGATGACTTACACAGCCTGCCAAGTTCGTGTCCTGTCCCACAAGAAAAAAAACACAACTCTCCTGAGCAACAAATGTGACGATCACAAAGCATCTGTGCACAGCCCTACTGACATGTGAGAGGGACGAAGGCCAAAAGAGGCTCTCAGTAAGGCTGAGGGCTATCGCTGCGAAGCTAAGCAGTGCACTGAGGTTAGAGTCATGCTCAGGGATCTGAGGCCTCTCCCTCACCCCAAGCAGCAAATAAACCCTCATTTAAACTGTAAAAACTAACCAGGAAAACACAGAGTAAGACCAGTGTTGGTCACAGCGGAAACTATTACTCAACTGCCCTAAGGACACTGAATGAGCAGCTTCCAGCCAACTGACCCTACTTTTAATGCCTCTCAAAGCCGAGACAAGCGGTGAAAACACTTCCTTTCCCCTGAAGAAAATATATTTTTGCAGTGAAGGGATGTTCAGCTTAGTATGCTCAAAAAAAAAAAAATATTACAAACTCTGTCCTGGTTATTTATGTTTCCTTTCAGAAATGTGTATTGACTTTCTATTTCCATTGTGTTACACAAACTGAAAGGCATGTGGATAAGTATTGATCATTTTCCACTGAATAAACCACTGACTGAGTCCTCTTTCTGTCGATATCAGAGATAGCAAAAGAGCCCAAAGCAAAGGAAGGTGACCTCATATTTAATGGACATATCAGATCTTCTGTAAATGGCACCAGACTGGCGTGTCATTATGGGAGATGGTTAATTGATCCACAATTAGGCCAACATCGGGATATATGTACTATTTATTGTAGCTCTAATGCACGACCATATTGGTATAATTGGAGTGAAGTGTAAAACGTCTGCAATCCTGACAGCTGTACGTACTGGTAGCAGGCAATCAAGACTCTAATTTGCAGGAATGTGCACTGGCCCCATACTTCTGAATGAAAGAGGTGGTACACCTGCTCTGATGTGACAAAGGTAGCTTTCACCTGCTAGCAAAAGAGGAACCCCTCCTTGTATTACTGTACTTCCTGCTGAGAGTATTTTACATTAGTCAGTCAATGAATGAATGAATCAATAAGTCAATCAGTCAGACAATCAGTCATATAATCAGCCAGCCTGTCAAACTGTTCATCACATTCATATTTGAATAGCACTGCTAATGAATTGTCCCATGATGCTTCACACACCACATTGAATTTTATTTAAGTAATAGTGGATTCAATCAATCTGGTCACACGATACACCATTTAAAACTGTTGAATTTCACAGTTCTACCTCTATTAACTATTGTACAATGCCAATGTCTTGTGACAATGGTTCCTTATTTTGTAATGTGAAGAGGCAGAACTAGATTTGGGGGTTTTGGAAATCCACAGACAACAGAAATCATGATAAAGTTAGGGTGCTTGTCATAGAAAGAGTTCAGCAAACAAAATCCATAGTCATTTTTAGTCCCAAGAATGTGCTAACTCAGAGAAGCCTTATAGAATGTCTATTACTTTCTTATTATTATTGTCTGTTTCACATACACGCTAAATGCACTGTGTACAAAATAATGTCGTTATCTCCGGTTTGTGTGGATTCTCTGGAACAAAACGAGCCCACCAATAAGCTTCTCTGACCGGTACTGGCCACGCAGTCCCTCAGTATAGCCAATGGGACCTGCGACTTTTTCAGTGGGCGTGCTGAAAATGTTACGTTCTTGAGACGCTGTGCCTACAAAGCTTCCTTTACAACAAAATATTTTGCAATGCCTAAGTCTAAACAGAAGACTCAGCATTTGGATGTCTTGGAAGGAATCACTTGTCTGACTGAATACTTCTGAGGAGGATAGTGAAAACATCTTTGATTCCACAGCAGAGGGCGTGTTCAATGAAGGAATTGATCTTATTTCATATCAGTGAGTGTCTTCTCAAAATAATTTAATTATTATTTAGTAAAGAGTAGACATACTGAATAATAATAATAAAAGTATTTTGAGAATACTGAGAATCGAGATTGTTTTGATATGTTGATGGGGGTGGGGTATTTGACAAAAACTTCACTCAATTGACCTCAATCAAAGGATTAGTAAACTACAGAGCTAATGTATTTATTTTCTACAATCTTCCAGATCTGCTGCCAAAAGAAGTTGCAAGGGGAGAGCAAGGATGGGGAGGTGGGGAAAAAGGGGGGGGGAGGGAATGGGAGGATGACAGGCAGGGGGAAAGCAAACTATTTTTCAGCACACTTCTTCCACAGGCATATAGTATACAATGCATAGAATTTTACACCTCTAAAGACCCATAATATAATTTGGTTACCAAGTGTCCTTTTGGAGTCTCCACATTTTATTTATATATATATATATATATATATATAAGTTATAAAAGAAACAACAAAATTAAGAAAAAGACTGAATCCATTTAGCCTATTTTGGTGGATATTATATATAGCTGAGATATACACACAATCTGCAGTGTCGTATGCTGGATCTGGCCAGCAAACAATATCCTCCCATAGATTCAAGTCCACAGCCTCCAACTGTGGATTCCAACAGTGGTGGTGGTTGAGCTGATAACAGACGGGGCAGGAAAGGTCTCAACTACCTTTTCATTCACTTTCCTTGATTAACAAGTGTGCCAATGATCTGAATAATCCATTGCCAGCTACAGTGAACACATCTTATTTCTTCACACCATGTTAGGGAGATTAAATGAGTTCAACATAGAAAAATCTGGTTTAGTCCTTAATTATGTACTTAAAGAAAACAGACACATCACCGCTTAACTATTGCACTAGCTTTCAGCACAACCTCCAATAAAAGCAAAGAAAAGAAAAACTACACTTCAAGATTGTTTAATTTACAGAATCTGCACATTGCAGATCTTTGCCACGAATATTCTCTGAGCGTGGGTGTGAAGAATGAAGAGCACCCTGAGCCGACCAGAGGAGGATGGGTTTCCCCCTTGAGCCTGGTTCCTTCCAAGGTTTCTTCCCATCTGCCACAGGGAGTTTTTCTTTGCCACTGTTGCCTCAGGCTTGCTCCTGTGGGGGTTTAGGCCAGGGTTGTCTGTAAAGCGTATTGTG
Source organism: Anguilla anguilla (assembly GCF_013347855.1). NCBI lineage: Eukaryota > Metazoa > Chordata > Actinopteri > Anguilliformes > Anguillidae > Anguilla > Anguilla anguilla. The sequence continues at coordinate 19,691,925 of NC_049209.1, forward strand.
ACAACTGCTGTAAAATACGCTATACAAATAAAATTTGATTGATTGATACATATATCCAAAAATAAATAATGTCAAAAAAGCTGCATGATTTTGTGACGCAAATAAAAATTATTATATTACTTGCCTAAATTGCCTAATTGACAAGAACTGACTATATCTGACGGTATTGAGTATTTGGTAAATTAATTTGTCTATTGATCAATTCAACAGGAAATGTTCTGCCCTGTCTATTATCAGCTCAACAGCCACCACTGGACTGAACCCCACGGACAAACCCAAAAGATTCTGATTTTAAGTGCTGGCTGTTTTCTAACCTCAAATATTCCATGGCAGTTATGCAGTGATACTTACATGGTGGTGCTGGAATGAGCCTCAGTCACATGATGTGTCATTCAAGCTACTCCACCCAATTGCTGGAGACTCACAGGAACTCCTGAAGCTTGAGCTTCTTCATTTCTTCAGGATTAGGTCATATGCAGCATGTGTATACGTGTGTTTGTTGCAGGATCGGCACAATCAAGCCTATTGTGATTTCATCAAGCCCTCCTGTTGCCTTCACTTTATGAAAACAAATTTATTTAGCATTATTTTACTACATATTCCGAACAGATGATCCATTTCAAGTAAAGGATTCAGGCATCATGTTCCTAAATTTCATTTGGTCCGATCAGTCTTCTGATTGGTCCAAATGGGTCAGGGATTGACAGCCTACTCTACTCATTATGGGAGTCATGAAATGTCCCAGAAATACCCATTTTCAACAACAACAACAACAACAACAACAAAAAGCTAAGCACCAAGCGCTGCATCAGTCGCACACCAAATGCCAGCATCTTTTTCTGTATCACTGCCAAAGGTGCAGAAAGCTTTTGGCTAGATGGTGTTAAAAGTCTCTTAATGCCACCCACAGCCTTTCACATCAATAGCTAGCTTTTCATAGAAACCCTAATTTACTATGTGAGAGCTGTGCCTCAGTGCAGGTTGTGCCCGTGCCAATGCCATTAAATGATATAATGCTTTATATTTCATTCGGCCAAAGAGCAGACGTCTCTCACGAGAGAAGCCGTTTTATTTTCAGTTCTTACCATATGCCCGAGACATTTGATAAGCTGTGTCTTTTTTTCCACCCCAGATTTTAAGCGTGAGCTTTTCCGTGTTAAAGGAAAGCTCAAAGCTCAAGATAGGGTGCCCGTGGGTAAGAGAGATTATTCATGTATTTAATTCTACATTTATTTCCGTAATTATTGCTAGATTTATTTATGTAGACATCTATTTATTTATAGCCGAGGTGTATCAATCTTTCAAGGAGAGTGACGAAGAGGTTATTACGCTGGAAAACTCGTCTCCGCAGTCTGCTGCTCTGATCTCAATCACACATTTCGCCGTGGCTCTGCCAGATGATGAAAGCACACGACAAGGCTGTGACAGGCCTCGCTGGTGCCAGGAACATGCCTCAGAAGCACTTTCATATGAGACCATATCAGCATGTCCAAATTACCACGCTAGCTGACACAGACACGCAATGGCAAGCAATACCACCCTGCCGCAGACAGGAGAGTAGAAGCAGAAGAACTGGGCTTTTTAGAGGTTGCAGGTTCAATTCCCAGGTGAGAGACTGTTGTTATCCCCTTGAGCAAGGGACCTAAGCAGAATTATCTCACAGTAAGTGTGCTTTAGTAGACTGTATGAATCTCATTCTGCTGACATTATCATCGAGTGTATCCACAGTGGCTATTAAGAACACAGTTAAAAAACAGTGCTAAAAAAGACAATGTGCTAAATCACAATTGTGAGTAATGCACACAGCTGCATTCATGAAGATCCACACCTAACATCATTTCAGTTGAGAGGACGATAAAATATCCCAATGTTTCAGCATTCTGCCTTCATCGCTGAATTGGTGTTATGTGCTGATGGTAGTCCTGCACACTTCCATATACCTCTTACAAGTGTACAGCAGGGGTCGGCAACCCTGTTCCTGGTGACCCACGAGCTCTGTTGTTTTCTGTTGATGCTCTGCACTTAATGAATTAATTAAAGCAGTTCGTTACACTCACTTCACCTGGCTATCTGGCTCTGCGCGGGGCGCTGATTTTAAGGAGAAAACGAAAAGCAGCAGAGCTCCCGGCTATCCAGGACCAGGGCTGCAGACCCCTGCACTAAAGCTTCACCACATCAACTAACTGGAGAGGCAATCCACTCAGAGCCACTATGTTCAGGTAACCTATTAATGAGTGCGTAATGTATAGCAAATCCACAAGTAATAAACATTTTTATAGAGAGGGGTTGTGCTCTTAATTTCAGCCTTGCGTATATAAAAGCCATTCAGTCACTTCAAATGCTGAAACATTTAAGCCTTTTAGCCTCATCTTAACTAAGAAACACTGAGTATTGATCTTTTGTGAATGCAGGTACTTAATTCATTTGATCTATGCACCTTTGATACTGCAATGCAATGGTCTCAATCGTTCTAAGTTATCCAAGATATTGTATTACTGCTACTGCTACTACTACTGCATTACTATTACCATTCCTGGTCATTATTTTGATTTATATAAATGCTGCAACTCTAATCATAAGCTGTAACTATGCCCATTGCTTGCCAGTCAGTCATTCAGCCAGTTAGAAGGTTTGTCAGTCAGTCAATCAATCAATCAATTAAACATTTAAGCCAATGTGGAAAAACAAGGTTGACATTCCTGCTCCACTTCTTAATGGGTAACTGTCCAACAATATGCACTGCAGCCAGTGAAGGTGCAGATCAGCATACCTATTGCCTACATACCTATTTTTATTCCAGCTGAACAGAGGAGAGGCTTGAGTGAGTTTTGAGGGGCAGCAGCTCTATGCCCTGGAGGTAAGGGCTACGAGAGGCATGCCCTGAAGCAGTACAGCTCTCTCCTGCACATGACACACACATGCACACACACACACTCATACACGCACGCACACACACACACACACACTCATACACGCACGCACACACACACACACTCATACACAGGCACGCACACCACACTCATACACGCACGCACATACACGCACACATGCACACACACACACACTCATACACGCACGCGCACACACACACTCATACACACGCACGCACACACACACTCATACACACACACTCATACACGCACACACATACACACACATGCACACATGCACACACACACACTCATACACGCACGCACACACACACACTCATACACACACACGCACGCACACACACACTCATACACACACACTCATACACACACACACACTCATACACACGCACACACACGCACACACACACACTCATACACGCACGCACACACACACACTCATACACACGCACGCACACACACACTCATACACACACACACACACACACTCATACACACGCACACACACACACTCATACACGCACGCACACACACACACTCATACACACGCACGCACACACACACTCATACACACACACACACTCATACACACGCACACACACGCACACACACACACTCATACACACATACACACGCACACATGCACACACACACACTCATACACGTGCGCACACACACACACACTCATACATACACATGCACACACACACACACTCATACACACGCACACATGCACACACACACACTCATACACGCGCGCGCGCACACACACACACACATACACACGCACACATGCACACACACACTCATACACGCGCGCACACACAGACACGCACACATGCACACACAGACACACTCATACACGCGCGCACACACAGACACGCACACATGCACACACAGACACACTCATACACGCGCGCAAACACACACACGCACACACACACGCTCATACACATGCGCACACACACACACATTCATACACGCGCGCACACACACTCATACACACGTGCACACACACACACACGCATACACGCGCGCACACACACACACTCATACACACGCGCACGCACACACACTCATACACGCGTGCACACACACACTCATATACACGCACACATGCACACACACTCACTCACTCACTCACTCACTCACTCACTCACTCACTCACTCACTCACTCACTCACTCACTCACTCACTCACTCACTCACTCACTCACTCACTCACTCACTCACTCACTCACTCACTCACTCACTCACTCACTCACTCACTCACTCACTCACTCACTCACTCACTCACTCACTCACTCACTCACTCACTCACTCACTCACTCACTCACTCACTCACTCACTCCTTGGTAGTAGAGTATGCTTACAGGCTGTCTGTTGCCAGAGAGGCCAGAGGAAACTTTCATGTTCATAGTGCAGGCGATTAGCAGAGCGGCCCCTGACCTCTGCTCCAACAGCCAGTAGCTGCTGACTGGAGGGGGTGATGTAAGGGGGCAGAAGGGCTGGATACATTAGAAGTCTGACACACAGCACACAGCGGAGATGCTTTAATAAAGACAGGCCTGTCATTATTGTGCATTGGACCTAATCCAATGCAATCGCAATCAATTCAGCTGTATGAAGCCAGAGCTGGTTGGAAGCAAGATAGATTACTGTTTCAAACTCAGGAGCGGACGTGACAGATCTGTGCACATTACTTTGCCGATTTGTGGGAGTTTGGAGTGGAGTTGTGTGTGTTAGTTTGCTTATGTGTGGAGTTTGGAGCGGATGTGTCTAGAGCTAGGGCAATTGACTACATTAACCTCCACAACTGCTCATTAACTGGTATGCTCATTGAAAGGGTCCCCTACTAAAGATACCATGGTATTCGGATAGACGTCAAACTCACTTTCAAAATTTACATTTATACTTTAACAAGGAAGTAGTGATTAAAGCTCAGCTACCTGTATAGACACAAAATTCATGTCACGCAGAAAGAGGCGAATTGAAGCAGTGTTTTACACTACAGTGACATATTGTACAGACATGCAACTGCTACAACCCTTAAGCCGTTAGATGCTATGATGTCTATCACTCCGCTCTCAGATTTAGGACAGGTAACAGCTACAGAACCCATCACTGTATCCCATCTGATAGTTTGCCTGGTCCTCTCTGTCAAAAAAAAAGCGTGACCATTAATGGTATGTTTTTTTTTTTTTTATAAAGCCTTGCTCAGACTGCTATTTATCCTCCCATCTGGTCTGGATGGAATACCACCACATATCACACATGTTCCCAGGACTGGCTGGTTTCCACCGTTCACTCTAATCCACTTTGATCTGCATTCTACTTCAGGGCCCCATACACGTGGAATATCTTACAACATAAACTAAAGATGGACCCAATGCTGTCATTAAAACAATCTGATTTAGATCTATTTGTACTTGTTTTATGTGATGTTGTTCTGTTGCAACTTGGTTGAATGATTGAATGAAACAAAAGTAAAAGAAATGAAGTTTGCAGATGCGTGGGAGTTTGCAGTGGGTGCAACATAGTTGTTTGTGCTGATTTGCAGATGTGCTGCGTTTGGAATGGATGTAACAGGGTCGTGTATGTTAACACAGTTGTAATAGAGCTGTGTGTGTTAGTTTGCAGATGTGTGGAGTCTGGAGTGAATGTAACAGAGTTGTGTGTGTTAACAGAGTTGTAACAGAGCTGTGCGTGGGGGTTTGGAGAGTTGTGTGTGTTAGTTTGCAGATGTGTAGGAGTTTGGAATGAATGTGTCATGGCTGTATGGCCCGATACAGTGTGGGCTTCCCTGCTCTACATTGCCTTGCAGAGACCCCAGCACTATAAGAGCAGGTGCAGAGGTAATACCAGCGAACTCCCCACCGGCTTCGATCGATTCTCCCAGCTGTTCAGCCATCGAGGCAGCGCACAGCAATATCTGTTAGCACCTCGCTCACCAGGACCCAGTTAGTTAAAGGGTGCCGAGCGCGCTAGTGTGTGTTGGGGGGCCTTGGTAAATGCTCCATTGGGGCGTTACAATAATGTTTGTGCACGGTGAGCCAAAACCGCTCTGTCGAACCAATCGGCTGATAAGAAAGATCGACGGGGTGCCTCTGGTTTTGGAGAAGGGCTTTGATTGACGATTCACTGACCTTAAAAAATAAAGAGTTATTGGATTTCCAACACCTCCCCTGGCATTGTGTCCTGGGTGTTACTGGTGTGAATTGGGTGCAGGTTGCCATTTTATAGAGGCCAGAACTGGGACTGGAGGCAGCACATTTGTCAGGTGGCCATGTCACCGCAAGGCCAGGGGACACAGCCTAACGGTGACTACAGCCCCTGCAGTAACACCCCCCGCCCCCACCACGCTCTGCCCTGGCTGGCTTAGCTCCTCACCAGGTGAACTCTGTACAGGATGCTGATGCCCAGGCTCATGTAGGGCTTGGAGAAATCGATGACCTTCTCCCTCTCTGCAGTGATGGTCAGTCCAGCCACGGCCAGGTCGGCTTTCTGGAACAAGCACAAAAGGGTCAATGGTCAAAGAGCCACAACACAGGTTCTATATTGCAAACAGAGGATCAGCTCAGATAATGAGGTTTTGGTTGGACATGCTGGGCTTTCACAAGACAGTATGGTCAACCAGGCACTTCCTGAGAGCTTTATTTGAACTGAGTTAAAAGTGAAATGTTCCCGAAAACCTCACATAAAACAAAGAAAAGTCAGGTAAGGTGAGCTGGTGTTTTTTCATTTTGAAGGGCACACTTGGTAACATTCAAAAAGTGATGCATAAAGCCATTATTGGCACGCATTTGAGTTGAGATATTTTTCTGGAAACAAAGGCCAGTTTATGCTGACTTTGACAAAGCAATATGTGCACAGGGGAACAAAACTAACAGCCTACATGCAGGAAGCTGAAAAGTTATGGCAGATAACACCCAAAAAAAAAATCTACTCTGAACTACGAGGGAACAATAACCAGACTGGGGAATTTTGTCTATTATTAATCACAACACTTTAACAATAAACAAAACACAACATCTGTTGTATATATTGGCAACAATACATTTTCAAGTCCTCACAGACACAAAGAACTGTGTTATTCGGAATAGACAGAAATAAAGACTGTCCGTGGGTGGCCTTTCATTTATCTGGCAGTTTGCTACGGTGGCCGCCAAGGGCAAACGCGCTACAACGGCCCAAAACATTTCCATTAGGAGAAACGTGCTGCAGCTTCAGAAACGATGCCAATTTAAAAACACATACGAAAATCCAATACAAATACAACAGCGGAAACGTGCTCCAAATGAAAAAACGTGCTGCAGAAAGCCAAAACAAATACATTAACAGCAAACACGCAAAGGGCAAACGCAAATACAGAAACGATGCAAAATCAAAAACACACAAACTCCGAAAACAAATGCAAGTTAAGTTACTGAAAAGTAGAACACTGAAATCTGATGTTTCTGCCACACATACAACAAAAGTCAGGGGAAGCTGTCGGATCCACAGAATGGACAGTACATCTGCGAAAAAAAGAGGAGAGTTTGCAAGGTGGGCGAGGTTACGTCAGAGAAAGTGGATATTTTGTTTTCCTAACTATTTAAGTAAGAGTTTAAAAAAGTGCTCTACTTTTCAGTAACCTATATGGGTGTTTAACTAGTGTTTTATGTGTTGTGCTTTCCCTTCCCACCTTCCCCTTATGGAATGTCCCCTCGCTGATCAATTAAATATCCTATCATATGTGGAGACGATGTAGAGGAGAGAAAACTAAATGCAGTCAAAACACTCAGGTCTCCCGGAAAGTAGTAAGCTACCACTACGGATAACGTTAGCTAGAGTTAGATGCAAGTCCACCTGGCACACAATGTTGTCGCTAGCAACGTCCTGTAGAAGTCAAAGTCTCCATCATGCCAACACTAGCTACGTAAATCTGTTGCTCTTTTATAATATTGTAAAAGACTAAGGCCAAATGTAAAAAAGAATACGTAGGCTACCTTTTTATGTTGCCTCTTTAATTTTTTTTTTTTTCCGTTTCTGTATTTGCAGCGTGTTTGCTGTTAATGTGTTTGTTTTGCCTTTCTGCAGCATGTTTCTTTCATTTGCAGCACGTTTCTGTTGTTGTACTTGTTCTGGATTTTCGTTTGTGTTTTTGAATTGGCATTGTTTCTGAAGCTGCAGCATATTTCTTGTAATGGAAATGTTTTGGGCCACTGTAGCGCGTTTGCCCTTGTCGGCCACCGTAGTTTACCAACAATTTAATCATTTAGGTATGGTATGACCGATTAGACTCTGTCTCTGGGGTTTATTTAGGACTTTTTCTGGTATATATGTTAATTTATAATAGTAAGATAAACCGCGCATCTTTTTTAGGGAATGTTCTTGGGAGTCCTTAAAGACTAACACAGTCTGCTGTTTTATTAATTCAGGACCTGTTTCCTCTACAGAGCAGAACAGCAATGGGAGCAAGGGAGAGCAGGTCCAACGGAATGACGCTGTCATGCTGAAAGCTGCGCTGCGGCCAGACCCAGCCAATCGAAGGGCTCCGCTAACGGAAGTGCTCCGCCTCGTCCTGGCATTTGTCCTTCAAAATACGCCCTGGCACACGAAGAACGCAATGCGCCACAGCGCCAGCAAACGAGGGAAGGCGGCAATGGAGGACAAGCTTCCTTTAAGGATGCAGTGCTGAGCAGGACGGCGAGCCCAAAGCATTCGGGGAGCTCCAATTGTGTCACCCGCGCGCCCCGCAGGGAGCACTGCAGCTGAGCCGTGGTCCTTCCTGTCATGCGTTCACACGCGAGGCAGTGGCTCTTTTCCACTCTACGGCTGCAGGCTCTCACAGGGGAGCTAAGGAGCCGATTGGAGGAGAGGCATATCTCTCAGTCACGAGGACTGCTGGTCTGTGGGTGCCCGACGGGTATTTGGGAAAACGCTAATGAAGTAATAACCCAAGGAACCCTATCTGACTGGCACTTACCCTACCTGTAGCATTATGAAAGCTATTATGAGAGGGCTGAATCTTTCTCCGGAAATATTTTGGGCATGAGGGGAGCGCTTACGGTGAGGGCCTTTACTGAGAAAGCCCCTCACTACTCACTGAGCAAATCTTCAGTGTGCCTCTGAACTGCAGTGAGCACGCTTGGAGCCCTGCTACCCATTAGCTGATGGTGCTTCCCCAGTGCCTGATCAATTGGCTGGAAACCAGCCTTGCTGAACTGGATTATTGGAACATATTTTACACCAACAACAGACAAAGGACTTTATACTGGCTAGGCTATTTATCTTAAGACAAGGGGATTGAACAGAATGTAAGAAAAAGGCAAATAAAAACGGTATATTTAAGTGCAATTAATTCACTATTAATTTGTTAGCAGACACCCTTATCTGTGGCAACTTGCAGAGCTTAGATTTATTAAATACGCTATTACCCATTTCATCTGCAGGATAAATTCAGGACAAATCATTTAATTAATATCGCAGGATACCGCGGGGCTAACAATAATAAGGAAAATGTAACTGTTAAGAAAAGACTGCACATTCCTCCGCTCTGTGAGGCCACAGACAGACGTTTCTGAAGATCTACCAGGTTCCACCAGCGGCCTCGTCCCACTCAAGCTCCGCCGGCGGTATTTTACACTTCGCGCTTTCTCCCTGTGGTGACAGGGCCTTCGTGAACGCGAGGGTTTATCGTGTGCCTCTGTCAAGATCCAAGGGCAACGAGGTAAACAAGCTGAAGTTGTACAGGTCCTTTTCTTTTTTTTTTTCTTTCACGGACATTTCTGTTGTCTGAGGAGAACTCCCGGAGGAGTACAGCTAAGACGTACTTTGCCAGAGAAACGTACCGCCCCAGGTGTACTTTCCGCTGCGAATAGGAAAAAAAAAGGTCGTAGAACCTTCATCCGTATTGTTTTTCACTGACAACCAACGCCTTTTCCAGGCAGTATGTTCCCCTCTTTCCCAAAGCAGCGGTGTGGCTGGGCGGACAATTGTAAACACATACTGTAATACCGGAATATAGGCGATCCAAGACAACCTGAAAAAAGAGCTCCTGCCAAGCAAATTAATAATAATAATAATAATAATAATATTACCGAATGTCAACAGCTGCTGCATGGTGAAAAACAATCAGGGATATGTGTTGCGCTGTGCAGCTCTGTTATTAGCAGCAGGCTCTCAGACCTTCTTAGGAGCATTTTAACACTTCATTTTCACCTCCTTTCTTAATTCACACCTTTTCTTCTCCTTTGTCAGAACTTTTTTGTTTGCCTACCTGAAATGACGCCGCCCTAATCCCAGTTGGTAAGCCTCCCAACATATCTATCTATCTATCCATCTATCCATCTATCTATCTATATATATATATATATATATATATATATATATATATATGTGTATATATACACTCACCGGTCACTTCATTAGGTACACCTGTTCAACTGCTCGTTAACGCAAATATCTAATCAGCCAATCACATGGCAGCAACTCAATGCATTTAGGCATGTGGACATGGTCAAGACGATCTGCTGTTTGTCAAACCAAGCATCAGAATTGGGAAGAAAGGTGATTTAAGTGACTTTGAACATGGCATGGTTGTTGGTGCCAGATGGGCTGGTTTGAGTATTTCAGAAACTTATGATCTATTGTGCTATTTTCACGCACAACCATCTCTAGGGTTTACAGAGAATGGTCCAAAAAAGAGAAAATATCCAGTGAGAGGCAGTTCTCTGGGCGAAAATGCCTTGTTGCTGGCAGAGGTCAGAGGAGAATGGCCAGACTGGTTCAAGCTGAGAGAAAGGCAACAGTAACTCAAACAACCACTTGTTACAACCCAGGTGTGCAGAAGAGCATCTCTGAATGCACAACACGTCAAACCTTGAAGCAGTTCTGAAGGAAAAAGGGGGTCCAACCCGGTACTAGCAAGGTGTACCTAATAAAGTGACCAGTGAATGTATATGTATATGTATATATATAATTGGACAATTGGCTAGCAAAATGTCAACAGTTGAGTCTAGGTGCAGCATTTGCATTTTAAGTCTGTTGTTGTTGTCTCTCAGCTGGAGGACCATTAAGTGTCAATTACAGAAAAGCATGCCATCATTAAATTTAAAAATAAGAATTAATCGGTCAGAGACATTGCGTGTGTTAAAATCAACTGCTTCATTCATTGATAGGAAGCAAGAGCGCACTGGTGAGCTCAGGAATAGCAAATGACCTAATTGACCTCGGAAGACCCCTGTAGTAGATCACCAAAGAATATTTTCAATTGTAAAGAAAAACCCCTATTCAACTATTGAACTGCTTACGAACACTCTCCAGAATGTAGACATAGAGGTGTCAAGGACTAAAATAAAGAGCAGACTACACCAACATAACCTCAGAAGGTTCACCTCAAGATGCCAACAACTGGTACGAGTTAGGAACAGGCTCATGGGCAGATTAGATGAGTATGCACATGTACCAAAGAGATATAAAGAGAAAGGTGTGGTGAAAGAAAGGAACTACTCGTGATTTTATATGGCTACCACTGTAATCGGCTCACTTGTCTTCATTGATGATGTCACTAATAACTGCAGCTGCAGGATGAATTCTGAATTGTACAGAAACATCTTATCTGCTCAGATCCAACCACATGTCTCAAAACTCACTGGTTGGTGCACTTGCAGCAGAAAATTGGCCCCAAACATACTGCTAGGCAAGGCAAGTTTATTTATACAGCACCTTTCAAACACAGTGGCAATTCACAGTGATTTACACAGACATAAAAGACAATAAAATTGCAGTTAAAAACATAAAAACACAATGATTACTTAAAATGAAATATAGACTACACCGAAGCAACCAAGGAGTTTTTCCAGGGCCAAAGAGTGGAATGTTCTTGACTCGCTAAATCAATCACCCATCCTCCAATTGAGGCCGAAGGCAAAATGCCCCAGAAACAAACAGGAACAGAAGATGGCCGCAATACAGGCCTGGCAGAGTATCACCAGGGAAGATACCCAGCGTCTAGTGATGTCTATGGGTTACAGACATTAGTCAGTCATTGAATGCAAAAGGATTTGTGACCAAGTACAAAATAAGACAACTTTATTTGAGATTACATTTGTCCAATTATTTTTGCTCCCTCTAAAATGGGAGACTGTGCATAAAACGAGCTGTTATACCTACATGGATCACCCAATATGGATGCAAATGCTCTTCAGTTAAAGCTGACAGTTGGCACCTATCCTCATATTCATTCAAATCCAATGTGCTGGGTGCAGACCCAAAATCTAGCAACATTTTCATTGATTAGCCATTGTTTTCAGCCCATATGACATCTTGCGGCACGGTTTTGGGAGTGAGCTCCAAAGACAAAGGCAAGATCGCAACAGAGCCACGAGAAGACCAGCACCTGCCCTGCTTCTGGATTCCATAGGAAATACACTCACAACTGAAACAGAAACATTTAAGCAACCGAAAACGACCAAAAAAGCAAGGCATTAAACCACAGAAGAGCAGCTAACCCAATTTCCTGCCAAAACCAGCCTCACAAATGTACTCCCCGTGGCTTCATAAAGAAAAATCTATTGATTATGCAAAACCAGCCTGATTTGCAACAAACTGCAGCTGCTGTCATGCCTGTGAGTAGGGTGGATGTTCTCCATGCTCCTGCAGCCCTCTGAGGTGCTGAAGGAATAGCAAACTCAATACAGCAAAGCATCTCCTGCAATCACAGACATTCATTAATGTGTCATAATATCTTTAAAAACATTCACTGCCAAATGCAGCTGTTCATGATTGTATGTTCATTTTGATCGCCTGCCACCATTTTGCCCAGCTATGCCGTAATATTTCATAATACTGTTGTATTGGAGCAAAACAGAAGGAAATTGATAATAAAAAAACACCATTCCTTATGCCGAATGATGAATTTGGTGATCTCATTGTGACACATCCTTTCATACTGGTATGAGGTTGCCAGAAAATGCATCATGGTCCATTTAATGAGCAGCTCAAAAAAAAAAAAAAAAAATTTGGTTGTTCATTAGCTTTGTGCGGGGAAATGGATTGTCACCTGTTTAAACAGGAGAAGTCAATGCAAAAAAAAAAGAACATCTTAAATGAATAAATTATAACAATTAGAAATTTGGTGAATGAGTCTAATCTTCGCAATATTAATCAGCTCTGAAACAGAGGATGCTAAATGAGGGAAAATAATTAAGAGAGACGAACCTTATAACTTTTTTAACTAAATCCTAAAAAATTCTGAAACCAAGTGCTCTAATGAATATTTTTTTTTGCCTCTGCGTTTCTTAAGGGTTGCCTCTGCGCAACCTCTGCATTTCTTAAGGGTTTTAACCTCCATTAACCTGAAAAATTAACCCCTCCCACCCGCCCAAAGGGATCACAGAGCTTCTCCACCCTAGCTCCCCAGTGGTGGAACGAACTCCCCGTCCCTCTCCGAACCTCCCCCTCACTATCCATCTTCCGCCGTGGCCTGAAGACTCATCTCTTCAGACTATACCTAGACTAACCACCACCACGCTGTATAAAAAATAAAAAAAAACCTTTTTCCTGTCACTTGTTACATGTTGCCCCATCCCTGCACTTCTTGGTAATTTGTATTTGTCCTAATACTGTAGCTTATTCTTCTGCCTAGTTGGCTTTGCAGATGTTAGACCAGAATAGTGTTCATTGTTCTCGGCTATAAATAGCTGTACAAAATAAGTAATTGTACCTTACTGAACCCGTGTTCAGCAGTTGTCTACGATCATGAAAATGCACTTTTTTTTATTGTACGTCGCTTTGGAAAAAAGCGTCTGCCAAATGAATGTAATGTAATGTAATGTAAATTAAGACAGATATAAAGAACTCCAATACCCTCCATTTGAGATCCTTTCTTAGCAGAAATTTAAGGAAAGAAAGGCTTTTTTTTCAAACTGGGCAAAATCAGCCTTTTATTTATGAACACTTTCCCAATGACCTTGTGTAATATGCCACAGAAAATGAACTGCCAAAGATGTCTGAAATAAATCACCTACAAGTCCTGTTTTTTTAAAAAAAATAATATTTTTACTGAAATGGGAAAAGCTTAGCAAGGACATAAATTTTCTGCATATCAAAAATTCTCTTCACCCATATTACACTAGTGGGTGTCAAACGGATTGATATGCCTCCCAGTTAGCTGAGCCCTCGGAACCTGTGAGTTCAGAATTTGGAGAGCAGACTGAAATTCGGTAGCAGCGGGATCTGTGGATGAGTGCAGGCACTGGACTGTATAATCTGGTTAGCACAATCTTGGTGGCAGGGGATCTAGAGAGGGAGGGGGTCATAGAGCTCAGACCACTTCTTCCTATGCCAAGTCTTTGTACAGTACTAACTCTCTCTTAGATTCATCAAATCCAAAAAACTAAGGTTTTCAGACTAGAAAAGACTTGAAAACTTCAGAATATGGCTGACTAGAAAGGGATGCGCCTTGTAACCCCTCCCACCCGACCAAAGGGATCACAGAGCTTCTCCACCCTAGCTCCCCAGTGGTGGAACAGTTCGAACTCCCCGTCCCTCTCCGAACCTCTCCCTCACTACCCATCTTCCGCCGTGGCCTGAAGACTCATCTCTTCAGACTATACCTAGACTAACCACCACCACGCTGTATATAAATCCCCCCCCCTTTTTCATGACACTTGTTACATGTTGCCCCATCCCAGCACTTTTTGGTAATTTGTATTTGTCCTAATACTGTAGCTTATTCTTATGCCTAGTTGGCTTTGCAGAGGTTAGGTCTGAATAGTGTTCACTGTGTGAACTAAACTGTATTCTTGGCTAGAAATAGCTGTACAAAATAAGTATTGTATCTTACTGAACCTGTGTTTAGCAGTTGTCTATGACTATGAACTGCACTTTTTGTACGTCGCTTTGGATAAAAGCGTCTGTCAAATAAATGTAATGTAATGTAATGGATAATTGATATTGGTTGATAATGGCATTGCGTGGCTCAGAGAAAGGGGCAAATTTGTCAAGGAAGCTTGTGAGGTCATTGAGTCACTGAGTTTATGAATATATGTCACTACAAAAAATGACTTTGCATGATGAACTGATAAGATGGCAATCTGTGCACAAAGGAGACTAGGAGATTCCCCACCTTGGTAGAGTCAGTATTACAGACCTACTGGTTCCCCTGCAGCAGCCTCTAGTCACCATGGCAACTAATCCATTAGCATTATGACTCCAAAATTCTTTTTTGTATACCAATACTTGGGGGGAAAGGTGTTCTATTATACCCCTGTCAGCACACATTATTGTCAAATCTGCTTAACTAATTATTTTCAGGGTTTGAAACCTTGAGATTAACTCTGCACAAGAAGATCTTCCATGATTTTTATCCTCATGCTTAAAACTGAAAAGAACCATGCAGATAGCAACAGGAGTTGTGCTAAAACTTTGAAAAGTACTTGAAAGATAGAGCAATTGTGAACTTCCAAGTGAAAGGTTATTTTACAATTCCAGACTATGGGCACACAGGACAGAGGAAAAAAGAGGGAATACTGTACTCAAGCAAGAGGAGGTATTTTTCTAAAACAGTAATTTGCCTTTTTTTTGTACAGTAGGCAGTTGACTGCCTTTTTAAGTATGCTATTTCATATTCTAAACTGATTGTCTGGCCCTAGCAACTGGCATAAGTGGTGCTAGGAAGTTGAAATATTGCAACTTTGTACCTATGTGCCCTTCCCCTTGGCTCTGTCCCTCACTACACCCAGCTCTCCAGAGACAATAATGAGATACAGTGCTGCAAGGCCACTCTTAAATGTGTGCTGCCTTGCCGTACATTTACAGTATGCCAGCACTCTGCTGAATGCAAGGTCAAGCACGGAAAGGTGATCTTTACTTTAGATTACAGAATTAATATCGCCACCTCTAAAGTTAACATCCTAAAATGGTTCCAGCTTCCAAAATGAGTACATTCGAGGGCCAAGATGATACATTCCCCCCATTTCCTGATAGGTCACACATCTTGATGCCCTGCAGCACTGTCCGGCACGGAGAATGGATTTGTGTTTTTTTGTGGTGTGCAGGCACAGGCCTCCAGACAGTGATTTTTTCTCATTTAAATCGATGCCTTTTTTCCAGGCCGGCACAATGCATGGTGGGACACCGCCGTGATTGCAGCACAATGCCTCTTTCACATAAGAACGCGCCATCACCCAAACTGGCCAGGCACATCATTACCTTCAACAAGGGGGGGAAAAAGCACAGAATCTCAAGAGCATTGTCTGCAGCCATGCAGTGACCCAGAGCCATTTGCACATCCATTGTTGTGCCTGATGACATATGCATTCCATCCAATCACTGCTGGCTGTACAAGAATCACTTAAAAAAAAAAGAGTGCAGTTAGGCTCTGCGAGCGTCTCAGTCGCTAATGGTAGTCATCACAGGGACAGACTGGGCCTGGCAGTTACAGGTTTGTGACTTGGGCCTCTATTCAACCAGCATTTGTAATTAACATTTGTGTTAAGCATTACACTTTTGTACACACATTCAACTGGCAAGTTAGTTTTAGTGGCGGTTGAACTCACCAAGCTTTTTTTCCCCTGTTTTGTGAAGAAAAAATATTTTTGTTTTAAACTGTTGGCCAGGCTTAGTCTCAGTTATGTCACCAAATATGACAGCGACCAAGGGCTTACAGCAGCAGGACAGTCGCACGACTACCCCCAACTCATTAGGGGAAGGGGGATTTAAGTAGGACTGGGTTCGATGGGTTACCACGACAATGGTTTCTGAACAGTATGGCAGGTCCCCACAGGCTACTGGTTGAGAGATACACTCACCTCTGACTGACGTTAGCTGTCTCCTGCACTACTGTGCGGATTGTAGGTTATAAATTGGGCATTGGCTGTAGAGTGCATGCACTTCAGCTGCAGTGTTCCTGGTGTAACGGTAGTATAGCATTAACTTAACTGGCACAAACGAGGACTCAAAATTGGGACAAAAAATTCAAATAAATAAATAGATAAATAAATAAAATAAATAAATAAATAGATAGATAGACAGATAGATAAATAAATAAATAAATAAATAAATAAATAACTGTTGCAGAGACATAAATATCCACGCAGTTATGCCAACTCTTAAGCTGAGTATTGCAGTGTGTGGTTTTCATCTTCAATCCCTGCTGAATTTGCTGAATCGTGCTCACAGCATATGAGAGTCATAAAAAAAACCCTTCACTTGAAAGTTAGCAGTGAACATAGCTCGCAAAGCTCGCTGCACACAACAGTATAAAGCACATAAAGGGCACTCAGTCTTGTCTCCCTCCCCCTGAGGGACAGCACAGTACTGTTTTTTTGGCCACTGGCACTTTTGCTAACTCTGTGTGAAAGCCGTCTGGCCAGCTAACGGATGTGGTTGGCGGCTCGTGGGGGGGGGCCTCACCCGGGAGATGAGCTCTCCCACCATGCCGGTCCATGTGCCGTTGGCCCCCGGCACGCCGTACAGGCCGTCGCCCACCAGCTGGATGTGGTAGTTGAACTTGAGGATGTCGGCCAGCTCTCGCAGCATGTCCACGCAGAAGCCCTCGTAGCGCTCGTTCCCCTCCAGCTCCTGGTGGTTCGGCCGCAGCATCACGTAAGGGTTCTCCTGCAACGAAACGCGGTCAGACGTGGTCAACATTGAGCCGCGGACCTCAATGCATGACACTGCACTAACGACCAGTGCTTTGCCTAGACGTGCCACTAAGAGCCTCACCCCAACCCTTCTAGGTTAGTTCGGGTTTATTTTTGTACTTAAAACTTGTTTTCTCTATTCAAACAACATTTGTTTCTTTGCACAAACATCGGTGAGGAGGCGAGAGCTGGCCACTGGGGTAAAACCTCCATTCTGCTGCTTTAATGTCACCCACTTGCACTCCCGCTTTCAGTTTCCGGGGGGAATTGGGCAAACTGCGAACCAGGGAGAGACATTTAATCTTGTGCTTTGCCTTCCCATGCATTGCACTCCACTTGTTTACACCATTGACAGTAATTGCATGCATTTCTATTTTGACACGCACAAAACCTGAAGTTCAGACATTTATTCAAATATTTCACACTCGTTGTCATAATGTATATTCGTTGCTGTGCCTGGGCAGAACCCTTAAACATGCTTTTCCTGTTTGCTTTCACCAATCCATTGAAAA
The DNA here is from genome assembly GCF_013347855.1 of Anguilla anguilla. NCBI lineage: Eukaryota > Metazoa > Chordata > Actinopteri > Anguilliformes > Anguillidae > Anguilla > Anguilla anguilla. The sequence continues at coordinate 19,709,957 of NC_049209.1, forward strand.
TAAGTACATTTATTGCATTTTGACAGGTACTGTATAAAACTGAAGTTGAGACATTTGAATATATCTTTCACACGAATCATCAGAAATTGTATTAGTTTGTGGCCGTGAATGGGCACAGTCCTAAAAAATCTGTTACTCTCCCTGGCTAATGCAGTACCACACTGTACCTCTTGACTCAAACTAGTGAACTCAGGGATACTGTGCTGGGCTCTTGTTGAAGTGGAGAGCCTTTGCCAGCTGAGCTGTTCGGGAGTGTCTGTTCATTTGTAGTTTCCACAGAGGATCACTGGAGATGTAATCCTCACAGCTGGAGAGAGTCCTGGCCTTGGACCCACATTGTTACAGATTTACTCATCCTGTATCCACATGGATGAAGATTCTTGTTCAGGGCTTAATATCGTCTCGGGCAGAGGAAGCATGCTGATCGAAGTTTTGTTGTGTAACCTAATCCCTCGATAAAGAAATCCCATTTCCAGGCCACCAGCCAAATTTTGACCCATTTTATTTTACAACAAAATGATAGTCTGTGATTGAGTTTGTGTGAGATAGTGGATTCATGACATTTCCTTAAATGCACACTACTTCTTCAACGTTTAAATGAATAGAATTTACTGCATGAAGTCAACCTTGAAATAAATGTAAAAAGCTTTTAGCATTGACTCTGACTCCATTCCTTTTCTGCGAAATATTGGTCTGCACTAACCACGGTATCAGAATTTCGAATTTCAATTCAAATTTGAGCCACTGCTATGTGAAGAGCTGTCACTCCCAGTAGAATATTTAACCATCACTATCTTGAAGGTCCCAGAAACCTACAGGGGCTATTAAAAAATGAGATGTGACAATCTCCCATTGCTGTTAGAACATGCCGTTCAGAACTTCTTCCCCGATTATCTGGGAGCTGGTATTATTCTACCGTGTGGAAAGTTTACCAGAGAAGCAGCCAGAACTCGATCAAAACTCATGAGCATTGTGGAAATGTATTCTGCTCCACTCTGATTCTCAGGAGGAAAAACAACTGGACTCAGTTGTGATGCTGAATCTAGAGAGAGAGTCCATCTGCAGAAAAATGCTAAAAGTCCCAGACAGAGGCGAGACACTTAATTTTGTCAGAAGAAAGTGGCCGTGCACAGAAAATGCAAAATGCCACTTTAAAAAAAGCCTCTTTAAGACTTGGTACAACACTCTATAAATGCAAATCTGTTCCATTCGTCATTAACTCATTAAATCATCCACGCATGTTACCCCTCTGCCCTGAATGGATACTTTAGCCATGGCTACACTGCATAATATAAATGCAAATTTGGTTGCTAGCAGGAGTAGGACAAGCAATCGAGCATCGCTGGTGGACGCTACCCTCCAAATTAGGTACATTAGATAGGATCCAATGGCAGGTCATTCATTCACTGAACTGAAGGCTGCAGGGTTCACAGAAAAAAACTAATAAATAAATCTTCTTGATACACTTAATAGGTGTGGGCTGTCCAACATTTGACAGGGAGAGTAGGCTGCTATGGTTAATTAAATGCTGGCCATAGGCCAGCCTCAGAGTGGATTGATGAGTACACAGAGAGGCAGATTTGCTTGTTTATTTTTTAAATAAATAAATTATTTAGCAGGTCCATCATACATCAGTCAATTTCCTATAAGGCAGAAACAGTTAATCACAAACAAATAAGAAAAGACATCACGCTGACCTGCCAATCATAATAGTGTTACCCAGCCATCAATCAAGTTTTGTGCTGTTATCCATCTAAACAGTCTTTTGAAAGCCTAGCACGTGATCCCTCAGGCTAACAGTGAATTTAGAGGCTTTCCTAGGTGAAAGCTCATTTGAATTTCCTGTCTTGATTATTTAGACTGGCTGCATTAAGACATGTCCCTGGCATTTTATCCCCTGTGCATATCTTGAATCAAATGGTATCAAATGCGCATAATAAAAGCCACCTGGAGACATAAAGGTGACTTTTGTTGAGTGCGGAACAATTTGGCTGAATTCGAGCAAATCCCCCCTTGCACACAAATTTGACACTCTTCAGTTTTGATTGGCAGCATCATTATGGGGAGCCAGCCCCTTGGCTGGTCCAAGTTTCTGAGGATCAGGCAAGCTCCAGAGCTGATTGGGGGGGGGGGGGTGACAGTGCCCCCCACCCCTTCCAACTGACCTTCCTGTTCTTCACACACACACACACACACACACACACACACACACTCGTTCTCTCTGTTTCTGTCCTTGCCCCCACCCCCACCCCCCCACCCAAAAGCCAGGGACATGCTGTGCCAGTAGAGATAACGGGAGGGTGTCGGTGCTACGGTGGGTGACAGGGCACTGAAGGCACCAGTGGAGCTCAATTCCCTGTGTGCCAAACACAGCCACTGAGGCGCAGAAGGGTCTACAGCACAGGAGATTTCAGGCAGCTTAAATACGTATTTCCCCGTGTATCGGCTCAGCGCAGCCATTCTTCCATTCTTAAGTGTACCTGCTTACGCGTCCCCTCGCACATATTCTTCCACCCATTTACAGACACTAATTTATTCTCTCACAATCTGGAGCACCCAGATGTACTTGTGAGCATGTCCCATTGCTGTAACATCTTATTAATTAAACAGCGGACGCATTAGCATGCATGTCGTCTGAAACGCACTGCAGTCCGCCACGCCTCTTTCCTCTTTCACGCTGCCGTGGTGGCGGGCTGCGCAGCTGATGCAGCCGGCGCAAGCAGGCCCTTGCCACTGGGTCACCAGAGGACCTGCTCTTTCCCAGTCAGGCAGAGGATGCCCTGCAGACTGAAATGCTCCCCACCTACTGTGAAAGGTGTCTGCACCAGCAAGGTCAGGACGCAATCCAAACTGCTAACGGACATGCTAATGGACTGCTTCAGCTGGATGTGCCATTTTGGAGACGACTACGCGTCACAACAGAAGTTCGCTCTGGACTGGTTTTCAATCTCGCGGCCGCCCGCAGCCACAACATTAAAGGCGAAGCCACACATCCTCCGACGAGATCGCCTGGCATCGCTCTCGCTGCTCACAACTGGTCGCTTGCGGGCATAATAAAGTTTTTAAATGGGGGACAAGTTACATGTCGGGTCTTTAATCTGACTGGTTATCATGCCTTAGGGTAAAGCCGCACATCCTCTGACAAGAAGCAAATTTGTAATCGCCTCAAAGCGACCGGAAGATGGAACATGGCATCCAGCGCTGACCTCTACGGCAAACCCTGTCACTTGGCGAACACCCCAGGAAACTTGAAGACTTCAGGGTGGTGAAGTTGCCTCTTTGTAGAGCACAACTTCATGACTAATCTCCCCAGAAAGGACAGACCTGTTCTTACTAAGCCTGCCTGCTGAATGAGGACAGTTATCCCCCTCCCTCCACCTGCATCAGCCTCTGGTTCACTGTGCCCACAGTTGGAGAGGGCTAATAGGTTCACCATAATCCTTAATTAGGGCTGTAAAAGACTGGCAGGCTTCAGGCCTCCGCTAGCAGAGCTGTTAGCAAGCAGAGCCAAAGCCCCTGACCGATTGTACGGCTTTTCCCTTGAAATTTGATCAAGCCGGGCTCCTGCCGCTGACAGCCATGGATGAGCCTGGGAGGGTGGGGGGGGCGGAGGACTCTCCACTTGGCTGCCCTCGATGACAGCTGGTGAGTCTGGCCTACGGTGATGGGACAGGGGTGGGAGTGGGAGAGGTGGGGGTAGTGGGTACTTGGGGGCTTGTTGTGACTGTTGCCTGCACACTGCAGTCCTCTACAGAACTCACCTTGTTTATTTCTTCATCCATTCATTTATTCTTGCATTCTCTTTGTTTATATTTATCAATCAAATTATGTTAATAAAAGTTTAATGCCATGTTGGGTCTGCCAACACCTTAGTTCTAGGAGTAGAACATAGAAAGGGATAGATATGTATGTGTATGTGTATGTGTGTGCGTGTGTACATCCCCGTATGTGTGTGTGTTTACAGTATGTGTGTGCAATAAGGATTCCAAATGCTTCAAACGAACTGCTGTTCAAAATGCTGAAAGCTCCTTTGTGATCGATATTTCAAAGTCCACGGCCACTTATTGCAACGATTAGCCTGGTGTGCAATGGGCAGGGTTTTGGGTGGGCTGCAAATTCTCACATGCCGTTTGCCAACCACCAGTAAACATCAGAAGAACAAGAAAGGCCAGTTTGCAGTTACCCAATGTATGATCGTTGCCACTGGCGATTATCACATTTTAATGGTTGATTGTGATGACTTTTAGTTTATACTGAGCGACAGACAATTTGTGGTCGTGCCCATTGCTGAGACTAATTAACCGAAGCAGCCTGATCTCCCAGTCCAATGTTGGACATCCCACAGCTATTCAGTGTATCAAGAAGATTTGCTTATTAGTTTTTTTCTGTGAACCCTGCAGCCTTCAGTTCAGTGAATGAATGACCTGCCATTGGATCCTGTCTAATATACCAAATTTGGAGGGTAGCGTCCACCAGCAATACTCGATTGCTTGTTCTACTCCTGCTAGCGACAAAAATTGTATTGAACTTTGACCCCATTGCTGGCTCAGTTGTCATGATAATATTATTATAGAACATTCTCGTATCCTGTAATTATCTTTAGCGAAGGGTAAAATCATCAACCAACCTAACCTTAAAATACATAAAATGGAAGACTACACACTTGTGTGATAAACACAATTGCAATGTTTCCGTGCCTGTATGTTACCGACCGGGCAGACTACAAAGATTCCATCAATGACTCCACATTGGTGATGTGTTCTGATTGGTTACGTGTTTGTAGGCTACATTTTATGAGCCAGAGAGTTCAATATCAAAGTCAAACAATTTGAATGTTGGTTACAATGTGGCGATATCCATCGGCCATTCATACATCACCTACTGTAACTGCAAACTGGCCTGAAGAAGCTGAACTACACCACTAAAATTAACACCTTAGAAGAAAAACTGTGAGTGTGCTCACCAATATATGCATTTGTTTGAGTCTAACAGATTTATAACAAAAAAATGCTTTTTAAAAAAATTATTACAAATTTACTGTAATTTTCTAATCCTTCTCTCTTTACAGTGTTTACCATGTTTATTCTTTTGTTTGTTGTTATTTTAACTGGTTTAATAAGTTTTCTTTCAAGCTCAGTCACCAAAATCTTAAATATTTTTCATATTGAAAATGCCAAGCCAAGATGGGCTGAATCACCTACTCCCACTATTCCATTTAGATGGGGATGATTAGAGGGCTAAGGGGATAGTTGACAATTACATGAAAGGAAAGGATAGAAGCATGAAACCGTCCAGACCCATGGTGCACCTGTACAAAGTGTCATGAGTAAAACTATATAGCTAGCTAGCTATGGCATGTTCTCAGCTCTGTAACATTATTTGTTGTCCTATGTGTGTCCATACATCTGTATCGGTGGTACGCGCTAGCTATGTTAACTAAAGTAGGCGAAACACGAACATGTTAGGGTTAGCTAAAGTAACGTTAGGCGTTAGCACCACCTGCGCATGCGTCCATTACATTACAGGCATTTCGCAGGACTGTGAGGACAGAGAGAGACAGAGTAAGGGAAACAGCTAGAAGCTATACTTCAAAGTGTGGATGAGCACAGATTACCTCATTACCCAAAGACTAGCAAAATAAAAGCAGGAGAAGCACACGTGTGAAGTGCCCATTATATGCCTACTGGAAGGACTGTATTTTCCCACATCGTACCCAGGAACAAACGTGCCTTCTGCCCCCTCTGTGGCCTCCTTATCTCCTTTCCCAACCAAGAGCTAAAACACCGCCATTGTTTGAGGTGAGTTCCCCCTGCCCTCACACCATTCAATATAAAGAGCTGTTAGCTCATTCAAAGAGATGGAAGTACTATACAAACTTATGTCACTCATTCCTTCATTCATTTGTTCATTTAATCGTTAAAAATAGCTGACCGGAAGTTCTGCCAACAGAGTTTGAAATTCTGTGAGTTCTAATCTCCAACAAACACATTACAGTTAAGAAAAAACTGAATTGTGCTGCTGTAAACAGGAAAAAAAGGTAATTTTACCTACCCATTGGATACCCAATTTTGTGGGTGGGTCCTGCATCAAAGCACCTTGCTGCTAGAAAGCTCATACTTAGGAGTACTGCAGCAGAATACAGCCTACAGCTTGGAAAACATCTGTGTCACTTCTGAATAATCTATATATTTGTCTTCAGTCTGTGTTTCATGTAGATGTCAGTGTAGTTAGGAGAGTTTTGGAATTCTTTCAGCTGAGACATCAGAGCAAGCATGCTGAATGAACTGCTGTGAATTCTGATTGGCCCATTATCATACAATTCTAGCAACTCATGCTTCAGCAGGCTGTTTTTACATTTATTTCAGAAATAATCTCACACCTACTTTTATTGTATATGGAGTGAGCTCCATAATGCCTGGGACAAAGACATATTCTTTTAATTATTTGGCTCTGTACTCCACAATTAATTATTAATTGCATTATTTGTGACCGCTCACTTTGTGTGAGAATTTTTGGAACTCCTGAAAGCAGGTGGTATGGCCTATACCTCACACACAGGATGCCAGAGAAGCCTGTCAGGCTATGCAAGTCCTCCACAGTGGTTTCCCATGTGGGCTGCATGGGTCGGAGATGAACAATGGCATCCTCTGATGCTTAACATTCTGGAAAGGAGATGGGATTTAAATATGTTTGACATGTTTCTACTAAACACTTCTCATTTATTTTCAGAATATGAAATTATATCTGTTTTATTGGAAAGACGCAATACTTCTGCTGAAGTCATCAGCTAGCAGTTACTATAAAAGTGCAGTTCTGATTACAATTTCACAAGTTCATCCATGTCTATTCATTCCACCCTCACGACTGCTCATTTTGCAAGGATTTTCCACCATTTGTTTTATCGGTGTTGATATTCTTTCCTCAGTTGGAGCACCACCTGTGTCTTTTGCCCTCCCAAGAAAAATGTCATTTTTTCTTCACATCTTCTATTGTTCATTTTATTATACCAAATGAATTAATGTTGTATGCAATGTCAATTCAAATGTATATCCTCGCCATTGGTGTTGAATTCCTATGCTATAATATGGAATTATGGCGCTGTTTCTCCTTGACCATTGCCTATATTTCCTGATCTGTAAATTTAAGTTTTCTTTTTATTTTGCTTCCCTCGCTACTTGTGACTGGTTGCTCCAGATCCATTTCTCAGCGCCTTGTAACCTGAATGTGTAAGCATCCGATATACTTTCAGGCCCTTTTTATGGGCGTCTGCTACCGCAGAATTGCGAATGAGGGCGTTGAATTTATTTGATTGCTTAAATAGAAACAGTCTTGGTAAATCGGTTGTTAATGTGTCGGTATCTGCGACCGCAACGGAGCCACAATATAGCGAATGTCTCGTGCTGCGATTCTTTAGTAAATCTGGCCCTAAATGTTTTCCAGGACATTTAGGCAATTTTCTGAGAAACATAAGAGCCAGAAGAGAATTCTATAACTTGGCCTCATTATGCTTTTACCATTGGGAGAGCTATCAAACATTCAGAAAGCTTCTTATACCAGCACTCAAGATACTCGGCCCATCACTTGTAGTACCTTAAACGCCCTAGTTAGAATTAAAGGTAGTGTTAGCAGCAAGAGTAAAGTTCATTTTTGCTTTGTGTTTTGGGTTACAGTTAGGTTTAAAGTTGGAATTAAGGCTGGTGCCAAGGATAGGGTAAAGGATAAGGACAACATTGGCACAGACAAGATTGTTCTGGACTTGGTCACCTTGGCAGGCGTATTTGACTGTGTGCGGATACCCAAGGGTTCAGAGGAAAGTACTCACAAGGATGGTGGTGATGGTGAGGGTGGCATTGAAGAGAGTGTCCGTCACGTTGAGAGAATGCAGCTTCTTCTCCATATACAGTCCATGTTCGGAATGCCACTGGCCAATCTGTTACGGGAGAACAGGCACTGAGCAAATGGGCATGAGACACTGCGGCTGCATTTTTCATTGACGGTTTCATATACTTGTGCAATGAACCCACCAAGGAAAACTAGCCTGTGGCTGAACAGCCACATTACAAATAACAGGCTCTATTTTCTAGAATTAATGTGGCATGGTGCATGGGCACAGTGGCACATGGGTGCACTGGGCGTGGCCATTGAATGTTGGTATTTTTGTGACCTGAGGCGAGGAATGCACAGCTCAAAGCGTGCGACACTGGTGGGTGTGTTGCAGCTGGATTCATTCAGGACATTCTTTTGCAGAAGATGTAGAGTTTGAGCTGTCATTCAAAAATAAGAGAAATTTGTTAAAATTTTCTTCTGTCAGAATTAAAATGAAGCCTAAACCTAAACGTATTATAGGCCAGTTTTAATTTCCAATGAAACTAGCTAAATATCTTAAATGCACTATGCTATAACAAAGAAATAATGACAACAGTATCTTGACATTTCACAAAAATAAATAAATATATATTTTTTTTAAAACCAAGTTCACACAATGCCAGTCATCCCATTCACAGCAGGAAGATGACTCAGTGTTGGTCAAATGAATGAAAAAAAAAAAAAATTCAGGAAACTATTATTAGATCATAACAATGCCATGGTTTAACTTAACTGAGTGGGACTGGATGAGTTGTGATTTCATCCTGTTTTAAATACACTTCTTTTACACTCTATTGAAAATTTAACTCTAAATTGCACTAAAACTGCTATGTGCTGCCCAATTTTGACTAACACATCCCCAGCAGTGGTTCTCCTCCTACTCTGGTGCTCGGTGAGTCACAAAATTACAGAATGGCTCAGCCGCGTCAAAATTCATGATGGAAATATCAACACGCCATGCACCGGTCGAAAAATAGAGCCCAAAGTGTGAAGTCAGCAGTTCTGACCTTTCTCAGAAATCCTGCAAAATTGTATTTACTGTATATTTAGGATCACCCGTCAATTACTCATTCAGGGAGAATATGACATTTTTCCAATGATTTCCCCCCCCCCCATTGCTGCAGGAGTCAAATTTATATAAAACTGAGGCAACTTTGAAGATTGAAGAGGTGGGACAGGGGTGTGTTGGGAATATGCTTTGAGGCACATATTATTTGAAGTATTTTGTGTGTGCAGACACACACTTGAAGATGCTTTGAACTGCAAATACCAGTCACCGAATACTTTTGGGATTAATGTACAATCCAATAAGATAAACAATCTGTTAGAAATATCCACACACAGGTGTTGCCACAGTATTGCAGTGAAAACCTGAATAAAAACATGATGGATGCAGAGGGAAGAACAAATGAACCCAATGAAATATTGAATCCCATAAGTCATCTTAGAGTGCCATATTAAGGTCTTGCTTCCATGCAGTTAGCAGTTATAACAGCAGACAAGGATGGACAATTCAAATTGTAAATACAATTATGCAGTCTACACATGGCACCTAGCGTTTATGAATGTTTCAAAAAAGGATTATGTCAAGATTCTGAGAAAGGTGAGGGCGACCACATATTGGATTTTAAAAAAGTGGACAGGGGCAGGCGAGTGTTATAAACACAGTAGGCCATTTGTTTATATATGGTGTATGGTACGAGCAAAACCAAATCGGACAATTTAGAAATCCCCCCTGGAAAGATACTGTATTTTCGATCCCAAAAAAAGAAGAAAAGAAGAAATGTTGAAAAAGAGGATGTCTGCTCAGCATAGGTGAGGGGAAATGATCCACATATGAACCCAGAAAAAGAGGATGAACAGCCTGAGCCAGCCTTGACAGGTACAGCAAAAATATTTCTGGAAGAGAGAGCCAATCTCCCCCCAGCCCCACTCTCTGAAAAAAGATGTGCATATACGAGCACATTACACATCCCATAGTTATGCAGAAATTAGCGTGTTAAAAACAATTTCAGTATCATGAGATTCTCTGCTACCTGCTTCACTCTGGTCCCGTGGTCTGAGGTTAGCAAAGCAAGGAACTGGACGCTGTTTTTTTTTTTTTTTTACCTACCCTACAAAGGAAATCCTTAAAATTGCTAAAATGCAACATAAAGTTAATATTAGAAGCATGTTCTGTACAAAAGACGTGAGCTTATCAAGTGCTTGAGTTGCATCCCCTGTCTCATTTCTCCCCACAGTTAGGTGCGAGTCAGTGGAAGCTTTAGAGCTTATTTTGCCTGTGAGCTTGTTGTATTATTTGTTTCCGGTCTAAAAAGCACAAATCCACGAGGAATTACAATATGCTGTAATTAATCAAGAGCTCCTTTTGAAAGTCATTTACCTTCCTTTTGAGAATACCCTCCTGATACAGTAAAAAAAAAAAAAAAAGTACAAAATGACACCGGAATCAAACTGCTCTTCTGAGAATACCATCAAACATCTTGCATTCCATGTCGTCTGCCACATCCTTCCCTTCCCTAAGCCAGCACCAGTGCTTTCTATCTCTATCTCTGTCTGTCTGTCTGTCTCTCTCTCTCTCTCTCTCTCTCTCTCTCTCTCTCTCTGTCACACGCACACACGCACGCACGCACTCACGCACACACGCACACACGCACACACACTCCCAGTTTCTCTCTCCACATATGCTGTTACTGGCTTCATCAGTGCAAACTCTCAAAAAATATCAATACCAAAAACAACTAAAAACCCCACAGAATTTCATCTGCTAAATGAAAAACTATCCATGCCATTCTCAGGGGTGCATCTGCTCAGCCCAGATTTGCAGAAAAAAAACACAGGAAAAACATGAGAGAGATGGAGGGAGAAAAAGAAGAGTGATCTCACAGTGCTACAGGCTCTGAAGGAACTCGATTAGGCCAGAAGCGTAAGCCTCCCCCACAGGGAGGACGGGTGCTTGTTTCAGCCAACACAAACTACTTTCCTTCACGCCCACCAGTGCTACGGGGCTGTTCAGAGTATAACTGCAAAATCAACGGAAGTCGTTGCATCCTATGAGGGCTCTGCTGCAGGTGTAGTTAAAACAACATGCAAATGTGGTGCCCCAGCAACAAACGGCATGCAGAGAGTGGCAAAAGTTCACTCAGCTTCAGCTGTGACAGCTCTGATCTTTGACCAATCGCACGGCTCTGACCGCACGTGTTATTTCCACAGACAGCAGTAAGAGCCAGCAAGTAGATTTAGCAAAACCACTGCCTCTGTGCCATTGCTTCCCACGCTGTGAAAAAAGATGAATGAAATTTTGAACCACTCTAGGTATGCTTAAGTTCCTATTGCATTATAATGAATATATATTCAATAGTGTTAGCATCAAATTGAAGCCATATAAGCATTCAAAACCCAATATCTAAGTTCACAAACTGTTATTCACATGTTCACAATTACAAGCATATGATCCACAAGTGAAGTGAGACAAGTGCATCCTGTGTCACAAGGTGCTCATATTATTGGCCTGAAACCATTAACTCTAACCATTCAGCTACTGAAGCATGACTCATTTATCAGTACATAACACCATTTTTCTTTTTAAAATGCCCTAAAAGTGCTACTGAGTATTCATGTACTGCTTTTCATGTTCCACAGGCTATCTAAAGACATTCTCAGGCAGCAGATCTGATAATTGAGAGGTGAAGTAAATGGAGCAGTTGACTGAATTGCCCCCATAAACAGCAAATTACAGACAATTATGTGTAATAAGCAACCACTGTTCTTCAATAATCCATATGGATGTTCATATTTTTAATATCATGTCAGTTTCCTGTTCGCTTCCTCATAATTATCTGCCACACCCCCACGTGGGTAATGCACCATTCATAAATGGCCACTGTGGCTTTAAATATAGTGTGGACTGGAATCTCAGTGGAAACTGCATATATTGAGCTGACTATGACCAGGATCTTGCCATGGTTATAATAGGTTTAGGTAGGCCAGGGTTGCTGTGGTTATAGCAACATTTGTTCCTCCCAGCTTCATGCCAAGTTCTGAGCGGTTACCAGTGGCAAATTAACAGTTCTGCATTTATCATATGCTCTTATGAGTGAGCCCATTGCTGCAGTCTCATAAGTGACTCATGGCATTACCCAGGCTGGAACCTGGGACCTCTTCAACATAGGGCCCCACCTACTGTTGTAGCAAATGACCTCACTGGCTGCCATGTTTGTACCTTCAAACACTTTCACTCACGGAGGGTTGTCTCTGGTAGAAACAGACTCCCTGGGGGTCCAACATAACGCACTCAGCATAGGGAACAGCCTGTACATGGCATGCTTTGCTTCTGTGACACTGCTGTCTCATGAGAGGTAATGACTCATTACATTTTTTTTTTTAATTTGGCAGACGCTTTTATCCAAAGCGACGTACAAAAAGTGCATTTCATGGTCATGGACAACTACAAAACACAGGTTCAATAAGATACAATACTTATTTTGTACAGCTATTTCTAGCCAAGAACACAGTTTAGTTCACACAGTGAACACCATTCTGACTCGGGACTTTGGACATACATCTTGTTGTGTGAACTGACTCCCCTTCTGCAAAACAAAGAACACTGATTATTTACAGTTCCTGCCATGTACCTTTTTCTATCTTGTTTTGAGTCTTACGCAATCAATAATAAGATTCGAAAAGAGGTTTTTATCTCAGCAGGCAACAGTGTGGTGTAAAGGCCCATGATCTGGGCTCGTAACGAGAAATGTTGCGGGTGCACGTGCTAATTATGCCAATGACTTCTGCCCTTGAGCTCGTGATTTAACATATATAGCTGCAGTGAACATCCCTTACATTACAAGTGCACACTAAATTAAATGTTTGCTGCCCTGGCTGTGGGTGTCAAATCTGTCATATTAAATGTATGAAAAGCATAGCGAATTTCTCGTCTAGCCAAACTAAATTGAGAGACGCTGTTGTGCTTGCATCAGGTGAAATGGCTGTATAAGCCAGTGAAAGGGCAGTATTTAAAAAGGTCAGGACGGTTTGCTTTCTTACAATTGATGACCTTTGCTGGTGACTGAAATTGTATCTACAGACTGCTCATAACAAAGCATGGCTCTCTTTTGTTTTTCCTTGACATTAGTCATGGTGTCTCTTTGGAAAATGTTTTCTGGTTTTAACAAGCACTGGGCCTCAATGGAGAAACTGGTCAATCACAGTAGATGAGCCCCATTGTTAACAAAAAGTCCAATTAATTTAACAATATAAAATTCTTGGTGCATTATTAATGAGTCCATTTTCTACTGCCAAATTCATGAATAGTTTTTTTTGCATATATTTTATGTAGATAATGTCAGAACATAAAATGAATTATAAATATCAATTTTAAATTACTCTTTTGACCTTTAAATCTTCTCCAAGAGGCTGTACAGTAGTAGTACTTGGATGAGCACAGAACATGAAATTTTCTTTCAATAAAATTTAATCTAAAAACACAATATTAAATATATTGTATATATGCACAATATATATCAACGGCATATTTAGGGATTCTGGGCCTCCTGAAAGAATACTGCCCTTTTTAAATAAAACATTACATTTTTGTGGGCCCTCTCCAGCTGTGGGCCCTGCAAATTATATATAATGCAGCCAGTAAGTTTTCTGGCGGTGACACAATTTTTGTTGTCTGTAATCCAGCACATTAGATTTTAAATTAAACCATGAACATTAAGTGAGTTAAAGTGCATTTCTGGGGGCTGAAAAGTAATCAGGTCCCTGGCCTTTGATGACTACCTGAAGTCTACAAGCCATAGACATCACCAGGTGATAGGTCTCTTCCTTGGTGATACTTAACCTGGCCTGTACCTCAGTATTTTTCCATTCCAGTTTGATTTCAGGGATTTTTCCCATCAGTCTTGTCTTCAGCAAATGAAAGGCAGGTTCAATTGGGTTCAGGTCGGGTGACTGACTTAGCCAAAATCTTCAATTTTTTGGCCTTGAAAAACTGCTAGCTTGCTTTAACAGTTTGGGGTCATTGTTCTGCAGCAAGGTGAAGCACTATCCAATGCGTTCTGAAGCACTTGTTTGGATCTGAGCAAATAAGATGTTTCTGTACACTTCAGAATTCATTCTGTTGCAGCTGTTAGCAGTCACATCATCAATAAAGATAAGTCAACCACTTCCAGTGGCAGCCATACATGCCAAACCATAACACTAATGCTTCACAGGTGAGGTCGGGGTGCTTTGGATCCCCCAAACCCTCTTCTTCACACTTTCCTTGTTCATTTTTCTTTTTAATGTACTTAAATTTTTTTTAAATTAAAAAAAAATCAAACTCTAACCTGGCTGTTCTATTCTTGAAGTTTACCAGCGGTTCACATCTTGCAGTGAACCATCTGAGGTTATGCTGATGTAGTCTTCTCTTTATGGTAGTCTTTGACACATCTATGCCTACATTCTGGAGTGTTCTCGATCTGTGCAACAGCTGGAAAGGGGGTTTTCTTCAGTCTTCCACTACAGTGCTCTTCCATGGTCTACCAGGTTGTTCGCTATTGCTGAACTCAAGAGTGCGTGCTTGCCTTCTAACAATGTATCAAACAGTTGATATTCCCAACATTTTGACTGTCTCTGATTAATTTATTTTGATCTGTCAGCCTCAAGGTCTCTGCTACTGCTGATCTCACCAATGCATTTTTCCTTCATACAATGTATCAAGCCGTTGCTTTTGACACACCCAATGTTTTGGCTATGTCTCTAATCAATTTATTCCGACTTTTCAGCCTCATGGTGGTCTGCTTTACTGCCAATGGCACATCTTTGGTGCTAATGTTAAAAGACAGATTCTTGATTTTTCAAAAACCCAAAATCCCAAAAATTTCGACATGTAGAAAAACATGACAATATTTAAATCCATGAAATTACTTTTCCTGCTTGTGGGATTTGCCTTATTCTTATAGTTAGTATATGCTGCAGATCATAGCAAACTGAAACCAGCTCCCTGTGTTTATAAAGCTGTCTTATACATCACAAGGCATTTTCACTCTCCGGCCAGGCTGGAGACAGCAGTATGACACAATATGATTCCACACAGACTGCTGCACAGCTCTAAAAGCTGAAAGCCAGAGAATGAAAAGGGTTCTGAGTATTTTCACACGTGGCACATACAGTGGCTGTGAGCTCGTATCATCCACCAAATCAAATTTGAACCGTTTTGTGCTGATCTTTGATGAGGGCTGTTCTCATTCTGCGAGCACGGCCATCTAGAATTGCTTAAAGCAACTCATTAGTTTTGAAAAGACCTTTGCAGAAGATAAAGTCCCTGGGTAATGTAACCTTAATTGAGTCTGGAGGTCAGGTGGTGGGGCATTAAAATTGAAGGCAGTGACAGTCGTATTCTTCCCCAGATCCATGCAGGTTACCCCAACAATACCCCCTGTGTCTGCAATGATTCCAGCTGTCTCAGCTGCCAGAGATTCATTCTCTCCCACAGACTGTTCACAATCAGCTCAAGTTAGCTGAAACTCGGTGTAATGCCTTTAAAAAGTCCACGAGAAACATTAAGGCACAAAATCATAAAAAAATATGAATATAAACAAGGTACATAAATTCAAATATGTCAATATGCACTGCCTTAAAACAGGTAGTGGACAAGAGTGTCTTAAAGAGCTTTCCCACTGTGTTCCAATGGTGTTTGATTAATAGGAATGATACAGTCAGCTCACGATTCAGTACAATACACAATACAGGGTTCACGAATGGATAGACTCACAATATTTTTAACAAAGTTCCAATGGAAAAAAAATATTATTTCTGAGTCATAAAGCATACAAAAACTATGTTTCTAACTTAAACCATTTCTTTTTTCAGTGCAAATGCAAATAGAATCTCTTAAATGAAAAAAACAAATGACCTTTAAAAAACATATGCATTGTCTAAATAAAACTAAATTGCAATAAAATGAAAATAAAATGTCTGAAATATCCTCATTAAAGTGCAAAAGTCTGAACTTGGTCAGACTAATATTCTCTTAGTTGGCCAGTGGCCACAAAACTAAGTTAAAAAAAAAAACAAACAAAAAAAACGCTCCAATGACTAGAGAATGATTTTCTACTTCCAACCTAGGATAAGGACATGCTTTTTCCCCCCAAGAAAATCAGCATGACAACATTTTCAGGCAGCAGCTGAGATCTCTGAGAATTCACAATTCTCTGCAGATGAAAAAACACACTCAGTTAATTGGGACTGAAGTAGCTGGAACTGCGAGGATATGCTTTTGCCAGAGGGGCAAGCATTGAATAAATGAGCATTTTCTCTCCACCACTTCAGTGGACAGCTGAAAAGCAGGGGGAAGAAAATCACATACCTGCTATCTATAGGACAGTAACGAAAAGCCTCGGTTAACACCCCCCCGTTTAACCAACCAGCATCAGTTCAGTTGTGTTCCAGCTGCCGCACAGGAGACAAGTGCTCAGAATCTGTGTGCGACTTTAGCCAAAAACTAAAGAGGGGAGAAAATATGTGCTGCCCCCGGGATAGTCAGTGGTGGAATTAGAAGCATCTGAACAATTAGACCTTGCCGTACAAGTGGTACACAGATGCATTTGAGTGTTTGGTTCCGGTTGGCGGTGTTGAGATTCAGGCTATCTCTGAATGTTTGGCAAGACATTTCAGTGGCAGAGGTGAAAGAGCAGGGATTCTTTTCCTAATGCTCCGCTGCCATTACTAACATAATGCCTAAAAATGACAATAACGGACCTTGCGGGGTAAAAATAGTCCCGTGCAAATTGGGCTAAAGAGTGCATTTTGGCAGCATAATTGCAAGACATAAGACTGGGGAATATATTGAGGGAGCCATACCAAGTCCTTTCAGTGTCTGCTTGTGGACTTCCCTCTTCAAATCAAACCAGACATATTTTATGAATTGAATGACTTCATACTTGCTAGAAATCATGATTCCATTGTTCCCAAAGGTTGAGATGAATAAACCTAGAATGTTTAATGTTTCAAATTTGTAATTTTCTATTAAAATGGATGAAAATGATCTAAATATAATTATTTCAAGGAAATACATGTGTTTAGCTACTGATGGCTGTGTTTGAAGACATTTCTTAAGAAAAATGTATTTCACAGGAGAACATTTCTAAATACATGAAGCTAAAGCTACAGTAGTGGAAAAAATTTGGCATAACACTTCTGCTCAAATTTTCCTTCCATTCTGAACATGACCTGAAACTCATCAATTTATTTCGATTTTTCAGCCCCATGATGGTCTGCTTTACTGGCATTGACACTTATTTGGTCCTCATGTTGAGAGACAACAGACTCCAAATGCAAATTCCACGCCTCAAATTAACTCTAGACCTTTTGATTGCTTTATTGTGCATGAATTAATGAAGCAAAGGCACACAGCTGCCTGACAAACACCTTAGAGCCAATTGTCCAATTATATTTGCTCCCCTAAAATGGGGGGGGGGGGGGGGGGGGGGGATATGTATCCCATCCTACACAAATCACCTGATATGCGTGTAAATGCCCTGAAATTAAAGCTGAGTCAGCACTTTAACATCATATCCATAGTTTTTTTTTTTTTAATCCTACGTGCTGGAGTACAGAACCAAAACAACAAAAATTGTGTCACTGTCCAAATGATTTTGCATTTAACTGTATATAAAATTGACTTGAATATGTTATGACTTTGGACTTGCTACTGTTGTCAGCTACTTCTAACTTGCTAGAGGAGCCTTATTTCAATGTCAGAAAGCACAATATAAGGCAGAAACCATGATGTCATCACAAAATAATCAAATGTAGTTCATTATTCATTTGCTCACCTTTCAGTTTTCTGTCTAATACAGTTAGAGCAGATGGGGACAGGGGAAAACCCCAGAGGAGCTGATCTGCACACACCATGCAATGACACGTGCTTCTGCAAGCAATGCAAACCACAGATGCATTGCGGAGGAGAAACATCTGTAACACTTAATTAATTTACTTTCCATCATCCCCAGACTCATCTTGAAAAGTGTTAGATTAGTTGCCAGGCATCTTCCAAAAAAAAAAAAAAGTGTGAAATCCAATGACAATAACACCATGTGTCACCTGCTGACTGGATGCAGAGGATGGCTTCTCTTCTGCCTTCCATGCTGCAGAAGACTACATTTTACATACTCCCAAAAGCATGCAAGAGAAATACTCCACAGTCATGTGACTGTGATATTCACAGCACACGGAACACTGAAAACAAGCCAGATGAGCAGGAAATGAATTTAGAAGGCTAAACAACACACACACACACACACACACACACACACACACATGCACACAGACACACACACAAAAGCACATAAATGCGCATACAAGCACACAGACAGCCTTGCTAGCTTTTGGCAGTCCATTGAATCTGATGACGACTTCCACATCTCTTTTTTTTAACGGTGAGTTTTTCTGGTGGCCAAATAGTCTAATCTGAGAACCACATATTTTATTGCAGGTGGGACAATCAGGGTTCACTGTGTCTCCTGACCTCAGCTTCCTCTCCAAGGTGTCTGCTTGTAGCGAGTCAGGGAGATTACCAGAGAAAGGAATGGGTCTTTCTGCATGGCTCTAAAGGAGCTTATTTCAGTCTGACACAAGGGTATCCTGCCAAGCTACCCTGGGTTTATGTGATAATGTCTTTCAGGAAGAAGAATGTAACCCAGACTGCATGAAGCATTTTGGAACCAACTGGGGGGAGGCGGGTGGTGGAGGTGAGTGGATGGGGGTTGGGTGTAGTGGTATAGGGCATGTTGGGTGAGGTATTCCATAGGATCTTGCAGCAAACAGAATGCTCAAGCACTAGAGAATGTTACTTTTTTTGGACAGAGGGGCACTCCAGGCAGAAAATAAACACAACATGAAAGTACAAATATAATTACAGCCTAAGAAAAAAATGAGAGTAACTTTACAACCAGTTCGCTGAAATGACCTGAAGAAGGAAGTGGGATGCAATGCTGTTGAGCTGAGTTTTATGGAAACAGCAGACCCTATTCAGGGATTCTTATAGAGCAGAACAGGTGAAAGAGCCCCTAAGTGATTGCTTCTTTTATGGAAAACAACTTATGTGCTACATCTCTAGGCAAAATATATAT
This sequence comes from Anguilla anguilla, assembly GCF_013347855.1. NCBI lineage: Eukaryota > Metazoa > Chordata > Actinopteri > Anguilliformes > Anguillidae > Anguilla > Anguilla anguilla. The sequence continues at coordinate 19,728,937 of NC_049209.1, forward strand.
TAAGGCATTGTGTTAGTACCCTGTTATTAGAATAAGAATACTGAGATTTGGGATCCACTCTCAACACTGTTATTTTTCATAATTCTCACAATCCTGTGGCATTTTTATTACAAAACTTTCTTTAATTATTAAAGTTTGTTTGCTTTCAGGATGCTATGTGCACAACGAAAAGGGAGAACAAGAGGAACAGAAAGGGACAGAGTGAGGGGAAGAGGGAGGAAACACAGCAATGACATGATCCTGTGCCTTTTCCTGTTCAGGACCAAAATCCAATCAGAGTCGCACTCTGAAGGACCAGTCGTGACCAGTGGTGAATGCCAGATACACCTGGACTCCCCTTTAAATCTGACAAAGATCAAGAGTCAGACTTTCCCTACCAATTTCCAGAAACCACCCATAGCTCATGGTGTAACTGTGTCCACCTTTGATGTGCCTTCTCATTAAAATTACTTTGATTACAACAAAGAGATCACAGGTCAGCCAAATACAGCTCTGGGAACAATTAAGAAACCACCCCGTATATTTTGATTAAGAGTCAGGGTTATTCCACCAAATACTGATTGTTGAACTCTTCCTAAGTGAAGACATTTTTATTTTTATTTATTTTTGGGTATAAACTAGTTTGAATTACTCGATGTACATCAACACTGCATATTTTTAGCATTTTGACCAGATGTAATTTTCAACAAACATAGTTTCTTAGTGATATTCTTTTTGCTTGGAATTAAGATCAAAAGTGGTCAATAGTTCAAAGAATATGAGAACACATATCCATAAACTTTGAAACTGAAAATTTGATGTGGTCTCAATTTTTTCCAGAGCTTATTATGAGATTCAATAAAGAAAAAAAAATCGACAGAGTAGGTCGTCCTTGAAGTGGAACATTTCATATTCTGCAGAATAATCAAAGACAAGATTGGGATTGCCGCCAATTAAAAGTAAAATCTCTACCCACCCACTATTTTTAGCTTTAGTTGAGTACTAACTGCCAACCAGCCACAAGGACCAGAAGCTACAAGCAGGGCTTGATATTAACTTTTTGGCTCACCAGCCACTGTGGCTAGTGGTCTTCCCCACCCAAAGTATTAAAAACAGGCAATTGGATAATGTACCAGCGTTTGTTTGGACAGAGCCTTTTATTTGAACAGAAACCGTTGGAGTAAACTGTATGTGCATGAGGGACGGAGAGAGAGAGAAAGTAGAGTTCACCCTCTTATCGAGCATAGGCTACTCTCAGCTTGACTGAGGAAGCAAGAGACGAGAGGGCGAAGTGGATGGACCAATGGGATGAGCAGAAAGAGTGCACCCAATGTTTATGAGAGTTGTAGTATCATGCACTATCAGCTTGAATGGAGGTCATTATTTCAAATGCCTTTTGTAAACTACAATGTTTTTTTTCCTAAAAAATGCTACCAAAAAATCACCCGCCAAAGTGGCTAGTAAGAGTAACAGAGTTACAAGCCACTGCAGAATTCTACCCAGATGTGGTGGGTGGCGGGTGTTATTACCAAGCCCTCACTATGACTCCTCTTAACCCCGTACAGAAATCTTACAGATCCTGTGCTGAACTGATCCACATGGACAGAGCCACATTATTAGCATGGGGCTGTCTGAGGTAAATCTGCCATTAATTTATATGCAAATTAGGCGTACAGTCAAAACAAAAAGCACAGTCTTCTGGGGGATCTCTGCTCTGCAGGAAGATGACAACATAGGAAGTTTCTCACTAGAACACAACACATGCACATATACCCACATGAAAGCACAGAAACATACACAGGATCAAACATGCACTCATATGGACAGATACCCACACAAGCAGACATACACAGTCAAATCATGAACAGAAACACAGATGCATGTAAGCACACGCACGCACGCGCATACACACACACACACACACACACACACACACACTCGCTTGCCCCTCCTCCTGGAGGGTCTAAGGCAGCTGGTGTAATCCAAGGCTTTGATTAACTGCCTCCATTATGAGGCTTAATTAGACATTGGCACTCTCCAGAGCGGTCTGCTGTTGACTCCAACTGTGGAGCCCACTGACACCCAGTGGGTGAGAGGCACACAAATAAACACAGGTCTCTCCCCTCTCATCCAATAGCAATTAGATCAGATAAATGGAATCACCCCAATCAGCCACTGAAATCTGAGAAACACACACAAGAAGCCAACACTGACGCAAGCACATCTGCACCTGCATCCATAACTACAAACACTGCAGCCATAGCCACCACCATAGCGATAGCCGCCATAGCCATCGTAACCCGAAATGCTGTATCCATAACTGCCACTTCAAGTACAGACATCAAAACTGTATGCTCAACCGTAACAACAAATAAGGTATCCATAACAGCTACAGCCACCAGTTCAACCACAGACGTCTAAAACATCGAATGCGTTAAAGTTCAATCAAGCGAGTCGAAAGTATGGCTGCGTTGTGGCTACCTGTCTGCCCGATCAGAGAGGGTTAATGTGGCATTCTGTGGGGTGTTAAAATGCAAAGAGTGCACTGTAGACAGGAGCTTCTGGAAGCAGCATCAGGCTTCTCCCACTCAGAAGCCTTCAGTGGGATACCATAAACATGCTGGCACAGAGGGTATAGTGCTCACTTGACAGACAGGTAAATGGGCCATTAGCAAAGCTCCTTTAAGATCCCACCCATTATCTGACTCAATTAATCAGCCTGATGTATAGTGAGGGATTTTCATTCTCTCCTCCCCCTCCAATTTAGTGCATTTAACATACCAAGCTCTTATGCAGAATAAACTTAAGCTTTATATCCCCAAAGTCTTTCTTAATTTTAAGCCCAAACCAATAAAGTTCCATTATATCAGACCTAGATATTCAGCTATATGAGTCATTTGTAACATAAAGGGTCATCCAACAAGAGCTGAAGACAGGCATTTAGGGTCATTTTGTTAGGCATGCGAATGCAATAGAATTTTTTTTTTTAAACTTCAAGGCCATACAAGTCTTTCAGTCCAGTTCTTTCAAAACCATCCTTCAGAGTGTCAAAATGTGATATGAAACAGCTGCATTGCTTCCAACTCAGTTATTTATTAAAAAGAAAAGTACAGATTAAAAAAAAAGAAATTAAATACCAGCTTTCACACTGAGGCAGGCAGTGTTCTTCTGCCTCTTTTGACTCATATGTAATTTCATAGGTCCCACCCCCCCCCCTCTTCCCCACCCACCCTGATTAAGATAACATGCTCTTGATTACACCTACCAGAGAGTGACAATTATTAAACACATCAAAAATACAACTGGAGAAACAGCCCAAGGTAACACGCTGTGGCCTGACAGTGAAAACCTGCTTCAGAATTTGACTGATGGCTGATCCCCCTCCGCTCCACAGTAATCAGGAAATATAGCAGGGCAGTCGTGTTGTCACACAGGTTTGACAAAGTGTGTGTCTGGTGGTCACTGTCAAATACCATAGCGACAGCTATAATTAATGTAAGGAGCAAATACACAATAATGTGGTCTTTTTGAACCCACACATTCAAATGAATCTTTACATTACATTGCATTTATTTAGCAGATGCTGTTATCCAAAACGACGTACAACAGTGCACATCAAGGTCACTGGAACAACTACAGTACATCTGAATATATTGATATGTATGCTATTGTTGTTTTATGAGCTACATGATTTGCACACTACAAGCTGTTACAGGGGATAAAACAGCTAAACATCTGTGACACATATATATATTTTTAACTGTTTGTAGTAAAATGATCTATTATTGAATACAATAATTGCTCAAACGTAAGTTAATTTAAATGTACCCAAACAAAATAATCATGTAAATGCAAATTATAATTGCTAACATTCCTGGCAATTTAACAAGAACAGACTTTATTTATATTTTTAGAGTGGACTTAATACTAGCCTGATCTGCTGAGTGATTTTTCATACTGATGCAAACATCACACACAAAAGCATATTATATGAGAATTTCAATGGCCAGTTAATTACAATCAGATTATATGAAGCAAACTGCCAGGTAGACTCAGGAAACCTTATTGTGGCGAAACAGAAACAGTCCCATGCTGGTTCTGTTATCCAATTAATCACCACTTTGGGTTGCACTGGAAACCAAGTTAATGTGCATTGCTTTGTGACTCCACTCTCAGGCCAACTGTAGGATGGTTGCAATACTGCCACAAAGCTAGACGTGCCAGTAGAACAGAACTGTGTGAAAGCGGAGCTTCCATAGAATTACATTGTCTCTAAGGGTCCTATTTTGGTGACAATTCAAGTGCAATAGCTAGTGTCATCTTGTGCAAACAGAATATTTTTCACCTGAGCCAGGTTTGGTAGCTTCATGGTCTGCAGTAAACTCATTTGTGCTTACATAGGGCTAGGTAGCGCAATATAGAGAGTATGTCAATCAAAGCATTCAGTGCAAGTTGGGTGTTGAATAATACGTTGGAATTTAAATCAAACCAGACAAGGTTTTAACCCAAACGCTGGTGCATAGAGCTATTTTTGTTATGCCTTTAACAATTTATTTATTTTAGAACATTTTCAAGGTAAAACTCCTGCATAGTATGCCTTTAAAATCATGGCTACATATTGTACTTCACACACTGAACCCAGAACACACTGACTGCTTTTATTTGTACATTTGGCAGGGCTCAATGGCGTGGACAAACGGAGCTGTGAGTCAAGCCGAGACCATTAATCAGGAAGACTACGTTCCTGGTTTCCTTCGTGGGTTGGCTGGTGAATTCCTGTTTCGATCAGACACTTTCTACCACCAGTGAGAGCTTCCAGATCTGCGGAGCAGCAGTCTCTCTGTGACTTAAGGATTCCTCCGCTCACGCCTGTTCTCCCTTCCCTGAGCCCCTGCTCGACCACACTTCATGAGCATACGGATGAATAAAAGATCACCCCCATTCCCCCCCGAGCTCCTCTGACCTGGCTCTGTTCCCTGCCCATCCTCTAGTGCAGCACAGAAGGATTGTGTATCGGTATCTCCCTGTACTGTGTCCCACCGAAAATCTAAGTGCCATACCAACTGTCCAAAATATATTCCTCTTTTTAATTCTTTTCATTCAACCCTCACTTCCCCCCTGAGTCAATTTCAAAACTACTTATCTTTTTTTTATTCCCCCTGACATGGAATTCAGGGTTTTTAATATTCCACACTTTGGGAATGATGCTGCCAGACACGGCGAGGAAGAGGAGGGGAAGAGGATTTGTCTTGAGACCTGTTCCCTGCTGCACGCACCAGTGAACACTAAGAACAGTCAGGCCCCGGGGCACAGGCCCCGCCCCCTGCCCCCGGCACGCCCTGCCGCACCTCAATAAGAAGCATGTCACTTTACCTGCCTTAGCCCTTCTCTGCTGTGCCGCATGATCCTCAGGACGTAGTTGGAGCGCTGGCCTTTGCTGTTGAATTCGATGTGCCCGGTTAGACCATCCAATTCTACCTATGCAGTAGAGAGACACAGATCACATGTTTCAAACCACACTACACAGGGCACTGTACTCTGAAAACATACCAACGGCAACTGCCTCCATTTGTGACTCCGATACTACCATAAAATGACATGTACAAAAGCAGCAAGACCCTCTATATGAGTAATATGAGTGGTGGAAGAAACAAGAACTATGTGATAAAAATGGAATGGATGAAGGGCAAATGAAGATAAGTTTGCAGTTAAATGATAAAAATGTAGTGGGGTAAAAAATGCACAGGATTTCATAAAAACATGCTCATTCTGTATTTAACATGCACACTGCCTGAGCATTTATTGTTTAGTGAGTGCATGATGCCATCATGTCAATCAAAAGGTCATACCAAATGAACGTTTTCTGTTCCTCATTGCTAACCTTCAGTAGGAAAATGATCTGCATCGACCTCAGCTGCCACCTCCTGTATGATCTCTGGTTGTCTAGGATTCACTTTAGTAGCGCTGGCTTGTGTATCTGCGAGGAATGACTGCAGCCAATCAATTTGATATTTTATTAAATTGTGACTAGAATGATTGAGCACAACGTACTTGCATAAAGTTGCATACATTTTTTAGTCAAAAAGTTCCCTGTTTTGACTTGCCAATGCCATGTTTAAGAATAGTTTGAAACTATTCTGATTGGCCACTTGGAGGCTGTGAGAAATCAGCGACCGGGAGCAGAAGATCAAATTCGGTCATGGCCTTTTGATTGACAGGAGGCCTAATACACACACTAAACAATAAATGTGCTAACATAAAACGACAAACTGACAGAACAGCGGTGGTGAATGACAAAAATGAGCAGTTTTGCTTATGAAATAAAACCTGTTTTAATCTAATGATTTAGATTTTTATCAAATGACTTGCAGTTTTATCATCTCATTTGTATCAGTTAACAGTTAATTTATCAACTCACTTGTACTTGAACATCAACTGCCATTTTTACCAAGAATTTTTTGTTACTTCTACCCTTCATGGAGTAAAGCATTTTCACTTGTCTATAAAATATATTCCTTGTGGGGCTGCAAGATTGCCCACCCTGTTCATAAACTGGTTCAGTTTTTGTGCAGCACTTAACAGTCTGGTATAAAAACCTAACTGTTCCAGTGTGTACTGCGAGTGACAGATCCACAGCGCTAGAGAAAGGGTTTTTATAGCTGCTGGAATCATTCACTTCTTATTGCAGGAGAGAGACTCCGCGGGTCCACTGCGCGGCTGCAGACTGCCCGCATCAGCTGAGCGCGATGCGCGCTCCTAGAACGCGACGACTGCTGAGCTCAGCCGGTGGAGTGCGCTGTGAAGAGAGGCAGCGGTCGGAAGCACGCGCTTCCCGTGAGAGAGCGTACTTGTGTGCGCTCTCCTGAAGAGAGGGAGGGCCTCGCAGTGGTGAGACAGGCCTACAAAAACAACCGCACTTTCCAAATGGCAGGAAAGAAAAAAAAAAAATCTTGGCTAGAAAATTTATATTTGAACATTTACTTCAGATACAAAAAAAAAAAACGGCGACTAAGCTGACGTTTGTGAGTGACAGCGGGGTGGGAGGCCTCACATCTGTCAGCTGACAGATGGGTGGGAAACAGGACCTACAGCCAAGGCAACAGGATGATTGATGGCCCTGATGATAGACAGGCCCTGCCCCCTTACCATCCTCAGGTAGTTCATCAGGCTGGTGCCGTGCTCCCAGATTTTGGAGGACTTGCAGGAGAGCTGTGTTGCACCGACGTTCTGGCTGCGGTTGAGCTGCTGGACGGCCGCCACCACTGTGTGTACTGCATCGTACATCAGCGCCGAGGACAGCTGGGGTGGGGGGGAGCGAAGTGATAATTAATCAGCGCTTGCCTTGGAACACAAACAGTTAAACTGATTGTTCTTTGGGTCACTGTTACACAGCTGCTTTAACCCTGGGCTAGCCGCTCCATATGGTGGTGTATGGAGGCAGGATGTCAGACAGCTACTGTATCCGATGAACGAAGTAAACACAGCCAAAATGAAACGTACACTGTTAGCACAAGCTAAGAGGAAACGGTAAACACAGGTCTGATGGACAGATGTTGAAGTCATTGAAGGTAGGGTATGTGTTTGAGTGGTGTGTGTGTGTGTGTGCGTCTGTATATGCGTGCATGGGCTATTGTATCTGTGTGCATGTGAGCTTGTGTGCATCTGTTCAATTATGTGATTTAATGTATTGTATATGTTGGCATGTTTGTGTGTATGTGTTTGTATTGTGTGTGTGTGTGTGTGTGAGAGAAAGATGGGTCAGTGTCACAAGCTATAGAGTGTGTGACTTTTACTGTATGTTTGGCAGTGCATGTCTAGTATTGTATTGTCTACTGCCTGCATTCCTACCATCTCTGGACATCATTAAAGCTCTGAAATCAAGCCATTCTGCCCCCCCCCCCCTTTGCCCCACCACCCCCAAACTTGCTGCTACGGCCAGCTGGAAGATCACACAAAACACAGGACTGTTCACTTCACTTAGTGACCCTGCTGATGGGGCTGGAGTCCTTTGCGGATTCTTTCGGTCTTGGACTAACTGAGGTTAGTTTAAATTGACCCAACAGGTGACCCAACAGGTGAGAGCATGTTGTGTACAGTAACAGGCAGTTTTATGGGCTGCCCTGTGAGGGATCTGGGCAAGGGTCAAGCAGGCCCGTGTATTAATACTACAGCACTGATGCAAATGAGTGGAAATGGCCCTCAGCCATCACCGAAATTTAACACGACCAACACCTACATGCCCTACGCCCTTTAATAAGCCAGCTTCCATTAGCAGTCACTGTTTCAAATAAATACTTTGAACCTGAGCTTGTCTCATGGTTGAATCTGCAAATAGTTCACTGTAATTGGAGCGCATAAGACGCACTCCAAAAATATATCTTGATTAATTACAGATAAGAGATAATTAGGAGCAAGTAACAGTCACGGAAACAATGGGTTTCAAAAGATGGTGTGCATCGATCTCTGGACAAGACCCAGATTAATGTTCTTCTGCCTTTTTCAGCTGCAGGCACTGGGTGTTGAAATGACAGTTTCCAAAAGTTCTTAACATTTAACCTCAAGTTATTTCTGTTATTGCTTCTGCTTGTATCAGCACACCTTATGCCTTCTTGAGCTCAGGAGCAAACAGGAGAAAATCTGTGAAACTGGCAATGTTGTTTTTGAAATTTAATTCTGAGATAAATATCCCCCCACAAAAATTTAGTTTCTTCCCCATATACACAGCACAAATGAGTCATTTATTCATCTCAATCTACTCAATCTAAAGGTTGGTGTTTGTACAGATTCTCTCAGTATCTTTTCTAATTACAAGGGCCAAACATGAGAAGGTTGTGAGTGAGTGGTAATTAAGTCAGAAAATATCACATATCATGTCTATAATTAGGTATCACATATCATGTCCATAATTAGGTTTATAGCTGATAGGTCCATCCCACATAACAGAAATTCAATTACTTTTGATTGCAAAATGTAACTGTCACTAAGATAGTACCATTGCCTACCTGTTATAAATTTATGGCTGCAATAATGTAAAAATAGTCTCTGTAAATAGCCATCTTGATTGGACTAATGGAAGACCTTTGCTTTTGCCCAAAATAGTTCAACACTGAGCACATAAATGATTTTGTACAACTAAAGACTTGAAATTACCATTCATTGCATATTCTGTATTGTATAGTGTTATGACCTTTGTATAACAACACATTGCATCTTGAGGGGTGCACCTGCATGTTTGAATGGATTCAAGTGTGGGCATGTCCTCCCTGTGCTTACCGGTGGCCCAGCGAAGGGGGCATGGTCGCAGTTCTCCTGCCAAGAGCGGTTAAGGCTGAGGAGGAAGTCCTGGAAGAAGGGGTGGCTGTGGTTGAACACAGAGAAGCCCACAATGTTGACCCGCTGGTCAGCCATGTTGTCCAACTGCAGCATAGAAAACTCCTGTAAAGACAAGCCGTCAGGAGCTTAGAGGCTGTCCTCCGTACAGCTGCTCTAATCTTTGGTACTAAAATAAGTTCATCTGGACATTTGGTGATGGAAAGCAAGGATTGATGAACCTCAAAATGGGAGGAGTGATAATGTTGCCATATGCTACTTTTCTTTTACCTTTTTCTCCACAATCATATATATATATATATATATATATCAGTGCTTATTAGTACAACCTCCACTGACTATTCAGGAGAGCACAGACAAGCATGTGCTTTCTTTCTGATGCATGTGATGCCAATTACCACTTCTTATCACACTGAAGAGCCAAATGTACATTGTTCTGCATGGCTGCCCACAGTCTGTACTTTGGCACTTGCATTGTCTGGTACCAGACTATGAGGCCTATCCCCATATGCACTAAAACTGAACAGAACAAACCACCCGTGAGCTCATGAAATCACTTTTGATTCATTCATGTAAGTCAGTAATTGACACCACATGGTAGCTCAAGCCAGCAAAGATCACAGGGCTCTTTATAATTATAAGGGAAATAATACAGAAAAGCATTAAGCCAACTGTTAGGCTGATATTTTTACATTAAACTGTTCTTGGTCACAGGTGTTGTGAGTGGTATAGATGTTAAATGATGACAAAATGAATATTTATAGGGGATTTTATTTCTGAATTAATTAGAAGTTAAATATGACACCGTAAACCCACTGTCAGCTCAGGTGTGAGGACAGCTGCAACTATTCCCACACCGCAGTGTACTTTGGCAAGGACTTCAAAAAGCCACTCAAATTAAAAAGAGGTGAAGTATTGCCATGGAGATTACGATCTCCTTCAGTCGTCCTCTTAAGCACAGACTCTACCAGGCAGGACTGGCAAGGCCGTCAGTGAATCCACCCTCAGGTGCCAGATGCACACATCTGGGTACAGCACTGCAGAGCTCCCCAGAAATTACTTTAAAAGCCCCCTCTGAAGTTATGAAAGTATTTGTGGACAAAGAGTGCTATAAACATTAATACATATTCCCCATTCACTCGGTAGTAGAAGGTATTCCGCACCACAGAGAACTAAATAGGAATGCAAGAGTGCAGAGAAAAGTGTTCCTACTTGGGTTTGTAGGGGAGTTTGTGGTACACGAAAGAATAAGTACCACATCACCAGTACTGTAACACCACAAAGCAGTAATTAGTACTACATAAATTCCAAACTTTAAGACACACACTTACTTATAAAACACTATAACTCTGTAGTACATTATCACATGAGCTCAAATGCTGCTCAGCTCAGCTACATAGTCAAACAAAGAAGCTAAGCTGGTCTGAACAGCATGGTCTCAGGTTTATGGTACTTGGGTATAACAAATTTATAGTATAATGAAAAATAATGGCAGATCTCTAAATTACATCCCAGTTGGTGGGCTGGGAGGCCAGTAGTGGTCTCACTAGATATTACTTCACTTGAGATTTAGCTACAGCTAAATAAATAAATATAACAAAATGGAAGATATCTTGGGATATGTCATAAGTAACACACATGTTCATGTGTGCATGCACGCACATGCATAATATGCAATATAATATCCAACACTAGACAATAAATGCATTTTAAAATATAAACCTTATAGTGCTATGGTCATAAAAGTAAAAAATCCTTTTATTTGGATCTCATAAATGAATAATTTTCCACATCACAATAAAGTTGCAATAAAGTCTGTTTGCCCTGCCTTTTCTAAACCTAAAAGGCATTGTGAATATTAACAATCTCCCCGAGAACATCCACTGCTGTTTTTGCCACTCCCCACTCACCACCCCCACCTCACCCCACCCCTCCAGTCCCAACAGGGAACGCTTTGTAAACACTCTGTTAACTGCAGTTTAACGGATCATTAAAGGGATTGTGTATGTAAATGAGGCAAGGTCGTTAAGTAAGGTCCCTGCGACGCAGCTGAACAGCAGAAACAAACACGAGTGAGCTGGTGGTCGTACCCCCACGAGATGGGATGGGATGGAGAGAGAGAGAGAGAGAGAGGGAGGATGGGCAAGATAGGCAGTGTTATACTGGGAAGAAGGGAGATTAAATCATCAGAAGTGGCCCTCACCCCCTGCTCATTTCCAGCACTTCTATCACCTCTGGGAACTCTTCGCCCTCTGTGCTGAGATTTCAGGGTAGCAGGTCCCTTGTTATTTTGAATATGTTTTCACACCGTCAAAAGATAAAAACAGAGCTCATATTGCTGCAGATCAGAATCCTGCACTTTTCTGTTTCGTTACAGAAATGTGTTTAAAAAGACTTTTGGGAGGCCTGGTGTTTTTTTCACTTGAAAATGGCAATTTATGGATAAGAAGACCTTCTCAAAAAGGCCAAACATTCCCTTTGGGCTTTGTAGATGTGGCTTCATCATCAGTTGCTTAAGCCCACAGACTCACAGCATATCACCCCTGAGATGAGCTTATCTACAGTACATCTCATAGCAGATGGTTACAACTTTCTGAAATACTTTTTTTTTTTTTGGCAGGGAACAAGCGAAAAGGCATCAGGTATTTCATATTCCAGATTTTCATGAAAATCAGGGGGAGACTGTGGCCTCCCTTAACCAATTAGGCTTCAGTTTAATCAGCGAAACCCTTTCTGTCGCTCAGCATCTCATCATTAAAATAGGAATCAACTTGTACTGTAACTTGGTGCCATTATCACCAGAGTTCTAGCAGTGGTCTTCCTTGGTTAATTGGTGCACTGATAAAAATGACCTTCTGTTTTTCCCCCCAACTGTCTATAGTTATATTCTTATTCATTATTACTCCTTTTATAATATTTAAATAATTATTTAATTATTTTGGCACAAAGCTAGGCACAATTTAACTGTAAGAGTTATATGTATGTGTACTGTTATATTTTGGACACGGGATCCTTACTTTTCAATCATAGAAAGACTGTTCACAGTTGGAGAATTAAGTTTTCTCGAAAAGTAGTCAGCACCAGCAAAGCCGTGTCCGCACAACAGTACAATAGCTGCTTTATGACTGAACGATTACCATCGCAGCTTGAAAGTTCACGCTGTGTTCCAGGCAATAAGTCATTTCATGCTCAGATCAGTTGATTTAATTTCAGGGCAAAAGCACCTCACTGTTTCCTGATGATTTTTTTTTCTGAAAACTGCTAATAATAAAGCCTCAGTAAATGTCACCACTTTCCCCAGCATTTAAATATTAGCATGTAACCAAACAGGGACTGTAAATTTGGATGAGTGAACTGTCTTTGTTTTGGGCCAATAGCATGCGTACACCTTAGCCGAGAGGGTGGCCACCCCACCTGCATGAACATCCAACGATTACAGAACACACCACCTACTAAGAGGCTATGACACACAAAATAATCTCAGGATGTTTTTTAAATCAGCAAAAAAAAGAAAGAAAGAAAAAACAGTTAAAGGCACAGACAGCAGGTGACCAGGCATAATATATTGTTAATTGATGGCTCAGTTCTTTCTCATTTATGTTGTAAATTCCACGTTAAAATGCATATTACTTGCATGATCTGACACAGCTGTGGTACAGGAAATGACTCAATTTCAGTCCTGTTTGCCAGAGGGGTTTTATGTGGTTAGGCCAATTTATTCTGTTACGGTTCTCAGTTAACTGTGATGATTGCATATATAATAATAAAATGAATTAAATGTCAGGCTGCCTTTAGGATTATTATATATTACATAAATCTAACTGTGATATAATAAAAATCTCATTCCAATAAAGAGGATTCATATTCTTGTGTTTTCAATAGGAATATTGGAACTTGAAGTAGGTGCATTAGTGCAGTATAATAGTTAAAGACCAGAGCTTATGAGACTTGTTAGCTGAAATCCTAGGAGGGGATCCTGTCGTTGTACCATCCAGGGAGGCATTTAACGAAACTCCTGGTAAGTCTCAACCCCTTTATTTACTGGTACAAAATCTGCCAAGCTTTCAGTGAATATAGGCTCTATTGTGATTCCTCAATGCAATGCCTGACTGGAATCTTCCAGAAGTTAACAGCAAGGTCTGAAATAAGCTGTTGAAGGACAGACCTAAATACAGTATGTTCTGTTAAAATATCAGTGTTTACACAGCTGAAATAGAAAGTAGCAGCCCAAGTTGTTGCTAAAAATGCAGCTAGATAATCTAGGTATCTGTATATTTTGTGGGACATTTTCCCCCTCCCAATACAATTTACATTCTAACTTCAAATGACACCTTATGTTGTTTCGAACAAAGACAACTGTGATATGTACATATCATTATCAAAACACAAAGTACATAGTAATATCATGATAATCTCATAGGACACATGCCAAGGGTTTTAAAAAAATAAATGAAAAATGAAAACCCAGATTTGAATTATTATTATGTGAATTTGTATCACGTATATAACAGCCATCAGTCAAAAATCACTCAAGTTTAGCTCTGTGCCATACAAAAGCTTCTGTCTCCACCTGAAATGCTGGCAAGACTGTAGTAAAGATTCCTAATGTGTCATAATGAAATTCACTTCTAACTAATTTACACTGATGCTCTCTTGTTCTGTTGCCAGCTTAAAATAGCTTCATTGGTCAACCTTTTAAATCCCTTTTAAAATTATCAAGACTTCAATTAAATCCCCTGAGTCCCCTTTTACTGAAACTAAAAAGATTAAACGCTTTATGTACTCAGTATAATTTCACATTCTGCCATATATTGAGATATGCTAGCATTTCATGGGTCACTTCAATAATTCCACAGACAGTACAGATCATAAGGCCTCTCTCACTCTAACCTCTATGGTGTTTTGTCCTTTATTATATAACAGATTAATTAAGATAAATAACACTTATTATGCTAACACATCATCACTAGATAATTAGCCATAGGAAAAAATAAAAATATTGCTCAGGGACTGAATAAAAAATAATGTACAGTAGAGAAGATTGTATTGACTGTTAGGTATTTGATTTAGACAAATTCTAGAACCTCATACCCAGGTAGAATACATGTGGATATGTCAGACAGCATGAAAGGTTGTTCACGGTGTCTTCAGGAACACTCCTTCAGTAAATGACTAATTGATGAGCTCTTTGAATCAAACAGCACTAAGGTGTAAGATCTGAATATAGACAAGTTACCACAAGCGATGGGAGCTATGAAATATGCATGTCTGCCTCTTGTATTTGCAGCCAGGTTCCTTCAAGACAACTGAAGGTCAGCTTCTGAGCATGAGAAATTAACCTTGACACTACTTTACAGAGGTGAGGGAGGGCATAGAGAGACAGTGAGAGGGGGAGAGAGAGAGAGAGCTTTTCATTCAAGGATCATTGTGTATTTCTCTATCAGCTATGTACTGTGGTATAAAGTTTTTTAAAATTTATTTTAATTTCATTACAACCCACCAGAAGTCAATGAATACATTAAATCTATTTTGCTTAGTATCTGTAAAATGATCAAAAAATATTGGGGAAATTGCACTGGACATTTTAATGTTTAAACAAAAAAACACACTGAAGCCAATATGGGAAAACAAAAGAATATTCCCTGACTCTTTAACAGGTAGTTGAATTGAACAAAATGGAATTAGTAAGACACTAAAAATACTACACCACACCATAAATACTGCAAAAGAAAAACACCATGGATAGACATCAACAGATATACAGGAACACATGAAGAAAACATTTTTAAAGATAAAAGAGAAGGCAAGTAATCCCTTGATAATCTAGGTCCATGTATTCTCACACTACCCCATAAGAAAAAAGTCTCTTTTTACATATAATTACATATGAACATTTATTGTCATAATTATTATCACAATAAACAAATGATCATTGAAGTAAAATGGGAGATGGCTTGAGAAAAATAACAATTTTTAACTAGATTATATATAAAATTTGGTTCCACAATTTCAGGCTCCAATAAATTAATCGTTTTGATTAATACAGCTAATGCTATACTTTTATTAACTCAGCTATTCTCTTTTGAAGAGCTCACCTGAAGTAGTAGGTAAGGAGCAAGGTTTATATGCAGGGGGTTCCAAGTTCAAATACCAAGTAGAGCACTGCTCTTGTACCCTTGAACAAGGTACTTAACCTGAATCTCATCAGTAATGTGCTGCTGTATAAACAGATTAGCAAGTGAAATGTGAATCACCCTGCATAAGCAAATAGGCAGAGCAATGGAATTAACCAAGGGTCTCCTTCAGACTACTAGGGGGCAAAATACAGCTATGAACTACAGCTGGTACCAACAAAAAAAGACTCACAAAATTATCTGATCACCAACAGAACTGTTGGCGGCAGTGTAGCACAGTGGGTAAGGAACTGGGCTTGTAACCGAAAGGTCATAGGTTCGATTCCTGGATAGGACACTGTCGTTGTGCCCTTGAGCAAGGTACTTAACCTACATTGCTCCAGTATATATATATCCAGCTGTATAAATGGATACAATGTGAAAAATGCTATGTGTACCGGTAAGTCGCTCTGGATAAGAGCGTCTGCTAAATGCTTGCAATGTAATGCAATGTAACTGATCCATATGACATCGGCGTCACTATGTGCGTTCCCCAGCATATCCCCACCATGGTTTCCTTCCAAGCAGGAGACGTGCACAAAACCAACAGGCAATGTGGATCGATTCCAACTAGAATGATCCTTAAAGCAACGCTTATAAGCAAAGATTGGCCATTTAGTGTTGTCCTGTTTGCTCATTTGTGTTATTAACATTTATTGCAGTGTCTATCCTAAAACAGAGATCATTCATCATTTACAATGTGTCCTCAGCAGAGATGTTCTATGACCCATGGAGGCCTGTTTAATAATTCTATCCATCATGAGTCAAGCAAACTGGAATTTTGAAAAGCTGTGCTTCAAAAAACAAACATTGCATGTAGGCTATGCTTTTCGATAGGTTTTGTAAAAACAATATATAAAACTCAAATAACCACTCGTTACAAGCGAGGTATGCAGAAGAGCATCTCTGAAAGCACAACATGTCGAACCTTGAAGCAAATGGGCTACAGCAGCAGAAGACCACACTTGGTACTAGCAAGTACCTAAACGAGTGGCCGGGAAGTGGCCACTTTATTAGGTACATCTGTTCAGCTGCTTGTTAACGCAAATATCTAATCAGCCAATCACGTGGCAGCATCTCAATGCATTTAGGCATGTAGACATGGTCAAGACTACAAGGTTTGACGTGTTGTGCATTCAGAGATGCTCCTCTGCACACCTTGGTTGTAACGAGTGGTTATTTGAGTTACTGTTGCCTTTCAATCAGCTCGAACCAGTCTGGCCATTCTTCTCTGACCTCTGCCATCAACAAGGCATTTTCGCTCAGAGAACTGCCGCTCACTGGATATTTTCTCTTTTTCGGACCATTCTCTGTAAACCCTAGAGATGGTTGTGCGTGAAAATCCCAGTAGATCAGCAGTTTCTGAAATAGACAAACCAGCCCGTCTGGCACCAACAACCATGCCACGTTCAAAGTCACTTAAATCACCTTTCTTCTCCATTCTGATGCTTGGTTTGAACTTCAGCAGATTGTCTTGACCATGTCTACATGCCTAAATGCACTGAGTTGCTGCCACGTGATTGGCTGATCAGATATTTGCATTAATGAGCAGCTGAACAGGTGTACCTAATAAAGTGGCCTGTGTGTGTGTGTGTGTATATATATACATTTTTTTTTGAGTGCATATCACTAGTATTAACTTCATTTCACATGGAAGACTTTTCATGTTTTGGTTATGTAAATAGCCACAAGGCTGATTTTGACCACACAAACCTGTACAGGGCATCAAAATAACAGCAGAGAGACAGGGGGCCTGAGTCGTGGTGTGTTAGACAAAAAGAAACATGTGTTATAACATCACTGTGGAAATGAATGCTGTCTGTTCAGAGGTGCGCACATTAGGCCTACAAGAAACAAAAGTTGTCTCCGGTTTGGCATGGTCATTATATACCGTGATATATAGAGTTGCCAATTTAATATTTGATCACACATGAAGGCAATCAAGGATGCTGGCATAATTAGCCTGTCTATATTGTGAAGAAACATTCTGTAGTAATTTCATTTTGTGAGGAAAAGTTCATTAAACATGGCCAATTAAAATGAAACGTAATTCCACTGTCCTTTATAGGAGTGAAACATTAAACCACCACACAAATTAAGAAGAGCAAAATAATCATATTGTTTTATTTCTTTCTCTTATGCCTGATTTTGTTTCCATTAAGTTGCTTTGTGGCTGATGAAGCACAAAGCCCAGCTCAACGCTTGATCAACCTAGCAGTACATTTGGAGTTATAGTAGAGACTTGGATTATAAGAGTCACAGACTTGAACTGACACAATGCTCATAATGAACAAGATTTAGAGCCGGCAGACGAAGAAATATAAATAATGAAAATTATATCAGGATATTGTATACCAGGATTATTCAGCGGGTGCTTACATCATACACAATGATAAATTATTCATTTTGTAAGCCAATTGGACCTAAAGACGCATATGATGAAAGATTAAATGTTGCCACTCTCTAAAAGAAAAGAAAAGATATGGTAAGAGAACAGCTGTTCGCACAAGGATGACTTTGTTGAAGTTCGTTTCCAAAAAGCTCAAATTAGAATAAAGGTAACTAATTAGCTTGCTATGCTGTTATGGAACAAAAAACGAAACGCCTTCAGAATTTATTTTCCAGTGACAGAGAGCAGTGGCAGTTTCTCCTCTAATTACTGATGAGCATGCTCATGACCACTGCAGCTAGTGGTGTTCACATAAGGACCGTGCACCAGAGAAAGGAGCCAGAAATTAATTAGTCTGCATTAGACGTAACGCAGAGAATGAATCTCTTCCTATGCGTGAAAGAGATACCTTATACTGAAAGGTTTAATCTCAGTGGGTGTGCAGTATCTCATCAGTTCAACAGTAATACGCCTTCTGATTCCAAGTTCGCCTGTGATGATTCATTTCCGATACCTGGGACTGACCAATTATGTGCCCATGTCCGTGCACTCCGGGCACATTTTGGCAGATCTGTAGATTATCTGGTCACAGAAATCTCCCATTGGTGCACACAGCATGCCAGCCCAAGTCAATCATGAAAGCCTCAGCAGACAGCGGGCAAACGAGCAATCAATTCGGGTTTAGAGAGCAAAGTATGGAGAGAGATTAGTCTCAATATTATTGACATGTTTCAGGATCCATAAATAAGAGACACAAATGTGTTTCACTGTCCAAAAACAAATATCTCTCAACTTGTGTCTTGTAAATGTCATTTAAATTAATGTGGCCTTATTTGTACAATAGCATACATATTCGTGAATGAATATTTTCCTTTCAGTGCAAATACCTCATACATAGTATATAAAAACCAAAAATATGTTTCCAATTTCCATGAGTAATTTTCTTAAGGCATTCTCAAACGTAAAGTCAGTTTCTGAAGTGCTGAATCTGCATTTGTGGATGAAATGACATGCATGCACTGTCACGTAAGTTTCCTTTTAATTATTTTTATATTTTGAGACTTGCCTTTCCCTGTTCCTGCGCCAGGATCCACACACAAATACAGTGCCATGAAAAAGTATTCTAAGTTCCTCTATTATTGCATATTTGTCACCCTGAATGTTTTAAGCTATTTATACAAAATTTAATACAAGACAACAGGAAACTGAATAAACACAAAACACATTTTTAAAATAACTATTTCATTTATTTAATGAAAAAAGCTATCAAACACCCATATCACCCATATGAAAAAGTAATTACCCTCTTAGTTACTCAATAAACCAATTAATCAAACTGATAATTAGATTTATCTGAACACAGCCAGGCCTGTTGAATCTAAACCTCGCTCATTAACCTTACCAACAGAATGAAATAGTCACCACAAAGTTTCTACAAGCACACTATGCCACATTCAAAAGAAATTCCAGAAGAGATGAGAAAAAAAGTTGTTGAAATACAGTACACCAGTCTGGAAAGGGTTACAAAGCCATTTCTAAGGCGCTGGGACACCGAACCATGGTGAGATCCATTATGTACAAATGGAGAACACTTGGAATGGAGTGGTGAATTTTCCCAGGAGGGGCTGACCTGCCAAAATGTCTCAGTGGGCACAGCGACAACTCACCCAGAAAAAACACAAAAGACCCCAGAAGAACATCTAGCCTCAGCCAAGGTCAGTGTTCATGAGTCCACAATAAGAAAGAGGCTGTGCAAAAAAGGGATTCATGGGAGAGTAGCAAGGCAGATACCACTGCTAAGCAAGAGAAACGTCAATTCTCATCTCAGATTCGCAGAAAGCACCTGGATGATCCCCAAGCTATTTTAGTGCACAATTTGAATGAGCAGCTTCCTGGTTGAGCACCACCACCACAGAAGAAGACGACAGCCAGCTATTTGTGTGTGAATCAGTGGCTATTTGTGTGTGAATTGTGATGCAGGAACAGCACAAGGAAAATCTCAAAATAAAAATAAAAAATAAGATAAAAATGCACAATTGCTATGTGCACGCATGTCACTTCATTTCACAAGCCAATTTTACATTTGAGAATGTCTTATTGCAAAAAAAAATTAAACATGCATACATTGGAAACATTTGGTTTTTATATACAAATTATGAGGTATTTCCATAAAAGGGAAAAAATGTATGCATTTGTAGACAAACAGAGCACATTCATTTAAATGACAAGTTAAGGGATATTTGTTTGTGGGTAGTAAAAGATATTTGTGATGTGTCTCTTATTTATGGATCATGACATGCACATTTGTCTATACTATTGATACTAATCTCTCTCCACAGTATGCAGAGCAGCATAATTGATCCATTGCCTGCACAACAAAAGTTGCAGGATATAGCAGGATGCTACACTTTTCTTCTAAAAGGGTTGGTCTTTTCAGTTCAGTTTCCTCTCGTCTGATCTGTGCACCAGATCTGTGCCGGTTTCACAGATATTCACAGCTGCCAGCTTTGCCTTTGCTTCCAGCTGCGAACAATCCCCCTCTCAGCAGTATACGTCATTTTTGACAGCAATTTACAAACATTACAAGCCTGTTTATTTACATTGATTCCCCCAGCAGATGAATAGCATTCTCTTAATATTCCTAAATCCACATCTTTCATCAGGTCATTGTATAGTCTAAACAGCCACTTCCACTGCCACGTCCTATCTTGTCACATTCAGTTTTTCAACAGCACTTAATGGGCTCCAAGGGGAGTTCTTTGTCAGTAATTTTCCAGGCAATTATCATGGAACAGGAAAATACACTATATTAGCTTGACTATCATTTCATGTTTTCTGTGCAAAATAGTGAGGTTCCAACTATCTGAAAATAAAACCACAGGGAAATAGCTCCATAGGATGTAGCAACCACACATCAGGTGAACCATGGTCACAAAACAGATTTATACTACTACTGAAGCAACAGAGAGGTAAAGTGAAGATATCACGACGGGTTATGGGAATTTTTTTCCTTCAGAGTTGACTGGGTTTTGTAAATATGTACACGGTTGACTTGTCAGAGGAGTTTCAATTATTACAAATGTACTGTTCCTTTTTGCAAGTGTGTGGCTGCATAATGGCAAAAAGTAATAAATATCAACGTAGCATAATTGTTAGGGAACTGACCATGTAACTCCGTAAGTTTGTTTCCCAGCTGCGGCTTAGCTTAACCTGAATTGCTTCAGCAAAATATACAGCTATATAAATGTATTGCAGGTTAAAAATGCAATATCGTCCATCAGTCAGGGACAGCACAGAACAGGATGCATGTCTTTACATGTGTGCAGCCAGCCACTGCTTTTCACACTGCAGACAACTAGCTGAGCTTTACAGTCATGCCTGCCCCATACCTCCTACTCATCTAATGTAGCCACAAGCAGACACCTGCTCAACCAGTGAAGTTCTTATTGAACAATAAGATGGGTAATAATCGGCCTACAGGAAAACCTCCGTTCCTGGAGGACAGTATGATCAATAAAGGACACTGGCCTGTAGTCTCTGAAATGCATCACTGCATTGAGGACAAATGCTTTAGGGGTGAAAAAACCTCCCAAACCTGGAAAGGCACTGAATCTCATTTAGCACTGTGATGAGGAAGACAGAGCATGTAGCTGAGGTATGCAAACTGATCCAGTGACATGCTGTTCTTCATTGGAAATGTTTCAGTGCACTTCACCATGTGATTGAAAATATTAATACATGTTCACTGATATTAAATGTGAAAATTGAAGACAATAACAGCAGAGAAATGCTGTGATATGTATTACATTACCATTCCTGTGCACTGTGACATGAAGGTTGTATGACATGATACATATTTTGTAACATGATGCAAACTCTACGGTGATATGCATCATTATCAAATCGCAAAGTACATGGCAATATCATGATCACAATATAGGCCCAGTAAGGGGTTAAAAACAACAGAAAATAGATAAGGTAGATGTACCCAGATTTGAATTATTATTATGTGAATTTGTATCACACATCCAAGTGTATAATAAAAAAAAGTGTATAATAACAGCACTCATCAGAAATAATTTGCGATTAATTCTAAGGCATACAAGAGCATTTGTCTCTACCTCAAATGTGGGCAAGATTTTCTTGGTATTAATGTGAAAAAACTTGTTTCTTGTATCATAATGAAATTTATTTTTATTTAACTAATTTACACTGATGCCCTCTTGTTCTGTTTTCATAACCAGGCTTAAAATAGCTCCACTGGTCAACCTTTTAAATCCCTTTAAAAATTACCAAGACTTAAAGTAAATCCTCTGAGTCCCCTTTTACTGAGACTAAATAGATTAAGCGCTTTATGTACTCAGTATAATTTCACATTCTGACATATATTGAGATATGCTAGCATTTCATGGGTCAGTCACATCAATAATTCCACAGACAGTGCAGATCATAAGGCCTCTCAGCACGATTAAGGGGACATTCTCACTCTAACCTCTATGGTGTTTTGTCCTTTATTATATAACAGATGAATTAAGATAGATAACACGTATTATGCTAACACATCATCACTAGATAATTAGCCATAGGAAAGAATAAAAATGTTGCTCAGCAACCTAATCAAAACTGATGTACAACAGAGAATGCATTTCATGTGTTATATAAATGTTAGGAAAAACTATTTGATTTAGACTAATTCTAGACCCTCATATCCAGGTAGAATACATGTGAATATCTCAGGCAGAATGAAAGGTTGTTCCCGCATCTTCAGTAACAAACCTTCAGTAAATTACTAATTGATGAGCTCTTTGAATCAAACAGCACTAAGGTGTAAGATCTGAATATAGACAAGTCACCACAAGCGATGGGAGCTATGAAATATGTATGTCTGCCTCTTGTATTTGCAGCCAGGTTCCTTCAAGACAACTGAAGGTCAGCTTCTGAGCATGAGAAATTAACCTTGACACTACTTTACAGAGGAGAGGGAGGGCATAGAGAGACAGTGAGAGGGGGAGAGAGAGAGAGAGAGAGAGCTTTTCATTCAAGGATCATTGTGTACTTCTCTATCAGTTGTGTACTGTGGGTTACAGTCTTTCATTTCATTGCAACCTGCTAGAAATCAATGAAGACATTAAAATTGGCTGTAAAACAATAAAAAAAATATTGCGGCACTTGCACAGAGACTGTCACACAGCCCATAACATTGCACACTTTCAACAGAAAAACACTGAAACCGATATGGGAATTTTCCCTGACTCTTCGAGAGGTGGTTGAGTTGAACTCACTGGAATGAGTGGGATACTAAAAACTGTGAAAGAAACATACCTTGGAAAAACACCAATAGATAGAACACAGGAACAAATTAAAGTGATTGTTTTCAAAGAACAATAAAGAGAAAGCAAGTAATCCCTTTAAAACCTAGGTCCAGGTATTCTCACACTACCCCATAAGAAAAATGTCTCTTTTTATGGATAATTACATATAAACATTTTTTTAAAGGTATTATCATAATAAACAATCATTAAACAAAGTAAGTAAAATGTGTGTTTGAGGAAAAGAATAATGTAAATAAGAATGTATTACTCCACTGCACCAAATTTCTCTACCAGGCTACACTAAATTAATTTATTTGATTAATATACTTAATGCAGTATTCTTATAATTAACTCAGCTATTCTCTATTGAAGATCTCATGGGAAGTAGTAAGTAAGGAACGGGGCTTATAAGCAGGGGGTTGCAAGTTCAAATACCAGGTAGAGCACTGCTCTTGGACCCTAGAACAAGGCACTTAACCCGAATCTCTTCAGTAATGTGCTGCTGTATAAACAGATTAACAAGTTGAATGTGAATAACCCTGGATAAGCAAACAGATAAGCCTCTATGAATCACTGCTTAGGCCACAGAAGGTCAAAGAAGCCAGCGGTCATGTTCATCGGGTCAGTCATGTTCATAGCATTCATGTGAGAGTTGGGGGGGGGGGGGGGGGCTGGGGGGGAGGAACAGACAGGCCACATAGTGCCTATTCCAGTTTGATGCTATGATGATGGATTATGATAGCCACTAGCCACAAAGATCATCTCTTACATCTTCACTTCACACACAAACTGTATATCTGTATATCTCATAACTGTGGGAGGCAAGGCTAGAAGGTGCACTGGTGGCTTGTGTGTGTATGTCTATGTGTGTGTGGCGGGGGGGGGGCTGTTAGACGAGGACATCGTGGCCATGAAAGTGCTGTCAGCTCTCAGGAGCACATGCGCTGAATCAATAATGACAGGGGCCGTGGGGGATCGACCATCATCTACAACGATCATCCCATAACATGTCAATGTCGCATGATGCCTCAAAGTGAGGATCGCTGGTCTGATGTCCTTCCCCTATTAACCTTCAAATGACGTTAACCCCCACCATCCCACACCCCCACGCTCCCACCCCACCCTGGCGCACGGATGAAGCTTCAGTTTGATAGCATGTGGAAATGGAGGGAAAGAGACCATATACTGCCATGTACAAGTCTACATTCATCAACGGTGACCATGATGACTGCAAATCCTGATTGAATAAAACTAATTCTATACAAAATAATACAAAATAGAAGATATATGCTATCAGTTAAAATGAAAAGAAATAAAAAAATATGTTTTCGTGAAAAAAAAAAAAGTATTATGTTGTTTTAGTGTAATTAGCCTCCGTGGCATTTAAAATACTGATCCAGAGTGAACTCCTGGGCCACTCAACTTTACCCAGTGGCACTGTATTTCCTGAGGGCTGAAAGCACCAGAGTGACCTCTCCGGTCCTCCCATCTGTCCTCTGTACCCTACCCTCTCCATGAGACAAAACAAGGGAAACATTCCCCTGAGCTGCAGCCAATTAGGGCAGCTCCCACTCTTAACCTGACGGAGCACCAGGGACCAGAGACCCAAGAGCCGGACCCACCCCACTTTACCTCTGCCTGTTTTTAACTCCCCCTGTGGTTATCACTCCCCCATGTTAGTCAGGACACGTTAGCGCCTCAATGCTGCCGTCACGGACTCCTGCCAAGCCTGCAGAAACCGGTACGGCAACGCTGCCCGCCGAGCGATCCCATGCCGCCAGGGCAGAAAGCTAAATCGCTCTTTAATGGTACACGGTCCCTCCGGCAAAACAAATGGGGGTGGAGGCACACAAAGAACAGGGCAAGGATATAAAAACGAAAGCAGCGAAGCAGACAAGAGCGATCAACGAGGCAAGAGCACTTATGTTGTTTTGTTTGGTGTTGGGACTATGGGACCAAGACTCTGTTTCTAGTAAACAGGTGTACATATGTTTTATGTTTAAAAAAAAAAAAATTGCTTCTGGGAATTTGCACAACATGTGAGAATTCCATTGAGTCAATTTAGAGTGTTGATGGTTTCTGGGTGAAGCTTGTGGTTCTTTCTGGTCCCCCACAAGACCTGGGCGTGTCGACAGAGGCCCGCCAACCGCTTTTCCCCCTTGCGCCTCGACTCAACAGCAGACCTCACGCCTGAAAGCCAACCAAATGGGGGGAAAGTGCAGTCCTGCCAACCAATGTGCCAGTGAACGGAAATATCCAAACAGCAGATAAGGCAAATGTCAAAACTGCCTGTCGCTTTGGCGCAGACCGCCAACCACAGAAATGATTCTGGAGAACAAATTACACAGGGAAATGCGGTGGCAGGTAATTCATCTGCGGCCGCGTGTGAGATTAGCGCTGGGGCGGACGTACTCCAGGTGCCGGCTGAGACAGCAGGAGCGTGATTGTTCCAGCGGGAGATGAGATAACGCTCCGTGCCTCGGGGAGAGGCAGGCTGCTCGACGGCTCTGACGGAGGGTTGGGGGGTTGGGGGGGTTGGGGGTGGGGCCTCACAGGAAAGACTTTCAGTCACCACCATCCTTCCAGTTTACTGGGCTGTTCCGCCAGCTCGGGAAGAAGACAACCAGGAGTCTTCTTCAGGAGCAGGGCAAAGCGAAAGTGAAAGTGTAAGTGCGGTGCCCAGACCCTGGCCCTCTGAACTTCTCCAAGCTCAAGCTCATCCTCTCATTGGGGGCTGCACTTTATAGACTCTCTCTTGGAGTTCTCTCTTACAGCCTAACTCTCACTTTTCCCACACAGTTTGGGAGTCTTCTGCCACTTCTGATTTTAAAAAAAATTTATGGCCACTCAATAACGGTATATTCTCAGTACTGATTAATTGGACCATGATGTTGGAAATGCCTTCCTAAATGTATAATTTAGTTGTACCTGTAACACTCCCTTATCTTTCAGTCAGAGAGTGAAGATAATAACAGAATATTCATACTGCATGGATGTGTGTATGTAGTGTCATGTGATGCTGCTGAGGAGGCAAAGATCTTACTCGCTGGACACAGGATCCAACGCCTAGTCTCTCGCTTCACATTACCCTGTTGACAGGCATGAGTTATACTCGATATAAATTTCTATATAAAAAAAATGAAATTATCATTTCATTGAAAATGATGTGATGTGACAACACTCACTCTACCTTAAACAACACTCTTGACAGCAGTAAAATCAGAGGAGAATGATGGCATGATGCTGCAGTCATTTCCTGATGAACACTGTCAGGATGAGCTATGATAGTGTGGGAAACAGGGGACAACACAAAGTGAAATGAGCTCCTTACTCAAGGCTACACATTTCCACACCAGCAGAAGTGTCCAAGTCTTAAGCCTGATTTATACTTCTGCGTTGAATCTACGCTGTAGGTACGGCGTAGCTGCGTTCCCTGCACTGTCGCCTACGCCGTAGCCTGACGTGCACCTCCCTAGAAATGTAACTACACGTCGCGGCAACGCAACAACAACGCAACACCGCAACAACTGTAATTGGTCCGCTTGGTAGCGTCGCATTTCCTCCTACGCATTGCCAACTAGCGTTTTGGCTGTGTATTGCAGAGCGACGCAGACAGACCAGCGCACAAGTATAAATGCTCACAATGGCGTAGGCCACTGTGTAGGCTCTACGTAGATTCAACGCAGAAGTATAAATCAGGCTTTACTGTATAATACTATGTAATCTTTGTACTCTGTACTCCAGTTCAGATCTACAAATTGTCTGTGCAATGTCCCTTTATTAAAAACATGTGCAGCATTGTAATGATCAGGGAGCCTGGCTTGCAATCAGGTTTGATTGCCAGGTCAACCTTGCAACCTTGAGCAAGGGGCTTGAGCTGAATTATTCCAGTAAATATCTAGCTGTATAAATTAATAGTATGTAAAAACTATAGGCTCTGCAAGTTGCTCTGGATAACAGAATCTATTAAATATCTAAATGCAAATATATAAATGCTGAATAGATATATAAATATCTAAATGCCAGTATATACAATTCTGGGTCCATAGAAGCAACATGGATGGTTGTGTTTCCATGGTGATTATGTAGCTGTTACTCACAGGCGAGTGGAATTCTCTCCACCATGCCTTAGGCCTAAACTCAATCTTAGCACAATGTAACAATGTGCATTGTCCTTAAGTTTAGAAACAAATTCGGGCACTTAATTTTCCAAAGCAATTCCAACAGTGGCAGTTCTGGTCATTTCAGTGAATAATGATGTCATGTAGGTATAAAAGAAAATAAAATAAAATACATGCTGAAAGGTTATTCAAAGTTAAGGAGGAAGTACACTTCATTACATTCAATCTTAAATCCTATCCATATAAAACCATGAATCCCAGAGGAAGAACCAGAGGGGAAAAAAAGAACTGTTTGTGTTTCTTTTCGTGTCTCATTTAGGTGTTTATCCCACTGCTCGCTAATTAGAACAAAAACAGAATTTTCTTCTATATTTAATTGGTCCACAGGATTCTTTCGTGGGGGGAAATAGAACTGCTATAGAATAGAATAGTACTCCCGATTCAGGTGCTCAGCTGACTTTTGTACAAACCTCTAGGCTTTCAGACAGGGACTTCATAAAAGTCCTTCAGAAATTGACTAGAATCTCGAAAACTGGAACTAACTAAGCAAATCTTCTATAATCATTATGTGCAGATTTCTTAAGTGCTGTTCAGATGAAGGAGCTGTTGTGTTTAGCTTCAGGATGACTCAAGATGGTGTCTAAATGGATGTGAAGAGTTCTTATGATAAAGAGTGTGTGGTAATGGACAGATGACCAGAGAAAGCCCATTTACGGCTGTTTCTCATTGTGAATTTGTAATGGTCTGATGCCTGGACGCTACTTGTAAAAACCATATGCATGGAAAACAGCAGTTTGCAAAGGTGTGAGTTAAATATATGCAGTGCCCTTCAGAATTATTGGCAATCTGAATTAACATAAACCACAAATGCTGAATAAAATTCACATCAAATGTTTTATATACTAAAAAATTCAATATCTTTGATACATGTGATACACTAAATGACCATGGGGATCTGGACACCCCTTGGTTCTGGGGCTATTTTTCATGGTTTGGGCTAAGTCCCTAAGTTCCAGTGAAAGAAAATCTTAATGCAGTGACATTTTAAATGATTCTGCGCTTCCAACATTTTGGGGATTGCCCTTTCCTG
This sequence comes from Anguilla anguilla, assembly GCF_013347855.1. Classification (NCBI taxonomy): domain Eukaryota; kingdom Metazoa; phylum Chordata; class Actinopteri; order Anguilliformes; family Anguillidae; genus Anguilla; species Anguilla anguilla. Next base: position 19,757,331 of record NC_049209.1, read on the forward strand.
TTTCAGCATGACAATGCCTCTGGGTACACAGCGAGGTCCACATAAAAATGGCTTTGTTGAGCTCAGTGTGGAAGAACTTGACCGGCCTGCACAGAACCCTGAACTCAACCCCATCCAACACCGCTGGGATCAACTGGAAAGCCAACTGCGAGCCAGGCATAATCGCCCAATCAGTGCCCAACCTCATGAACGCTCTTCTGGCTGAATGGAAGCAAATCCCTGCAGCAATGCTCCAACATCTATTATAATGCCTTCCCAGAAGAGTAGAAGTTGTTATAGCAGCAAAGGGAGGACCAACTCTATATTATGCCCATAATTTTGGATGAGAGTTTCGATGTCAGGTATTTACATACATTTGGCCATGTAGCGCTCAGAAAAGACAAACATGATTTTTTTTTTCTAAAAATGGTATGTGTGTCAGTTACTGCACCCCTGAATTTTTCAGGCATACTCTCATTGCTGACAAAAAAAACCTGCAACAGTTTGAAGCACATTTCCAAATTTTGATAGTAATTGCAGTTCTTATCAATGGAAAGTGATTTGTTTTGGTTAATGCTCTTCTTTATTCATCAGAGCTTGACATTGGTAAGGCATAATTGCATAGGCTACATCACGTTTCTTACAGGTAAGATCACAAATGCATCAATGAAATGCAACTTTCTGAATTTCTTACAGAATTCCCCAAATTGAGCCGATCTCATCTTAATTCACCATATTATAGTTACCATTTCAGTATATGAACATTAGCATAACATTAGCATAAATAAGTCCAAAGACTGCTATTGATTTGTGAGTGACATTCATGTTAGAAATGAATCAGGGTTGCCAGTTCTGAAGGCCCGGACTAACGCCTGCTCCACAAATTCACAAATAAAGTTGCATACCAGTGATTTAATAATATATCCCCACACTTGCTGCAATGGAAACCACTATCTGTATAAAACCTGACCCGCCACAAGCATCCCAAGACAAGCTCAATTACAAGTTGAGTAACATACAGCTCCAGAGTAAAACACACTTCTCCAATTAAATTTTTAAAATGCAACAGCAATGCTAGGATGACTAAAGGCAATAACTGGGATGGAGCAGGGATGCGGATTTCAAGAGCAGTAATTGCCATTCCTGAGGGGGAGACTTGAGAAATAAATGGAATCAGAAATTTCAGTGCCCGCTGGACAGACAGTGTCGCTCCCTTTCACATGGGGTCTGACGAAACCAGGAAGCAACGAGCTGCTGAAGTTTTCTTTGCTAATGAAAGAAAAATATTATTTATTTCATCAGAAAATTCTTTCATATTGCTGCTGGCAAAAGGACATTACACCAGCAAGGGCAATAGGGGTATTATATTTATTTTAAGGACAAACTAGCACAAAATTTGTAAATGCATTACTTAAATGCTTTTGCAAATTGTGCCTCAATGTTCATTAACTTTCATTTTTATTATTTATTTTTCAGAGAAGCCCCATTTAGCCCTATTTATTTTTGTTATTCATCCAATAAGAAATTTCTAGTATCTGACTTTTCCAGGATTTTAATTTTACAGGAGGCACAGCAGTAATGTGCGAGTGTGGTACAAATGAGAGAAAAAGTGCAATCACATAATTTGGTAGTCTGATGTATAGATAATGCCACATATTTTTCAAAACAAAAAACAACAAGAACAACAACAATATAATAATAATATATACATATATTACATAGAGTATATGTATATACATATTATTATTATTATTATTATCATCATCAATTTTTTATTTTTATTTTAATGTTACCAAGACAATATAATCAATCACTAATCACTTTGGAATGAATTTATGTTCTCTTCATCAAAACATGATGCGTGTGAGATATCTCCCATTCCTATTTATACTGCCATACCAACATGCAAACATCAAGCAAGACATAGCATGCAATAAATAACAAAAAAAAAACTTTAGGCAGAGAGGCAGGTACGTTTAATACTGCATGTCCAATCACACCACCCATGGTGTCAGGCATGGGTGAAAAGGCATCTTCACTTGCTGCAGGATCTGACTACCTCCGGATGTGACTACCTCATATTTTTCTATGGAAAATAGCCCTGTTCATTGTGATACAGCACCGATTTAATGCAGAAAATTATATTTTTATTTAACCGAATCACATTTTCTTTTAAAGTGGAGTGAGTTTGACAGAATCCAAGTCTTTGTATCACCAGAGAACTAAACCATTGAAACCACTCTGGGTGGAATCCTGGAAACAGAGACCCCATCTGCACCCCACCCAATAAAATATTCAGTGTTAATTCAACTCTGAAAGAATTAATATTGAATAGGGATTAGATATATTCTATTAGAGTGAATTGTGATCTATGTCAATTGAACACAGACCAATTTAATTTGCAAAACAGTTCACTGTACCCCACCGTTCAGTCCATACATAATCCTGTAAAATAATCATACATGTGAAGACATCTAATTGAAATTATATTTTTTATGTAAGTAAACATGCACATGTGTCTTTCAAAATATATATTCAATTTCACATACTGTATATTTTTTTCCACTATAGATCAAGTATAATGTGCAACAAAGACATAAAATCAGGAAATGTATGGAAGTGACAAATACACAGCCTATTCTGCTGATAGTGAATATTCTAACATATTGAAAAATAAGCCTGATTTCTCAAATTTAGGGGAGGGGGCTGTATTATTTCAACGCGTGCTGCTTTTTCTGAAGCTTTGGAACACACAATACAGAGTGGAGGGGGAGGTATGGGGGTAGCGGGCGGGGACTGCGTCACCCTCAGGGGGGTGATATGAACAAATCTATCTGCCAACTCATCAGCGAGCCATTAATCACACCCATATGAATAATCCCAGCAGAGTCATCAATGCAAAACACCGGCAACATCATTAATATCCATTACTGAGCCACAGGCCTCGCCTCCTTACCAGAGTCGTGAATATGTAAGTGTAGTAGACGGAGAGCATCCCCAACTCCGAGGCCTGAGAGAGACAGAGACAGAGGGGAAGAAAAGGGCAAAGCAACAAGGTCAGAGGTCATACCTGCACCTGGGATATTTTAATTCATTTATTCATTCTATCGATTTCATATCAATATAGCACTGATTTTTACAGTGTGTAGATCAGCTGATGTGCATTAGTGGAAATTAGTGGAGGCTTTGAGAGAACAGATGCACAAGGCTGTCAGTACTCAGCATCAAGACACATTTTGTTTATGTCAAATGATTATTTCATTGGTGGTTAAAAAACAAACAAGAAAAATCTCAACGAGTGTTTTAGTCTCTCAAAATCTTTCTTGCTAAAGTTTCTTGCTAAACAAGAAGTGAGACAGTTTGACTAATTTCTAAAACATTGCACTTGTCAAGTAAACAGTAACTTAAAATGCGCTAAATTTTAATTTGAGAGAAAAAAAGAGAAGATTTTAAGTCTCATTACAAGAACATCTGTTAAGACCAACTTTGTTGCGGTGCATGTGGCTTATAATTACCATAGAATCATCAATAAGTTAGTAAATACAGAATGTAATTTAAAAATGTTATTAAACCTGCTACTCATTCAAAACAACAAATCAGAAAATTAGAAGAGCAATTTAAAAATATTGCACTAGGTCATTGTACATATATCACTTTATTTGCTCTCTCTGTGTTCAGTAAAAAAGAAGCCACTTTACTTGTACTCAGTTGGAAGCAATGTATTTACCGACTGCTTTCTAATGAGCACCAAACAACTAACAGACATGCAATAAAGTTGGACGGAGGCGTTTGAGATCAGTCTGAGAAGGAAATAAAAGTTCAGTGTACATGGTGATATTTTAATTCTTCAGTGATGTTAATCTGGAGTGAAGTCTCACACACTGCCCAAGATTTGTGAATAATATCTGGATTGAATGAAAATATTTTCACATTTTTGCACTGCATTGGCCCAATAATGTGTTCCTGTTTATTTTAAGGGCCACAAAATCAATGGCTCACGTCCTAAGGAACCTCATTAAAGGATAAGTCGGTGAGACGCTATTAAGCATGGCTTAAAGATTGATGCGTTTAATGCTGAAAAACCTTGCTTTTGAATTCTCCCTTGAACATTGTCCTCGATTTATACAGCTTAATAAAATCAAAAAGCACAAATAACAGAACCACAAATATGGCATCAAACGAGCTGTGCGGGAAGTGGCACAATATAAATTCTGTGTGAAGTGAGATGCTGGAGATGGTACTTCTGATGCTGTATTTCTGCTTGCTGCAGCTTGTCTCTGTCTCCACGGAAACCAGTGCCCAGACAATGAGGATATTCACATTCATCCAAATCTACACATATGCATTTGTGCGTGAATTTGTCCTTCTACATGTGAATGAATTGTGAATTGTTATTTTTATGCACGTGTGTATGTGTGTGCATGCATGTGAGAAGATGTATGTGCATACGCGCAAGCCAGTGTGCTTATGCAAGTTCACGTATGCGTTTGTGTATTTGTCAGCGTATGTCTGTGTATGCATCCGTGTCTATGTGCATGGTTGTGTGTGACTGCACATGTGTGGGCGCCTGTTATATGACCTGAAATTATAAGGATGACTTAATGGAAAACTCGGTTTGCTCACAGCCCCTCCCACTTCGCAACAATTTCCCTCGTTTCAGATGGAAAGATACAGAGAAGTGAAAATGCTGGACCATATCATTAGCCCACACATATTCAAGCTCCATTTACTTTTTCATAAACAGCCTGTCCTCACGCTACACTTTCATTAAAATTTACAGACGTGAAAATTGCAATCGATATCTACATCAATTATACTTAATCACGGCCTCATTTATTCACCGGAATAGTAAAGGTGGCGAGTGATCGATGCACGGATAAAATTTTAAGCTGTGAAGTCCAGGAAGAGTCTGTGAAGTAATTAAAAATGCATAGATGCCCCTTTCTGCTCCCAATCAATATCTGGAGCGGCCCGTCGACCGGTCCCTCTCCAGCCCAATCTTCTGTTCATGAAATGCCAACCGTTGCACAGAGGCGATCCATTACTTGTTCCAGTCACACGCTGGCCTGTTTATTAATGATGATGGGATCTGGCACGTTCTGCTTTATCTCGCCGTTTCTCTCTACACTCTTTATACAGCTAGCACATCTGTATGGAATTTTCTGGCAGATGATTTTTTACAGTACACAGTATAATATGGTGTGAAATCTGCAATGTTGTTCCGATACTCCTCTGCACATCCAGCTAATTAATTTCAACTCCATAATTAACAAGTTTTTTTCCGTCCCCGTCACGGTCCTCCTGAAGTGACTGCGAGCCATACTTGCATACATCCATTTAGCAAGGATTAGATTTGACATTTTTAACTTCGGCTGAATACTTAGATGGCAAACAACACTTGTATTCAGGGTACTGGCCACAGTATCTGACAAGATATTTCTTCAAGGAATTATGCTTTGGGTGTCAAACTGCTGTGTTCACTGTTGGTCAAGTATGAAGAAAGGCCATTCCCCATTAAACATTTAGGAAACATGCTAATTAAAGCAGCCCCATCCCCACGCATTTTCCTTTTTGGGGGGAGGTGTGTGTGGTGGCCAGTTTTCTTTGTTAATGTGAAGTTGTTTCTGTGCAGGGCTGCAATCTTCCTTTTATTTTACCTGTATGTGTTTGTGTTTCACACAGCCCTGCATTTTGGCATTTCATAGATACATCTGTCACACCAAATAACAGAACTTCTCTCTGATTTGGGCTTGGGCATTTATGTAAACTGACTCACTGGGATGCCTCAAAAAAGGTATCTACTTCTCTTTGGCCACCATTTGTCACATCAATTTACAAATGATTACTCACAGAACCCTTGTTAGGATCATGAGAGAAGGACCGTCGAATAAAGCAATGACTTAAGCACCAGATTGTGTCTTCGGTTTAAATTTTTCTCTGGGATCAACTAAAAGGAAGGGCAATAAAGGGCAGGCATGGTTGTCAAGATGTCAACACATTTTCAGTGGTCAGATTTGTGAGGACAATTGCTTTTCTGTGCCATTTTAGCACCATATAAAATTCTGCCTACAGCAAATAACACCAAATGCTTCCTCAAAAAACCTGTTGAACATTATTTTTGTGATTGGAAAATTTATTATAGTTCACATCTTGAACTTAAACTAAACAAAGATTTTTTTACACTGGCAAGCACACCATTTTATTGGATCACTTTCAGGTTGCCATCTAATTTGTGTGATGCCATTTGGCCTAAACATTGTTCAGTGAATTCAGTAAAATACAGAATTGTAAAATAAATAAGGAAAATAAGGAAATAATAAAAATTTGGCAGCAAAACCTGACACACATTGGCATCTTTGGTGGTACTGTAGTAGAAAAACAACAGATACCACTTAATTGAGAAATGTGCTGAACCAAACAAAACTTCAGGACAAAACTAACTGATGTTGTTTTTGCTTTGTTTTATTGTGGTAATAACAACTGAACACAATCTAATGTACATGACATCAATATTAAATATAATTTAATATAACAGCAAAATGTAAGCAGGCAACTTGTGAAGACAGATTCTAATAGAGCAGCCACTGCCCTCTGAGTGATCACAGTTTCTTTGGTAACGCATTAACTGGGGGAAGAAAACAACACTTGACACACTGGCTTAGACTGCTGACTGTTGCAGAGGGGAAACTGGACAGAGATGTGAATCTGCACAGGGTGACGGGAGGGAGAAACTTCACGAATGCCAAAATGGAGTAAGTTACCATGTGATTTCGCTCACTGAGATTGGAACCAATCATCTTTTTGTGTGTTGTGGATTTAGGTTTTGATTGGTTCAGGAATGTCAGTGATTAACAGAGTGTGGCTGCTCAACCCACCCATTATGGAGCCCGTAGGAGGCTCTCCTGGCCACTTACAGACCCTGTGTCATTGTTGACCTCTTCGGGGCGCCATGGCTCCAGACCAAATCAGGGGTCACGGAGAAGAGGATCATAAGCTCGTCTTGCGGTGTGTAGGCGGGTACGCAGGCGCAGAGCTCTTCTGAGCCCGTCCCCATTCCGTGCGCTTGCCTTCCCGTGAGGTCAGCGCGCCTGGCCAGCTGGCCAGGGCACGACGGTCGCTGACAGTGAAATAAAGCTCTCAGAAGTGGCCATTGTGATTTAATTATAGAACAGTGTAATTCGCTAGCCGCAGTAGGATGCAGCGCTGGCAGTGGTCGAAGGTTCCTTAAGAATTTTCGTACTGCAATTGAGCGTGTAATTGAATACTGTGACTCCAGCTGGTGCACAGGCACAGCTGTCTGAACATTGGCAAACAGCTTTAATGAGCTGGGCCAACATCCACATATCCCAGCAAAAAGGGTGCCAGCTCTGCCCCACTCCCTCGGTGAACTGTACCTGCCTTACACCCCCCCCCCCCCCCCCCCACCTCCAGGAACACAGAGAGGATCCAGAAAAGGGGGAGAGGAAAATAGCACCCAGTCTCTGCAGAGTCATCCCAGGACAAAGAGCAGTTGTCTGTGTTAACAAGTAAACAGGACCACTGGCAGTCCCAAGGCAAGGGTCTTATAGCATGACGAGAGTGAGGAAACATGCTGGTCTCCAACAACATGAGTTTCTGCTGAGAACAATGCACACGGAACAAAAAGCAACAAAGAAAAGATTAGCAGATGCTTTCATTAAGATGGGGAGGAAACACAGAGAATGAAAGCAAGGCACAGGAAAGAGAGGGAGAGAGAGAGAGATAGAAAAAGCTGGACAGAGCAAGAATGAGAGTGAGAGAGGGAGATGGACAGGATCCTAGAGGTGTTGAACAAAAAGATTTATGGAGAAGTGTTCAAACCTCAGGACTGATTTCAGTTTGGGTGGCAGGGTGACCCAACACCTCAGTGTGCCCTTGTGATGCAAAAACATCAGCAAAAAACAGACAGAATATAAGTACATCACTAACTTGACCGTGGGGTATGGCAAAGTCTGCCTACGGCAGCACACAGAAGGGACAAAGACCTTGATACAGTACAGCACCTACAGTACTGGAGGCCCTTGTAGGAACATTATAGTATATCACCTGGGATATACTATCTAATTTCTGAACAACAATGAGGATACTGATCATGACAATGATAGATGGAGGATGCTTTCACAAACAGGGCTTCAGAAGTTCAGAGAAGTAAGAGTATTACAAATGATATTGGGACAATGATAACACCAGTGATGGGATAAAGAGCCTGACTCTCCTCCATCTTTTGCACGAGGCATTAAACCAAGGTCCTGACTCCCTGCAGTCATTAACAATTTCACGGCGCTGAGGGGGCTCCTGGCCAAATTCCCAACCTGATGATCTAAAATCATCCCTCCAGTTAAATAAATGGCTCCCTCTGTGCCTCAGGAGGCATTTGAATGACTGACGCAAAATGGCTGCCGTGCTTCGTCCAGGCCAGTGTGGCTCATTAGTAGTGCTTAAGGTGAGTCACCCTCACTTAGAACTGTTTTCCCTCCTTAAAAGGGGAGAAGGACAGTATATATATATGCAATTTTTCATTCCATCCTCTACACTTTCTGCAGCATGAGCGGTTGGAGCTGGAACAAAGAGGAGCGACTGGGAGCCAAATGGTAGTCATGGAAATTAATCGTCCTTTTAAATACAGCTCACCAGTGTCAGTGTCGTACGCTGTTCCCTTAGCAATACGTTGAGCCAAAATCACATTGCCTGCTCGACACTCGGGAGCTAAACAACTTTGAAATTCAGAGTTTCTCGGGCTTGCTAAAGCGAAACCTGTTACGCGCGCACGCAGCTGTGGCCTGCTCAAGTCCTTCCACCGGAGACGAAAAATCAGCCGCAGATCCGCGAGCGAGCCGGCGCTGACGACGGAACCGATCAGCATCAGTGTCGGTGTCAATTACGAGGGTGATGAAAACGAATGTCTGTCGAACCGCGCCAGCCTCACTTAAAAAACGAGCGGCTTCCTTCCCCTTTCATCTGCGGCAAAGTCGCGGACGCGGGTTCCGGAATCTGCCGCCTCTGCGAAACTGCCGAACGCACCTACGGCGGGAATTCGAATCCTCACCTCGCCGATCGGCTCCCCTTCAGCGTCGCCCTCGAGGCCACGCCCTGCGCGCGGTAATCAGCCCCTTCCTGGCAGAGCAGGGAGTTAATCGCGCAGCGCTTTCGTCTAGACGAGGCCATATGCTGCCGTGCTCCGTTCCCCGCCACTTCTGCTGCCTCTGCACGCGACCTCCGCAGAGGAGCGCACCGCTTTCTAACGCGGGATGAACACGCAGCTCCGTCAACACCCTTCTACGTTACGCTGTGCACCGTGACGCTTGTTGGAGGCACGAATGAATGAGCAGCACACTCCATTACGTCCAATTTAAGAGAAGGGACATTTATGAGCTGTGCTGTTCATTATGAGACTTCTATTCAAGTTCACTTGTCAGGGGCATATAGCTGTTTTAATTATTTATTTTTTGCTTTTCTTTTGTCATTAGTTAATTTATCTGTGCATTCATATGCAAATTCCAGCCTTCACAGATAGCCGGTTTTTATATAAATACACTTTTTTTATTTCCAAGTAGTCAGAGTATATTCTAAATATTTGATGGAATATTACAACTTTGTGGAGAATAACATCCTAAAACTTACTGTATCATACTGTGTTTTTTGTGCAAATAACACCCAATAATTGGGTTCAATAAAGTCAAGACAGCTTTTGATACTACTATACAATCACTGAGCACTAAATTATAAGGTATTCACTAAATCTTGGTTAAAAAATAAGGCCTTCAGATAGACAGAACATTTTCATTTTTCAGTGTATTTTTAATGTATTTGAAAGATTAATACCATTTAAAGTCCCTGAAATATACAATGCTTTTACTTACTGATTTTTAGTTTTGGATTCACCCCTCCTACCATGGGTGAGTTTAACTATTCTACACAGTTTCTTAACAGAGTAGGGCACTCAGAATTGCTATACAGCTGAAATGACAGATATCTCCTACTGAAATCTCCTGCCAGACAGGGAAAAGAAATGGAATCATTGGGCTTGAAGAAAAAATAAGCCCCTATCAATTCATAGCTTCTACTGAGTTCATTCAGTGGAAGCTATAAATGTGGTCTGTAAACAATCTACTGTGGCTTGCCAGGCAGCTCTTGCTTATTCAGAAAACAACTTGCTTTGGACGTGATGACATGAACCAGACAGGCCCACCCTTTTCAGGACAATGTGGGATTGGAAGACTTTGTCAGGACTCATTGTGTCCAGATGTGATGACATTATCAGGACAGACTCACCCTCTCCAGCATGATGTGGGACATGGTGATGTTGGCATCCACAATGATGGTGGCGGTCTTGTCATCGCGAATCTCCTTGAGGATCGGCGTTGGGTCCTGGCTGTCGTCCAGCATACGCACCGACAGCGTTTCCTTGGAGATGAGGAACTGACGGAGCAATCGCTCCAGGTTCATCAGGCCTGCATTGCAGGGACAAAGGGACAAGAAACACAACTTGGTGTCTGTCTTTGATTGGTGCATGTGGCCTCAAGACTGCCCAATGACCAGAGAACACACCATATGGCTTTCAGATGAACTGAGGGGAAAAGAAAGCAGTTCTTGGTCTGTGGAAAGCACAGCTTCAGCCTGGCTTCAGCAAATACTTTTTACACCCAAATTTACACCACAAAAGCTGAAAATGTTAATTTAATTGAGCCATTTTTTCAGTGTGTAATGTTTTTGGTGGCCGAGGTTGATTTTTTTGATGAGCACCAACTGCTCTTTCTGTGGTACTGGGTATTAAGTGGAGCTATAATATTGTACAGCTGTGAAATAATTAGCAGGTTGTGATAGAGTATTTTGTTGTTTAGTATATCCCTTGTGCACATGTTGTTGAAGCTGAAGTCCTGGAAATAGGATGTGGTCAAATTATGAGGTCAAAAAAGTGCACACGCATGCACACACACACATATGCACACGCGCGCGCACACAAACACACATTAGTGACTTGTTTTAAAAACATGCCACTTCCTTAGGTAAAGTATGACATGAGATATGAAAGCAGGTGTAACACAGTTTGACAGATTAAGCAATCATCAAAATAAACATGAAAGAAACACATCAACGTTCTGTGGAATTCTGCTGCTTGTGTACAAAACAAACTCATGGAAAAGTGTTCTCCTGCCACTGGAGCGAGGAAAGACAGAAAGCGAATGAGAAAAAACCCACTTGAGTTCTTGGGACTTAAAAAAAAAATCTATTTTATATATAGAGAGACATTACTTGCATACACTCACAGGCTGAGACTGAAATGAAACATCATCAATAAACCACAGGATACAGCAAGAACAACAAGACAGCCAATTAAAAAAGTGAGAAAAAAGAATTAACTGCACCGTACAATGCTGATGGTCCTTTTTTTATCTTTAAAACAACAAGCTTCTAAAAGATTTGAGCCAATTAACCTCAAGACAGGAGGTAATACCAGCAGTTACTTTGTGTTTTTGACTCACTGACCTAAGGTGGATCTTTTCTCTTATTATTTTTCACAGCACAGTTTACCCAGCAGGAAATCAGTATCATTCTGAATGCAGGACTGTCGTCTGTTTCCTGTCTCTGCCAGGCATCCATTACCCACCATGTCCTGTCAAAGCACATCCCTCACTTAGCACAGAATACTGGATGACATGCCTCATCGCTAAACGCACAGAGCCTTTCATACAGTATCTCACAATCCTTTCATTTCATTTTTTCATTCCCTATGGAGTGCAGTACACAGAGAGTAAGCCTGAATGGTCAGGATTGCATAGGTGCAGTTGTGGCGGGGGGAACTACGCAATCTTTTCCTGTTGGACCTCACGTCTTCTCGTTCCTTTCTCTGGCTCACTTGTCAGTTGTCTCTAAAAAGGCACCTACAGCCATTTCTTCAGTATCTTAAGATGGGAGTTGTGCTGTTCTGTGAGAAAACAGGGAAAACGTTTGCACTGGAAAATTTTTAAGCCTTGCCCGTTAAGGGAAATTTATTTTCTTTGTTTTATACAATACTGTTATTCTGCTGTTCTTTTTCTGGTTTTCATGTTCAAATGCATATTTCCTCCTTAAATGTTAGTTGAGAATTGTGAGGCAAGCTATTGTCTTATTGTAGTACATTTATAGAGGAGCCCTTGATGCTCTCAGGCTATTTTGATCGGCCCCAGGGCTTCAGGTTTTGCCCACCAGGCTGTACACCTGTCAGATTATTTTAACACAATCCAAATCTCCCCCACACCTTAACACCATGCTGTTATACCATTGCTAAAACACAGTACAAACATCATTGTGCTTCAAATCTATGTCAAACATAGCAGTCACAACCCACAAGCCTCTATTGTTTCAACTACGACTGATATTACAGACAGTAGTCAGCCAAGAACATACAGTGTATGAGATAAAGTTCTGAATGTTTTGATGGTTCTGTGCTATGATATATTATTGGTTATTATCACTCTTGCTTAGCTCAAGCTACAGTGCAAATTATATTGTCAATAATAACTTGTGAACTGAAGTGCAGTAGATTTCTCTCTAATTGCTATGACCGGTAAAGGATCTGCATTGCTTATAATTGTATGTCTGAACTGAGGGCTAATCAGTGTAATGGGGGAACAAGCAGAGGCTGTCACCACAGGGTGTGTCTCTGCAGTTCTATATTCAGTATTTTACCAGATGCAAAGCTGTTTCAGTCTACTTTTTTTTAGCTGGATTCTGCTAGGTCTAATAAAATGTCAACTTTGAAAACCAATTTTTAACCTGTTCTCTCCCAATTTGGAGAGAACCCAGTTTCATTTCTATACCCATCTGCAACACTCTTGTCAGTTCAGGAGAGCACAGAGAGGCAAAAGACTGATAGAAATCATTTACAGCCAGCTCGCCTTTTCCTCTCCGCTCCATAGCCAACCAGCTGAGCTGCGCAGTCGCTGTGTCAGAAGAGTACACTTCTTTTGCAGCCGGCTCAGGCAGGCTGCAGACGCCCCAGTGAGCAGGGGATTGTCGCTACCTTCCACCCTGCAGACTGGATGACATTTAAATGCTCCACTTTGGGACTGTTAGCCAGAGCTGGAACTGCCATATTGGACTATAGGGAAAATCCACACACTGAGAAAGTGTTTTAACAGAGGATAAACAACCCTTCCTCCACTATTAAAAAAAAAAAAATCCATCCCTGTATCTTTATCACTCCAGCTTTAAAGCTCCAGCTTTATCACACAACGTATGTAAATAAGGATCAGCTAGGCCAGAGCACTGCTTTTTCAGTATGCTGTAAGTCACCACTTGCCCTACATTAATTCCTTTGGGACTAACTGAACATTCAAATGGATAATCCCAGAACAAAAACTACAGTACACCTTGTTACATCCCAGCTTACATTCTCCCAAAAAAAACTGCCATTATTATAAAGCATTTGCTGCACCCTCCTGACTAAGCTGTGCAGAGTATGCAGGAACGCAGGATTTACTGTGCTGCTGGAAACTGGGTTGTCAGTTCAATATGCCTCAAATCTAAAGACTTGTCACTTAGCAAAGCACTCGTTTCAGCACACCTCCCTCCAGTGTTTTTTTTTTTCCACATTTTCTCCAGGTAGAAGATGTTTTTGCCAAGAATGGGAATCTATTTAGCCTGCATGCAATTTTAAAACAGGTGAATGGTTCCTTGTTTGAACATTTAGCCTTCTTGGATGAACTTACTCTACTTTATATTTTGTTTTGAAACTATACCATTTCTTAAACCATTATTTAATATTCTGCATTCATTCCTGGTCCTCTGAGGGTCTCTGGGGTCGATATGCAGGCGAAAAACCTTATCTAGCTATCTGTGATCTGCTCGCTTTGCCTGTAAAAAGGAAGTGCTTGTGGGTATGCAAGCACCAAATGAAAGAAAAAAAAATCCAAGCAACAATTCAGGTGGAAAAAAAGGACAATACCAAACCGAGTCTATCTGTACAGTGTGTACAGTAAGAACTTCTTTTTCTTTTTCTTCTTCTTCTTCAGCTTTAATTAGAGATTATCATTGACATTTCTGAAGCTAGATACAGAGATGAATAAACATTCCTCAGTAATTGAGCTGTTCCAGGAGAGACCGTGACTAGGGAAGCACAGAGGGAAGGGTCTTAAATGCCAATTCAAGATTGGCACCAAGTACATGCCCATCAAAAAACAATACAGGGAGACCTGGATTCTTCAGCTTTGATAAAGAATCAAAAAAAGAATATAATCTTAAAAGAAAGCAAGAAAATTCTTTCTTCCAAAGAAAGGATATGCTTGACAGCTCCTGTTCTAGCCTGTATACCAACTGTCCATTCAAGTGGACATACTCAATGGAAAAATGTTCAATGGAAAAGTGGATCGGTGAAGGAGATTTTAGAAAAAGGCATACCCCTTTTCTTTGAAAATTCCCGTAGGAAATGGAAATTCTTTCCAGGACGTTTGAAATTTACACTTGTATTTCTCTCTCTTTGAACTCTCCATTTCTCTCTGCATCCTGCCAGCCACTCAGGACAGCAGCTCTCTCCATGCTCATGTAACTATGGAGATGATGCATGTAGTGTGCAGCTGTATAGTCATCCACGTGGATACAGCAGATTTCTGGGGTCATGGGGCCCACATGACAAGTTGTGACAACAAAAAAATAACAAAAAAACTATATACATACACAGTATATATAACATATCCTGATTAAACTGAAGAGCCTCTGATCAGCAATTTCTCTCTAATTAATTTGCAAAACTACAGTGACGTGTTGGAGATTGTGTTAACTGTAGTCCGGGAGGACTGTTATAACTGCTCAATTAAAGTCACTGATTTCAAGGCCTAAACTGGCTATCGGTTGAAAATAAGTAACAAATGGAACAAAATGGAGATATAGAATAGGCTTACTCTGGTTTCCAACAGCATAAACAGTAATTAAATTTCACTGAGAGAAACTGTAATACTCTAATTCATATACATTTCATTAATATATTCACGGAATTCTTTTGATCAAAGTTTTTTAACTTATAACTTGATATATATATGTGAAACCCACTTCTATTTAATTGGTAACGCTGATAAGTTGAACTTTTTCAGTCTTGTCAACACATCCTATGAAAAGAACAAAGTGATAATATTTCTGTCCAATTCTCAATGAATTTATCCTATGAACAACTATTTGTCCATCTAGCCAACACCAATATACCACAGGTCATAGAACTCCACTGTTGACCAAAAAAAGCATTAAAACAAGACAAATAGACATACTGTCGCTTTGGTAAGAAGAATTCACCATTACAACCTGGCCTTTGCACTTTTTACTGAAACAACTTTATGAAGTGACAATGACTGCTTTTTCAAAATGTAGAAAGTAGTTTGTGCGGGACCAAATTTCTGAAAATGGTCCCCATCAAAATGGACAATTTGCTCCGTATTTAAGTAAATTTGGTAAGAAAAAGTACACTGGAGTGTTTTTAGTGATAATAGGTTGCATTTTTCTCAGCTATATTTAATGACTCCAACACGCAACTGAAATGAATGGCCTTCCTGTGTAAATGCAAAATGGGGAAGGAAAATTTCAAAAAGTACAGAGAGTTGGAGAAGAAACATTTTCGATATTTTCATAGGACATGTTGACAATACTGGAAAAAAATAGAAAATTACCAGTGGTACCCTTTAAGATTCACAATCTTATTCTTACCCAGAAATGCATAATTTCCTCAGAGAACTAATATAAGACAAAGCTGAAAGCCATTGAAATGAAAAATTATTAACTACAGGATTTCTGATTTATAAAAAAATCCCCTCCCCCCAAGAGCTCGAGTAAGTCTCTTCTTTTTTGACCCATTTGTACTGCATAATGTAACACGTGCCTGGTATAGCATCTGTCAGTAGACGCTTTCATAAATATCTTGACCTCTGATTTTAGCTGCAAATGTATGCTTTGCATTGAATAGACTAGAGGTGTTATTTATATTATGTCATTCTCAAGGCAGAATGATGAAAGTTTTGCCCATAAACAAATACACCCACTCGCACCCAAGCACACAAAATTTCCAAAAGTTAAGAGAAGTAACCGCATGCAGAAATCCCTTATCTGTGCTTCTTTGGCGGTGTTCACTTGCTCATATCAAGTCATGAACAGCTTTTGTGTACCTGCAGTGCTAACACTGTGATCCCATTGGACTGCCATGAAAAGAGGCAGTGTTTGCAATCCGATCCTGATTCACCGTCTTTAGCAGAGTTGGCCTTGTGCATTGCATTTGTGTTCAGGATTATAAAGTGACCGTAAAGATCTGTCCTTCCAGAACAGTGTCATCAGCATGGCTCTCCCCCCCCCCCAGCCAGAGGCCAGGCTGAGAGATATTCATGAACCAGCCATGGTCTATTAGTCTGTCATATAAGCCATTATGATTAATGAGCCAGGAGAGGCCAGCAAGCATCTGTGCCAGAACAGGAAGCCAAGAGGACTGTTTTAACAGTGCAGCCCTGAAGGGGGCAATCTCTCTGTAGGCCAGTAATCTTAAGGTCTGTCATAAACCACCTAACGCTCCCCCTCCGTCCCCCACCCCCCCACCACTCATGGCTACCCCCACATCCTCGCCCTGTGTAAAACAAAATCCAATCTTGCGAGTTGAGAAAGAGGGCTCTATTTTTACAGTTTAATTTCCAAATATCTCGGCCTGTCTAAGCTGACACTGAGCAAATCTGTCCCAAGCTATGAAAGACCAAGTGAAAGATTATTTCAAATATGTATCAGTGTAGTTTTTTTTAAGTATGTAAATATGTCAGCATATAAATATTATTTGTATACTTTTATAAAAATATATATATAATTTTTCTCTCGCACATGTCCAAGCATACAGTACGGCAGCTGTAAGTGTGGGGCAGCCCACACAGCACAGGTCAGATTGAAATCGATGGCTGAGAGGAATCAACGGGGAAAAGGAACTGGCACTTCTAACACACTTATTTTGTTTCCGGATTCCCTCCGGCAAGTTTTTCTTGTAGAAAAAAAGCCCTTTTTAAATGCAGAGATAGAAATATCACTCCCAATGAATTCAGGCTGAACCATCCCAGGTCTTTCTTACTGCAAGTAGATTAGCATTCCACCGCCAGTCAGCTTCCTCCAGGCATAACAACCCGACTAATATGGCTGAGAACTGCTGTGCACCAGTATTATTCCCTTCCCACCGGCGATGTCGCCGCGTCTGTGGTCTTACGGGGACGTGGACGCACAGGGTTGGGTTTTTCGGGGGGGTGGGCGGAGTCACTCACAGTCAGCCGAGGCACAGACGAGGCAGGCGGAGGAGCTGTTGAAGAAGGTGAGGAGTCCCGCCACGGCCAGGCTGACGTCCGTGTTGGTGGGGCGCAGGTCGAGCGTGGTGAAGCGCGGGAACTGCGCTTTCAGGATGTCCTCCGGGGCCACCTTCACGTAGGGCACCTGCGGGGTGACGTCGCTAATGGTGAGATCGCCCCCCTACTTCCACAATTACGCCAACCAACTTCCACAATTACGCCAACCAAATGCCCAAGGCTTCCGAGCACATATCAACTTAATAGGCAAAAGCATTTTCCGTTACCATATGAAATTTAGTCCAACATATGCTCAGATTGAAAATTAAAATGCCTCCATGCATACGTTTTAACAAATGCATGCACATTGTAATTAGTTCAGTACGTGCATAGGAAGCAGTGCTGTATCTGACTGGTTTGCATCTCTGTCGAAAATATTGTTTTGCCAGCCAACCCAGCCGCTCAATAACCCACCAAAACATCCCAAAGCACCTCGGCTCAGTAGATATTAATAGCATGAGTCTTTTCAAATACAAATCTCAAATGTCACACATCAGTCATCTGTGCTGTACTGCATATACTCTGTGGATGTAGAGTACTGTATAACATTTGCAAATTTTGCAGTCACGAGAAATCAAGTGCTTCCTGAAATCACACATGAAAATGTCCCAGAAAATAGCAGGCAGAAAAACGGAACTTATGAAAATAAAGACTACATTAACTGACACAATATATTTTATTGTATAATTTGAAAAAATATGGTGGCTGAGAAGTCCAAGACACAACAAATGCAATTTCATAAATCATATTAGCAAAACAGAACGACGTCTCAGAAAACGTTTCAGAAAACACAACAACGGTTCAAGAAACAATTTGACAAAACCAGAAACATGACAAGAATTTAACATTGTTATTGGATAGAATCATTTCCTGTCATCCACTGTTTACTTTCGAGAAGAATTCAAACTTTTTGCAGCAATACGGGCAATACATTGTGCCAGGCTACGTGCATGTAATGACTTTAATGTTTCCAGCCCCACTTCCTTTATCCCAGAGTGTCATTGTAGACATCCAATCAGAAACGAGAAAGCTATCTACATTTTCCACTTTCTCTTTTGCAGTTATGTTTTGTGAAATGTCGTTGTGTTTCTGGTTTTGTCAATTTGCTTTGTGAAATATCATTGTTTTCTCAGTTGTCAATTTGTTTTATGAAATTGAATCGTGTTATGTTTTGTTAATTTGTTTTATGAAATGCTGTTGTTTTAAGCATTGTTTATTTGTTTTGAGATTTGATAAAAATTTATTTAATTAGTTTTCTGCAATGCAGTTGTGTTCTGCACTTCTTGGCCACTGTGGAACAAGCTTTGTTGCTGCTTCGCCGAGTAAACACTTTCCACTGCATGACGAAAAGCTTAAATGATAAACACATAAAAGATAGCAGTGCAGAGGGGAAAAGCCCCCTACACTCATTACTTTCTAATCCAGCCAAATAAATCTAACTAAACTAGAAAATGAAACCAATAAAAAAATTAATTGATTACTGAGAAAAAACACTGCACAAAATTCAATTTAAGACTCATAGCCCTTAGAGTCCAGGATAGTGAAGGATCTTGCAGAAGGAAAAACAAAAAGTCCTATTCAGAGGTGCTGTATACCAGAGGATGCTACTGCAAGAATAACAAGCATGGGCCAGAAAATCACAAGGACATATCAAAAATGTATTTCATGATGTGTTAAAAAATTTACATTATTTGTATTTTTTTATAAGTTGCCCAAATTCTGACAAAAATGCATTAAATATCTTATCAACTTTTGCTCAGCAGACACACACACACATACACACATGCAGACATGCCCACACAGTTGGAGATAAAAGAATTTGCTGAAATAAATCTCATTTTTGGGAACTCCTGGGGGTTGACATGGTGCAAGGTCAAGCCTTTTTTGATATTTGGAACTTTGGTCGAGGGGATCCCTCCAGCCCCTCTAAAGGAAACAGGAGTTGCATCATGCGGTCGCCTCGCGGTCTGTTCCCATGGAAACGCAGAGGAGCACTTCCTCGCCGAAGTGTCTCATCAGAGATGTTAAATTTAATAGCGAGCCCTCGCTGCCAGTCCCATCCCTCACCTCGGGGAGCGGCGGACAGAAGTTGGGCAACTTTCAGGGAGAACAAAGTTCCCCTTCCTTCCCGAGGCAATTACCCTGTCATCTCTCATTTGGAAAAGCGCGGACGGCCAATGTGGAAGCGCCCGGGTGTTGCGCGTGCGCTACCGCGGAGAATCGGCACGCGGGGAGCGCTGTCGCGCCGCGGGCCGTGAAGGGGAACCGGGACGCAGCCGGGCCGGAGAGCCAGGCCTTTTTTCCCCACACCGCTTCACGCTACGTGCGCCGCACGCCGTCGTCTCCACTTTCCCTGATCGCGTCGGGGAGAACGAGGATGAACGGAGCGGGCCCGCGGTGCGGTGCTGCCGGTGAGCCGGCTAATGCGCTGAACGCGGGGCCACACCCCTCTGTGTTTATTGGACGGGGGGATGCTCTGGATTTCACCTATTACATTCTCTGCCCTCTCAGTTCTCACAGTTTCTTGGTGTCATATTTGCAATTTACATTGCGTGCCGGTGTAATGTAAATACATTAAGAGGACAACACCATTTTTGCTTTTTACCATGAAGGTCATAATAAATTCCCTTAAGCGAGACAGCGAGTGTATATAAGAAACACAGAACATCCATCCATCTATGTTGCCACCGCAAGCCTGATTGAGCTAAGCAGTTTAGAAAATGGATGGAACAGATACAGAACACCGGTGGTATAAATCTACCACAGAGCTGCTGGTAGGAAATGCAGCTATTGTTGCTGTCAGCCAGCCTAAACGTATAACTTTGTACAAACCTGGACTGGTCTTAAATTAGAACACACAGTAAAAACAGGTATATTTCCATAAATAAAATAGTTCTTTGAAATAAGCTGCAAAAACATTATTAACAAATACCACATACCAAAAAAGCTATGCATTTTTCTAATAGTGTCCAGCCTATAGCTCCTGCCTGAAGCTCTCCAGACAGGTTAGCATCTACCTGGACCTATAAGCTGACACTGCAGTCTTTGTATATGTGTGTGCATGTGTGTCTGTGTGTGCGTGCGTGCGTGTGTGTGTGTGTGTGTGTGTGTGTGTGTGTGTGTGCATGCATGCGTGTGTGTGTTTATGTGCATGCCTGTGTTTTGTTTTGTGGAGAGCAGAGGAGAGGCTGTGGTGGAAACTTGTTAAGAGGGTCAGTTTCCGGATTGTTCCGGGCTGGATGCCCCCTGAGAGGCAGCTGACACGTGTCAAACGGCAAGCTGACAGGAGATTAATGCGAGGGCCCCGAGTGAGCCAGGTGCATCCAGCAAACAGGAGGCAAACATCCACAAAGGGGTCACCTGAGCCCTCGCCTACCGCCTCCGCATTCTGCCCCAGACCGCAAGAGACACCTGCTCTCCTTCACGGGTTCTGATAAAGGAAAATCACAGGCGAATCGGGCCGATGCGCGCTACACAGGGGCGCTCCGGGGCGGCTGGCGGAGCTGCCGCACTCATATCAGGCAACCGCAATCACTCTGCCCCACCTGCGCTTCCATGCGGGTCCTGCCTCTAAACCTGCCAGCCGCTCGTGTGTGTTTTCTGTTTGTGCTCTGACATGGAGCTGAGCCAAACACAACATCCTGGCAGGTGGAGACTTCAGATCTTCAGTAGACAAGGAGCTCAGGCCAACTTGCTAGACAGTTCCACCATCAATGGGAAAACCACAAAAAACTTCATCGTCAACACTGTTCGCACTGCACTGCCACTGAAAACTCTGAGCACTGTGTATGAAAACCGCCATGTTACTATCATACTGCATATGTGCACAGTTGGTGAATATTTGGGCGGAGAAAAAAGCCAAGCTGCCAAGCCCCCATGGAGGCACTGGCTGGATGAAAACAGCTCACCAGGTAAGTGGCGAGAAAGTGTCTCTGGCCCTGGCTTGAGGGGGGGACGTTCCCAGGGGCTCACTGTAAACGTGATGCCATACGGTAGTCCAGACTATAATGAGATGCCACATCTGTTCAGTTTGCTGGCTTGCATGCCAGCAGGACAAAGCTCCTGTTTAATAAAACATCAGACATCCTTTACAGGGCCATGAGGTGTCAAACACCACTGATAGGCCATTTGTCGAAAAAAAATAGAGCTTTCACATTCTATAATGAAACCTGTCCTCTCGCAATATAGAAAATATGCAATGCACAGGCTGCCTAGCCAGCCGTACTAGGGCTATATTGGCCAGAGTTACTGCCCCTAAAATAGAATCGCCATGAAAAAGGAACATTACATTATATTACATTACAGGCATTTAGCAGACGCTCTTACCCAGAGCGACTTACACAACTTACAACTTTTTTTACATTTACATTGCATCAGTTTATACAGCTGGATATATATACTGAAGCAAAGTAGGTTAAGTACCTTGCTCAAGGGTACAATGGCAGTGTCCTACCCTGGAACTGAACAAGTTACCTTGAGGTTACAAGACCAGTTCCCAACCCATTATACCACACTGAGTTTCTATGCATCTGCTGGTGCTGCATTCAGGAGAATGATAGTTTCTAGGAAAGTAACTCACGGAAAATAAAATGCGCAAGGCCAGTCAATATGATATGATGCTGTGCCTTCCCTAATGGGGAAGCATTTGAAAGTTGCTTATTTTACAGTTGAACATACCACAGTTTTAAATGAGGAATGATGCCTGAAAGCAAATACACTGTATGGCCAGAAGTATGTGGACACCTGACATCCAACATCGCATCCAAATTTACGGGTATTAATATGGATTTGGTCCTCCCTTGCTGCTATAACAACCTCCACCCTTCTGGGAAGGCTTTATACTAGATGTCCCCTGCGGGGATTTGCTGCCATTCAGTCATAAGAGCATTAGTGAGGTTAGGCACTGATTGGGAAATTAAGCCTGGCTCACAGTTGGCTTTCCAATTGATCCCAAAGGTGTTGGATGGGGTCGAGGTCAGGGCTCTGTGCAGGCCAGTCAAGTTCTTACACACCGATATCGACAAAACAATTTCTATATGGACCTCGCTGTTTGCCCAGGGGCATCGTCGTACTGACACAGGAAAGGGCCTTCCACCCATACTGCTGCCACAAAGTTGGAAGCACGGAATCATCCAAAATGCATTAAGATTGGCCTTCACTGGAACTAAGGGGCCTAGCTCAAACCATGAAAAACAAACCCAGTCTAAGGGGCATCCAGATACTTTTGCTCATATAGTGTACCTACAAGACCTCCAGACATCTCTGTGACAGAAAAGCATCATTGCAAGACATTCTGAATTTATGAAAATACACTGAAAATCATTGCTTGTGTAACACAGTTACATCTGTGGCCATCATGCTGGGTGGTGAGTGCGTAGACAAAGAGACAAAAAGCAGTTAATGGTGCAAAGTCATTACATTACAAAAAACAACAAAAATGTCTTCATAAATATGAAAATAGTTACAAGGAAAGACTAAAGATGCTTAATCTTTTCAGGCTTAGCAAGAGGAGACAATGGTGGGATTTAATTGGAGTTTTCTCATTCATAAAAGAAATTCTGTCAGGAAAACAAGCGGGCATGGATGGAAATTAACACATTACACACAGATATCAGTAAGAATATTTTTGTCAATGCTTGAAACAGCTTTCTAAGGGATATAGAAAACCTAGAGGTCCTTTACATCAGGGTTGATGCAGTGCTGAATAGCTTCTACAGTAGGTAATGCTCTCTAGTTTGTGGCTATAGGTGAAGCCATGGTCAATACATGTTAAGATCTCCCAGGTTTTGGATATAAGCAGGATATTTAAAATTCAAATATTTAAAAGCTTTAAGTAATTAAAAGGTTTACATTAACCACAGGAAAGCATCCTGGATAATGAAGAAATACGAAATTACAGTCCTGAATTGCTATGTGCATGTATTCGCAACAAGCCAAGTGTAGCCTAGCTGGTTCGACTCTGCTAAAATGTAGAATGAACATAAAAAAAATCTGAAATTGGCCTCATGATTCATGAAATTGAACCATTAAGAAAGCATTTTGCAAAGCCCCTGTAATATGATTGGGTGATGACTGTCACCGTCGGGGGTAATTCCAGACACTTGTCTTAATAATAGGCTGCGTATCTCAGACTGCGAATTATCTCATCGGAAAGAGGGCCAACACTCAGAACTTCTCCTGAAGCGTGACTGTTTCATTTATATGTAGTGATCCTTTGTTGTAAATCATTCACCAACAGATCAGAATACTCTTCAGTATTCAACACTGTAGTAATGTTCACAGCAGCACTGATTTTTTTACCAAACCAAAGTTTTATCAGGGCACACCAGGACTATTTTATATACTACATTTAGCTTCTAAAATGTTTTAGTAACGGCGCCAGAGGTAGGTTGCATCATTTTTTAAAGGTAGTCCAACAATAGGCTTGAAAAAAAATGCTTGGATTTAATTATGTATATTGCCAGTTACAAGTTGACATAGTTAAAGTTGACATAGTCAAAACAGTGCCAATGATAATGGTACCAAGCATGGAAATAATTAAATTTCCAAATATGAAATTCAGGCCAATCTTTCAAAAGTACATGTTCCTTGTATAATAAAGAAGTAAATAAATAAATTTGGCTGAACGATGAAAGAGCTATTCATGGCAATGTCTACACAAACATATGTATAGATGTAATTTTGTTTCCACTCTGCTATGTAAACCTTACACAGCAACAGCAACAACAGTCCATTACTATCTCAGCAATGGCTAGCAATACTTAGGTTAGCAATACTTAACTACTGTACATATAAATACATATGTACTGTACATATGGAGTGCCAGCTTGTCACTGGAATATGGAATGAGCCAGACCTTGATGCATCTGAACGCTAGTGACTAGCAGAAAGAGAGACATATTGACAGAACTAATTCAATAAACTATGATCAGCAAAGGTAATAGTAAACAGTAAAAACCAGGAAAAACATTTGATCTAAAAATAATCATGCAACAAATATTCAAGCTTGAAGAGAAAATTTATGCTACAGGCAAATGAGTTTTTCTTACATCTTACAATCAATCAAGTCTCCTTTCTGCGCGATGCTTGCGTCTCATAATGATTCCTCATGCTTGACCTGTTTTGCCAATTTATTTACACTTCAGGGATGACTTAAGGGAGCACAATTATTCAAAGCAGCACAATGTTTCAATTTGGTTACATTTCATGGTCATATTTCATTCATATATTTTGCAGACAGAACTAGAGGCATTTTTTTTATTTCAATTGAAAGAATCTGTTTAAACTCCACAGACAGACGCAGGCCTTATTCCCGGGAAAATCAATTATGCATTGTGAAAAAATTAAATTTAAACGCACATTTGGCACCGTTATAAAGAAAACAATGGGTTATGTATGCCTTTTTGTAAGATAGGAAATTCAGCTTGATTAGACGTGTATGTCCAATGCTCCAGAGCAAAACCATAAAAGACGCGCGGTGCTGTGACTTTCTCTGTCACAGGCAGATGTGTCAGAAGGAACACAGAAGTGCTAAGTGGATAAAGTGAAACAGCACAGGATGCATTCCAAACTGTCAAAAGAGTCAGTTCACAAAAAAGTTAGTTTGCCTAGGAGGAAAGCCACGGTCAAATTGGCAGGCACTAATTTCTTGGCATGAAAAATAATGTAGAACAGAACGTTAAAAAAATATTCTTGTAATGACTTTTTTTATTTTCAGAGTGCATTTCTCTAGCTTCATTCGCCTCATAGTACATCTGAATGGCACTGGAACCCATAATTACACTGGACACATTGGTCATTGCATTAGTGCTGCTATTGAGATTCTAAATCTTTCAAGTATTGGTGACTCTGAGGGGAACGAAAATAGAGCACATTTAGAGCACATTTTCTCTACGGTGCTCGCGTCTGCCAAGCTGTGAGAGCAGCAGTCAAGTTTTTCAAATCGTTGCATCAGCTGGAGAGTGACTAAGGGGCGAGCGGCATGAACAGGCAAGACAGGACGGGCTCCAGCAGAGCCATTTGCATTTGCAAATCCTACGAGTGCTCTCCTCAGATATGGCTCTGCACTATGGCTTCAGTGAGTCCACTCAGACACTCCTTTTCACACTTAATAGGGTACAAAGTTAAGTGTCGGCTGTTAAATTAAGAATACATTTCATCACTCTTGGACTCATATGCCTGTGATTAAGGCTAAATAAGGCCAAGTGTGTTATGTAAGGAATAATGTATATGTACAGGTTCTGAACAAAAAATTAATAAATAAAAATAAAAAAGGAATGCAGTGGAATATTCCAACTTTGAAGGTTCAGGTGGTTCCATAATGGTATAGATAGGGCATAGTTTGCAGGCTTGCACAGTCAGTATCAGTGGTGCTGAGCTATCTTCACCACATACTGTACATACTGGGTTGTTCAGGTTTTCCCCAAGTGTACCATACGCTGTACTGCACTTCCACAGTACACTGAGCAGTACACTGCCAAGTATACAGGAAACTGTATCAATTATCCAGATTGGGGCTAAAAGCTTGTCGATAACACAGATTCACAAAACACAGGGCCTAGAACACACAGGGTTTGGCTTAGCTACATTAGGCCAGCGATTCACATGGCTAAGTACCCACTCTGCCTACAGGAGAAAGTAGGTAGAACCTGGCAAAATATTTGACCAGTGAGGTTGTAGGTATTCTCACGGGGAGTGTGGAGTACACTCCCGAGCCTTATTGGCCCAATGCATCAGTCAGATCGATGCATTTGCCTCTTCATTTGCTGAAGAGGTGTACGATATAGAACCAGGTTAGACATGCTGTGCAGTACCCATTTTCTTATATATCAGTCTCTTAAGGGCCATTTGCTCAATATATTCAAATGAATACTTTCACTTCTGTATATTTTTCAAACACTCAAAGAAAACTGAAATATTGTTATTTTCTCAGCAGATGCACTTACCTAAGGTGGCACAAAATAACATAATGTTATATTTTATTACATATACTTTATATTTTATTCATATAGATGGTTATGCATTTGCTGAAAGAATTCAGATTACATGGCTGCAAAACAGTACCTTTGTATATAATAAAATACAACATAAATAAAGCATACGTAAGTGTGCATTTTGTCTCAGTGATTTCACTTTCACACACAGACATATTCTAGAAGAATTATTACATAATAATTATAAATATGAGCAAATAAATACAGCACATAGTTAAATGTTAATAAAGTTAAATAGCGTCCTTATAACCGTTCAAGGCTATAGAGACATCTGAAAAGCATAATTGCTGAAATTCCCTGAAACTGGCCGATAAATGAACAGAATACAAGTAAGTGAACGATTACAGCACACGTTAGCGTGTACTGCACATGGAGGTGTTCAATGGAAGTGTGATGAATAGTTTAAATAAAACTCTAAAGCTTTTTGCCTTCTCTCTCTGCGCAAGCAGCCAAGTAGGCGTAATTGGGCCGATTACAGTACTGGCCTTATTTTTCCAGCACTGCTATTTACCAGCTATCACATCTACCTGCCAGAAGCTATGCACTCTTAAACTAAAGAACTATGAACACAGCTGCAATTAGCAAGTAAACAGAAAATACTGTTCTCTCTCTCAGACCTCTCTATCTTTCCCTCCCTCATTGGCTACCATTTTTTGCAAGTTGAGGGATTCAAGGACAAACTGCAGTGCAATACCCAGGTGAAAGAAAGTCTAATTAAGTGCATTAAAAATATTTAATATTTTAAGTATACAAAAAACTTTTGTACATTTAAGTATGCTTATAATGCATAAGACACTTTTACCTGCCACAGACAACAGTCTGCCCTTATTTGGCAGGTGGTGGGAGTTAAATTTAGACCCAGAGTGCATGAATACAAAAAGTTTAACAAGCAAAGATTTCACTTTGTTGTACGTCGCTCTGGATAAGAGCGTCTGCCAAATGCCTGTAATGTAATGCAATGTAATGCAACAAAATGCTTTCCTGGGGAAGGCTGTATCTAGAGCAAAACCTTCTTCTTATAAGCACACAGCAGTGACATTGCTACAGGTATGCTCCCTGCATAAGCACAGCACCGACACATAAGTACTTTACACTAATAATTTATTTATTAATTTATTATATTTAGTAATTTATTAATGCTGGATTAATCAAAATGTCTATTTCTAATCAGTTATGAAGCAGGTACTACAATCTCTCTAATCACTAATCAGAATTATAAAACGTACTCCAACAAATCCTCTATATTCTTATAAGGCAGCGGAATGCCTGCTCAGACCCTTGTGTGGTACACTTTGCTTTGTTGCCATGAATACAGCATGCAAATGCAGACACAAACCTCTTTCTCACCACAGATGTTACTGATGATGGAGTTGGAGGCCGGGCTGAAGGACGGACCCAAGACTGCTACCACTCCCTTGGATACAATCTGGCACACTGTAAGAAGAAAGAACCAAGACCAGATCAAGCAATCAATACAATTAATCAACCAACTACTCATCAATCAATCAACCATCCAATCAGTACATTGACCAAGCAACCAATTAATGAATCACCCAGTTATTTAGCCAACCAGTCATTCGTTCCAGACAGTACATCCGTGACCCAACCAACAAATAAACTGATGCATTCATCCATACATAACAACCAACCAGTCAAACATTCAAATAATAGGCCAACCAATGCATCCGGCCAACCACCCATGCTTGTACTGTAAAAGGCTCTTTATCAGTCGTGTGCACAAGATTACACAAAATAATACAAGGGTTGTCAATAGGCTTCCCAATTTCACATATGGAGAAATTAAATAAGAGTGCAATTAAAATAATCACACCACTCTAAGTAGATTGTAAAGGCAAAAATATGGTTAATTAATCTTTTTTTTTTCCAAACAAAATAATCATCCGAAGATTTGTGGTGACCACAGCAGCTGTGAAAGCTGATAGTGAGACCACATATTAAAAGTCTTGAATAGCAGTAAAAATGAGGTATAATGCCACAGAATACATGTATCCAACCAGCTCTTCTGGCATATCATCCAGCACTTAAAGAAAACAATATTGTGAATCAAAGGACATATTGAACATTAATTTAATGTAAAAGGTGTCAAAGCATCAATAACTGACAGAGATTACAGGCAGAATATTTAAACAAAAATTGCAATTTCTTAAGCTAAACACCATGCTCCTTTTCAAACCCTACTTCCTTGCTGTGTCAAAGACCAAAATGCAGCAGCCTTCAACCAAAACAGAGTTTAGAATGACAAAACCATGAATCGAAAGCTGCCAGGGTAGAATGCAAAACAACTGTAATCTCGCTTGTTATCTTTAGAAATACATCATTCTGTCGAATTGTTCAATAGATCCATGAAAGGCCTGTGATTTATAGCCTATATATATATATATATATATATACACACAGTATATATCTTTTTCCAGTTGATTTCAGCCCTGCACACAATGTCCCCAGCAAAGCCATTTTCTGTTTTCCGGAGAGAAAGGAGCTCTGCATTTGAATGAAGACCCTGTGATCAGCGTGACGCAGAAGACGAAGAGCATTCCTCTCTCAGGGGTGGGTGCCAAGCAGAGAGATGACACAGGGGGTGGCGGGTTGAATAAAGAAGAGGCCATAAAAATGGTTGTTAGACTTGACCGAGCCAAAAAAAAAAAAAAAAAAGCAGGGAAATTGAAGTGAGAAGTCTGAGCGATGGGTAAATTAGAAGAGGCTACATGTGGTACTTTTAGACTGCCATAGAGCATAAAAAGCCATCCTTTCAGCCACCCAAGAGTTTCTACTTTCATTCAGCGAGCTGATGGATTTTACCTTTCATTTCCTGGGCTGTTGATGTTCCTGGTTCCTTTCTAGTGGTGTTTCTCCTCTATCTTTTAAAGTGCGCTCTTTTCAAAGACTTCATAATTTAAAAAAAACAATTACATTTTGAATGAGTAAACTGATGGACTTTATTGTTTGTTTCACACACACGCATGCACGCGCGCACACAGTTAAATACAAAAATATTTAGATAGTGACACAATTTTTGTTGTTTTGGCTCTGTACTCCAACACACTGGATTTTAAATAAAACAATGAATATGATGTTAAAGTGCTTTCATTTGAGGGCATTTACATATTCATTGATCCATGTAGGAATTACAGCCCTTTTTATTAACAGGGGAGCAAAAGTAAGTCAGGACAAGTCATGTATTTTGATTAAATATATTAATGAAATTGCTATGTACACATTTTGGTTTGGTGCTGAATGGATCTGCTATTGGTAGTTATGTGCATCTGACTATGTACAGAATAAAAAGGGCTGTAAGAATCACTCGATATGGATGAGAATTCCCTCAAATTAAAGCTGCTAGTCTGCACTGAAATTAGATGGATTTGAAACTAACATTTCAAATCCAATGTGCTAGAGTACTGTCACACAGTACTTTCACTGTCCAAATACTTTTGCATTTAACTGTACCTGCAAAGGGGCTGACAAAAATAATGGAAACAAACAGCAATATATGAACATTATTCAAGTAACTAAGGAGGAGATGGGAGCAGTGCCACTTGAAGGGATAGAAGTTCTATCCCTTACTCTTAATTATTGCCTGTCCCTTATTCCTATCTACAGCTATGCATGACTATGTGTCTATATAGCCTAGAATTTCTATAACACATATTTTGTAATTCTTAGTATTTTTCTGTTTCAGTGAAAAAAGATTATGGATGGGCTGCAGACAGCAAGGTCTTTCTTTCTTATAAAGATTACTGGAAATAACAAAATGCTTCTCCACTCACATGGTCCGAGATGTGAAAAATGTCTAAGTAAGGCAAGGGATTGTTTCCTGTGCCAAGGTTGTATGAACAGAAGAAGACACCATGAATTACATGCACCATAAATTATGTTAACAGTGTAAAAAATGTAAAATATTAACAAAGTGCAACCATGCTGAAATTGGATCACTATAAGACTTTCTGAAATGGCGTTACAATCCACTGGGGAAATTGCTTATCCAGACAATACCTAGATGTTGTATCACTGTTTCTCTCTGTGCGCACTTGAATGAACTTCATCTGAGTGAAAGAGTTTTCCTCCTGTCCCTGATTGTCTGCTGAGCTCATTTGACTTTGTGGAAGTTTTTTCCTATAACTTGGTGACCCCAACATGACCTTTGCAGGAGCTCCGAACAGCCGGGACCAGAATGGGGTGAGTATATTCGGTTAGCACCCTTAGATATGGTCTTTATGGAAAGCAGGGTGTCTGCATAGATTAACAAACTGTAATTGGTATATTGTGCTTTATATATTGTGGATTCTTGCGTATTGTGCACTTTGTCTAGTATGGAGTTAATGAATTAGGGAGCCTTACGTATTGAATAGTTTTTAAGTGGGAAGTAGTCCTAACGTATATGTCATAGTCCTGTTGGTGAACTTCGACTTGTTTGGGAAGACTGGTCCCCTCGCCACATTAAATAATTTTACAGTTTTTGTGAACGATGCACCTACAGTTCGAGCACTGACTATTTTGCTTCTTTGCAAATCTGTTGGTTGGCTCATGCTGATTTGGAAACGCATACGAAAGTGCTGATTGGCCCTTTTTTCTTAACCATTTAAGACCTTTATTACTGCTGACAAATCTTATGAATTGGTACTCAATACAACTTGAATACCTGTATAGCTTCCCTTTGAATCGGGATTCAGTTACTATTTTGTGTTCACATTTATAGCAGGTTTTTCTTGGGTTAAATCCTCCTGCTTCACCTCCCCATTATTGTCACGTGCAGATTCCCTTCTGCCCCGGCCCTGGGTTTGTCTCCACTCTGGGCCTCTTTACACTGTGTGCTGAGGAATTGCCTGCATTTTTGATAGGCTCTGGTGGGATGAAAACAGTTAGCATTTGTATTTGCAGGGCACTTGATTTCTCACCGGATCACTGAACTTGAAAATTACCTCGGGAAGAAGCTCTTAAAACTGATAAGCTTTGTCCTTGCTGTCGTTGCCCTCAAATATCCCACAAATCTTGTTCTGGTGGGGGTTTTGTGTGTAAATATATGTGATGTAATGAGTAGATTACTACTTGCTTAATGCATTGTGATATTAGGAAATTGTATATGCATGCAAGCAAGCTTGGCGCATATACATGAACAGTAAAACCATAAGTAAATTTAAACATTCCTTAATAAGAACCTAAGAGAAGTAAATGACTAAAGTGAATTGGCTCATCCTGTTGAGGCACTTGTGAGCAGTGTACTGATGCACCCTAGCTCTTGGATTGAATCTGGATTGTGCCAGTGCCAACCATATCAGAGTTTTTTTTTTAAAACAAAAAACAAGACAAGGGTATAACACAAGGCGGAAATCAGACCACTGTGGTCTCTTCAGATTGTACCTGGACTAAATATCACTACTCTGCAAGGCACTCCCAATCTAGGATTTCTCTTATCATTTGAGTCCTGATTTGTTCCTGTAGCGCTCTCATGTTACACTTGTGTCTCCATCCAGCACTTATATTGCACTCATATTGTTATCTTAATCATGTAGCTTGTCGTCATACCTCCTAGCTTGACCATAACTTTCTGACCTAGCCTATGCTTACTGTGTGAACTAGACTTGATGTGTTCATGGATATGAATAATTGTTACATAATGAGTATTGCATCTTATCGGACCTGTGTTTTGTAGATGTTCCAATGACCTTTGATATGCACTTGTTGTACGTTGCTGTAAGTAAAAGTATATGCCAAAATAAATGTTATATGATAACCATAATACAAATCTGAGGACAGCATCAATTGTGACCACAACACAGATCCTCGCTATGGTGAATAAAATTTTTTTTTAAAAACCTGTGTAAAATTATCCACTGAAGTCTCAAACACGAACACAACCACCACAACTGCCGCTCAGATAGACATTCAGTCCAAAGAACAAGGTTCAGACTAACTCTGGTGAATCCAGAATAAATGACCCCTCCCCCAGGGTGGCCCGCTCCACAACTTTTGGTTCCCCCTAATATCCCATTTGGTGTTACTTCCTTTTATATTTTTCAAGTCTGTGCATTTGTTCATAAAACTGTAGTTCTTAATCCTACTTGCTGGTATCTGTCTTGAGACTACACTTCCCCCCTAGGGAATTTCTGCACTTCGATTTCCTTTTTTTTGCACTTGTGTATTGTCACTCTGGAGAAGTGCATCTGCTAATTGCCAGTAAAGTAATGTCAAGTAAGGCAAATCTAGCTGAATAGGCATGTATGGGATTTATTTTATATATTTGTTTATTGTCAATGTAATACATAGTGTAATAGCTTGTTAATGTAAATGTCAAACTGTAGACTGCTCTTAGCACAACAGCTAATCAGTACTCGAAGGAGAGATAAACTTATCATCATTTGGAGAAGTACAATATGAAATTGATGCACATAATTTAACCTCTAGCTTAGGTTTGCATATCGGCACAATGGAGATTATTCCCTTAAGAGATGTAAATTACTTCTATACTATAGCAGGAGCAGGTTCATGCCAGGCCTTATTGTGCTTAAAGCCTACCGCTCTCAAATGTTGAGTTTAATTCAAAATAACACATAAATTATCATATGTGCCCAAAAACTTATTTTAAAACCTGTCCTCCCCCCCAAAATCTATAAACCATGGTGATACAAAAGTAGCACAGAGAAAAAAAAATCAAATGACAACTTTGTTTGAATAATCAATAATCAATAACAAAATAATCAATGTGTTTTCTGGAGCTGTCTAACATCTGAAATGTCAAACTCAGTCACGATAATATACATACAGCTGAATATTTATAATAATAATAATATGCTGTCACAAAGGAAGCACAAATATTTAATGAATTTACTGCTCTGTGGTCAGTCTTGGGCTTTTGGGCTGAGATTGTGCAGCTACTGGGAGTCAATCCCCATCCCAAGGAACCAAATACAGTGAGAAAGAGCAGCGAGCGAGGAGAGAGGTGGTTCCATTATATTCTTGCATTGATTTGTTACGGGAAGAAGCACGCTCCTTTCTCATTAATGCAATTACTCACCATCATTTAATGACGTGAGCAGTTTATGGACTTGCTGAAATGAGTTGTTGAAATGGGGAATGTTCCCGGACTCCACGATGACCACTATTGACTGAATGTTCCTTCTGTCAACAGATTGTTCTGCACTCAGCTGACGGAATCAATTTCCTTTGTTCTCAGCAACAGGTTCTCCTGCATTCCTGCATGTCCACAGACTCTATAGCTTTAAAGAGATGGGACACCTGTGGCATTCTGCTGTATCTTCACCCACCAGATAAAACCAAACCAACTGGGCTGCACTCTTTCTACTGTTCTGTCATAGTTGGAATTGGGGTGAGGAAAAAATAAAAAGCAGAGGTGTTAAGGTTAGCACAGTCCAATTCGTGACATTTAATTTCTGATGAAGGCAGTTGTGCAGATTCTGTGGAAATCCCAGCTTTATAGCTCTTCGCTTATTGTAAAATATGACCTGACATTATGAAAGAACGCAATCTACTTTCAAGTTTATCGGGTCTGGTTGTGACAGCACAATGCAGGGTCCAAAGTCTCATTCACAATGCAGAAGACTTGAAACATCACTACAAGCAGAAGGCAAGCTCATTTTTGTACCCGACAATGATTGACAAGCCCACAAAAGAAGTGTGGGGAGATTAGACATGTTCTTCAGAGCTGCTGAGGGTCTATCTGTCTCAGTTTGGAGGGAGGATGTAGGCAGAACACCTGTACCCACTGAGTATCCATTGTACATATTTAACAGAAGAAAGGTATTCCTGGCTCTCTTTCAGACTTGGCATCCTTATTTTATACATTTAGCTTATTGATGTACACAGCACTTTTTTTGTTTTACAAATCCCCCAACCCCCCCCACCCTGTAGTAGAACACTTTTACTTTTTTGTTTTAATGGTGCTAACCATTCTGTAACTCATCATGTTCTCTAATTCACTGGAAGCGTTTTCCACTCATCATGCTCATCACGCTCTGATTTGCCGAAAGCTTTCTTCCCTCCTTGTGTATGGCAGGCTAAGTCTCCCCGTCTCCCACCAGTCCATTTTGGACAGTTCTTCTTAACATTCTGAAGTTTCCCACAAAAGGAAAGAACCACACACCAAGAGTAAAACTGCACACCCTTTCAGTATTTTACTTCTACAGGAACAATGGGAGCAGACTATTTATGTCTGAATTATTTATCTGAATGCAAGATGTTCTCAGACTGGCCAATCTAGCCAGTCTGATATACTATTCATTGACACAGACGGATATATTTACTGCAGCAATTTAGGTTAAGTACCTCACTCAAGGCCACAACAGCAGTACTCCACCTGGCAATTAAGCCTGCAACCTTTGAGTTGCATGCCCAGTTCCTTGATCACTACTGCAACTAGCCATCTTATTTGTATGATAAAGATTCAAATATTTAAACAAATACTGCCATTAGTCGCATGGTCAAGAGAGCAATGCCTTAATTTTAAAATAAATGCAGGGAAATAAACAGGAAATCCTTGTGATTAGCATGCTTCCACACCACTCCCTGTGTTAAACAATAAAATGCATTTTTTTAAAATCACAACCCATTAATGTTATCTTCCATATTACCTTCTGCTGCCAACGTGATCAACTGGCATTGGTTTGATTTATGTTGCGTCCTTCAGAAACATATACATGACAAGGACTGGAATCTGATCGATGCTTAAGGGCCAATCCAAAGACCTGCTTCAAAGTCATACTGAATTACCCAATCACAGCATGAACACACAGTGTAACATTCACACCAAGCGTAATAAGTGATGCCTCCAGGACTGATCTGGGATCAGAATCCATGGCCTGGCTATCACATTTACTGTTCAGCGGCCAAGAAAGAGAGCCACTCCCCTCACTGAGCCCTGCCCTGGCCCCGCCCCCTGTTACAGCCACTTACTGGTTTCGCCTGTCTCATACTCGCTGTCCCTCAGTAGCTCAAAGATGTCCACCTCCAGCTTGCCCGTAGTGGAACGGTTGCTGGCCCGGTTGATGCCCTCTTTGGCCAATGTGATGGCCAGACGCTCCCCCCGGCTGCACTCCATGGGGTCATCCAAAATGGCAGCTGAGGAAGCCAAGAGGATAGGTCAGAGGTTTTGAAACATCAAGGGATATATTGGATTTTATATGTTAATATGTATAAAAATAACTGACTTGTTTGCACACTCAAGGATATGAATCATTGTGTTTCAGATATTAGTACATTGCTGAAGAACTACTCTCATCTTTCTGGGAAACATCTGGCCAATCAGCCAGGTCATTAAGCCCTGTGAAAGAAAGATTTCTCTCTGACTGAAATAGAAATCTACAAAAGACTGTTTCACAAAACAAAGTGCAGTAACAAAATTACTGCTTTCAAGCCGTGTACATTTGTTGTAAGGAAAACACTCTGGCAAAACCTTCATCTAAAACAATGGTACCCATTTGAATGATTATGCTGTATTGTGACTCGAGCTGCGCACCACTCTTTTAAAAAAAAAAAAAAAAACTGAATAAACCTTGCTGCAAAATGAACACAAACCAGCGGGAGACAGGTGCCATGTTTTATTCTGAGCTCGTATGAGTGATTTCAGATTTCAGGTCGAAGGACGTGGAGTGTCTGCACTGCAGAGCCTCTACCCACGAGCAAGACGTAAGCGGGTTTGGAAAAAGTTCCAGGACACAAATAACTGCCGTGAACATGTTATCATCCAAATTTTCATGGTTAACAAGTAGTTTTTACTAAATCAGGCCTAGTTTGTGTTATTACAGCTTCTCCGTGCACTTCAAATGAAAGTATTTCAACCAATAAATTGAATATATCTTGTGGTTCTGTTTTTAATTCCCAAAATAAAATGGCTACTATTGAACCCCTCTGACTACAGGCATAATCCGAGTCTCTTCTGATAGGTAACCCTTGGGAGTTTGTTTTCCAAGTGCCAGAATTACTACGAATTACTCAAAGTAAGAGAAGCTCAGACAGAATGTAAGTAGAAACTTTTTCTTGCCAAAAAGAATTATTATTTTTTATCACGATAAGGATACCAACTGGACTGCGATTCATATCATCTGTAGGTTTCCAGAACACAGAGAAGGTAAGGAATCATCATTATGATTGGGCCTTTGTTATGTCCACTCACATTACATAATAAAGAAGAACCGTTATTGCTATAAGATTGGGATCGTAAAATAGTTTATAGAGATAGAATTATGAGTTTTAACACTTTCAAACAGTACATTGTATTGCCTGATTTAAAATTTTACTGTAAAAAAATGCAATGAATACAAATAATCTTCTTTGATTAAATTTGATGCAGTATTGCTGGCTAGGTAGCGATGGATTTAGCGTTAGCTGGTTGCAATAACAAAGTTGAAAAAGGCAAGAAATTTTGTGATACTCCACAGCCAAATACTCAATTTTATTTTGAACCAAATATTATTTCTGCTGCAGCACATTTCACTCATAAAATTTGTCGACAAAGCAGCTGCAAGTAACTAAGTTACCTAACTAGTAGCTACTTAGTTACTTGATTATTTATTTCTGTTTGCACCACATATATCTCAACCAATCATTTTCTATTAGCTAGCTACCTTAAGAATCCTGGCAGTATCTCTGCTCTAGTCTTATCAGAGACCACTCCGCCTGCGTGCAGTGAAATTTGGAGTGGCCGATTTGAGAGCTTGGGCCAGTCAGAGAAACCTGATTTTTTACTTTAATTGAAATCAGTCATGTATATCAGACGATTGATTTCAAACTAATGTTTGCCAAGTATTCCTTGCTCAAAATTGAGGAATAAGCACCATAGCACTCACATTGAATGCATCCCATTGCCTCCCCTTTCGCAATCAATATTCCACAAGTACAACATTGGAACTAAAAAAACTATGCCACCATGTAAACATTATACCTGCAGCAGGTCAGACAAGGCCTCTAAAGGACTAAGCCCCGGTCGAAGAAACTCTAGGCCCCGCCCTAGTACAAACGAGTGGCAAAGGAGTGCTTAATTACAAGTTTTTAATAAAGATGCTGTAGAGGTGGCACAATATAGCCAGGGGCTTGGCTGTCTTTTCACTCCAATGAAGATGTTACTAAATCAGGAGCCACAATTAGAGGAGTCATTCTGAATGCAGGGGGGCTGTAGCAAAGCAATTAATGACAGTTAACAACATTACAACACGATTACGGTTCCTGCAATTAAAGGAAATGCAATTAAAGGCTGCACCAAGAAAGGTACATATTAGGTTTCTGCTTCTCCAAATACAGCTGTTGCTCCTTGAGGTGTGGGCAAGGAGTAAACGTGGTAAACACAATACTGTTTTCATTGCCACATAACTTTCTGTAGAGAGTGTAGGAACAACGTTTTTTTGCCTGATTTTATCATGATTTTACTGATTTGCTGTTCTTTTAATGTGAACCACTGCAGGGGCCCTGGTGGGTTTCTGTAAGATGCTGGTTTTCTTGCTGTATACATGCAGCACCGCCTGCATTCTGTTGTACATTTACTGTAATTTGCTTTAATCGGCTCTCATCTGTGGTGATAAATTGCGGTACCCCTGCAAAGCATTCTTCTAAAAATTCAGAAGATAAGTGTGCTCTGCCTTCCCCTTCTCCTCCCTTCCCTTCCACCTTCTCTCCCTCCCTCCTTTTTTTCAATGTCTTTGGAAAATTGCTTTCTGTTCCTGCAGCGTGAGCAGTGACTGAAAGATCAGAAGCGCTACCGCTCTCATACGTCCTTTTACACTCTCACCACGGGGGGAGGGAGCAATGGGGAGGAAAGCTGGAGGATGGAGCTTTGGCCCTGGTCACATGCAATTCTAAAAGGCCTCCAGTGAAACTCCCATGCACAGCCTCCTCCTTAAGGATAAGGGTGAAGGAGTGTGACAGGTACTGGGGAGAGGGAGGGAGCAGAAGAGTGCTCTTTTAATGTTGTAGCCAGGTACAAGTGTAGCGTATACTATGTAGTGCAGTGGTGCAGTGAAGGGGATTCTGTAATGCAGCGGTTAGTGTGCTGGACTTGAGGGTCAGAGATTTCATTTCCTGTCAAGACGATTC
This sequence comes from Anguilla anguilla, assembly GCF_013347855.1. Lineage (NCBI taxonomy): Eukaryota > Metazoa > Chordata > Actinopteri > Anguilliformes > Anguillidae > Anguilla > Anguilla anguilla. Next base: position 19,795,708 of record NC_049209.1, read on the forward strand.
CATTGCATCTCAGAGCCAGAACATTGCTGATGTTAGCTCTCAGCTGCATTTTTGGGTCTATGTCTACAATTGCCTACACGACCTGCAATAAACATAATAATGGCATAATTGTCTTTTCAAAAATGTATGTACTTGACAAAAGATATTATCAAGTGAAATAAAGAGCATTAGCAGGTGGTCATGCATACCTATGATATGTATTAAATAGTGCTACAAAGGACACAATTTGGTATGTATCATGACACAGTTCTAGATGCAGGATGTATCATGTAATGTATACTAATTTCATAGCACTAAATGTATGGTAACGCTTTACACATCACAATCTAAAATGTGATAATCTACTTCAAAGTAGCAAAATAGAGACATGAAGGCATAAAATGAAAAATCATCATTACATTAGTTTGTGTATTTCATTCAAACATTGAAAATTAATCATGTGTACTGGGGACTTAGTTATGAACTGAAAAGAAATGGGATTTAAAAAATGAACAAACAACGTCATATTAGCAATCAAAATCAGGATCAAGAATTGTTCAGGACTTCATCTACATTTTGCACAGATTTTAGAGCACTACTTTTAGCCATCAAAATGGTAAACTAATTGACCAGTTACCGTGTTCTTGTGTGCATGGACACAAGTACACTTTGACATATTTGTCTGGCTTGCAAATTTTGCCTGCCCACCTAGTCTTGGATTGACAGCAGATCCTGAGGCTAGTTTGTGTCTTTGGTATATAATGTTAGTTGTTTCACAGCTAGCAAGATAAGAAGCAAGCTATTTAGGTAGTTGGTTATGATGGTGTTATGCTAGCCACCTGGACACCATCATTATTTTCTTTAGAAAAGTTTTCCCAACAAGTTCTAGCATGGAAAAGGTGTGCAATATGCTGGCCTGGTTCTAGCCCTGTAGGGGATGAGCCAGTCTGGCTTCCGGCTAGTTGAATAAAAAAAACAACTAGCCGGAATTAAGGATAGATCCAGCCCTTGGTTCACCTCAGAGTTAACAAACTTATTTCAATCCATGGACCCTGGCTAGACACTCAGGAAACCTTGGTCTTCGGCTTACTTTTAGACAATTAAGGAATGATGACACATCATCAGTGAGGAGAGCCAAGTCTGAATACTATATTGATTCTTTTGCCAGCTCCTAATGCAAACTACAATAATATAATAGACATATAATGCCATGTCATTGCCTGTCCATGTCAATTCTGCCACTGCTTTAGTATCTGGTCAAAAGGTCATATGTACAGCTTTTAATAAGCATTTCACCTATATCACATATAATGCATGTGAACCAAACATGCAGGGGCCCTCTTCCCTGTTAAGGGCTCTCCGTTTTGGGAGCCTCTCCTTGGTAACTCTCTGTCCTTTTTACAACGAGAGAGGTTGCAGATGCACTTCTGACAATAAGCCCCAGGTCCTGATGAGAATAACCTGGACTCATTTTTTTTTCTAAAACTTGTTGCCCCTCTGATTGCTGAGATTGTTGCACATGTTTTTAACCAATCAACGGTGTCGGGACTTATCCCTGAAGTGTGGAAAAGTGCTCATCTGTTGCCCCTAGCATCATTTAAATAATTATCAGGCATTTTTCAAATTGCCATGACTGGCTAAACTTCTTGAGTCCTCAATTCATTCTCCAATTGTTTTGTTGGAGTCACTCTTTGCTTAGCTGCAATCAGTCTGGGTTCATGGCAAAGCATAGCGCCATCACTGCCATGTGCTTAGTCTTGAGTGGTATTGTGTCTGCTTTAGACACAAAGCCTTATTGAGTTTTCTAAGACCTTCAATACAGTTGACCATTCCATGTTGTTACACAAACGGTCACTAATTGGATTAGACGCTGAAGCACAAAATCGGTTTCACAAATGACCTCTCAGACAGATCACAGTGTGTGAAAGTGGGTAACATATAGTTTTTACAGTTGCCATAGGGTCAAGGGTCCATGCTGGGTCTGGTGCTATGCTGTTCTCTATTTATATCAATGACATTGTTAAATTTTTAAATGGCTGTAATTTTCATTTTTATGCAGGTGATACAGTTCTCAATTGCTTTCCCCACTCTATTCCCTTGGCTGTTGGGAAACTGTACAGCTTGCTTTTGTTGCTTTGCAAAAGGCAATCATAAATCTTAAACTTGCTGTAAATAGTGCTACATCAAAGCACATTCTGTGTACTAGATCAAAAAAAATTATGACAATCTCTGGATATTCACTCTAGATGGTACTCCTATTGAAAGTCCCCCATTATAAATACTTCGGCATTTGGATTGATGATAAATTAACTTTTAAGTTCCACATAAACTATCTGGTAAAATAAAGCTGCAGGTGTACCTTGGCTTCTTATATAGGAACAGAACTTGCGTCCCCATGTTTACCAGCAAGAAGTTAATTGAATCCGCTTTTCTTTCTGTCCTTGATTAAGGGGATGTCATTTATAGACATCCAGCTTGTTGTAACCCTAGATGCTGTTTATCATTCCACCTTTATTATGGTACTCATTACTGTGTCCTGTATTAAAAAGTTGGGTGGCCCTCAAGCTTCTCCAAGCTCCTCAAATTTGTTCTGACCTGGGCAAAACTACTACCAAATTTTAAGCCCCGCAAACTCTGGATATATTACACAAGGAACTGAAACTTGACACTGTTTTAACTCTTGGTAATTTTAAGTCTCTGATCTCAACCTTAGTTACAATGGAGTGTACGGATTTTAATAATTGTCCTTGTCAAGTTTTATTACTTATATTTATTTATATGTATTAATTGTTACCGTTATACTTTTTATTTGATTTATTTATTTTAAAATGACTTTTACTTTTTTATTATTGCTATTTTAATTGTATTTTAATTGTAATCTCGGCACCATTGTAAAAGAGGGCTCGTTCTCTCAATGTGTCCTCTGAGAATTACATTACATTACATTACATTAAATAAAGGTTGATTGGTGGATTGATTTAAAAGGGGTCATTTTCTAATCTTTGCATAAAACAAATAAGATTTAGATTATGGCTGTTAGATTATTGAGTAGAAGAAAATGTAATGTCTTTGCATAATCTAGCTCCACTACTTGCTGTTACCCATCACATATGCAAGAAACTTCAAGCCAATTCGAGAGGGGAATGATGTCATGGAGTCACCAGACCCTAGCTTCTCAGCAACTCTTTGCAGACTGTTTGTATCATTAGAGCCTTGATTAATATATTTGCATATCTAGATTTGATTTCCAGTTGGAGTGAATCATGCCGTGTCTACAAGAACCCCGTTAAGACCATCTGTTAATGTTTACACCAAGAAAATTGTCAAAGCTAAAACAGCTACTGACATATTCCAATGGCAATATATGACAGGATAAATATTTTCATGCCTCACAATAGAGATGGAGGATTGAAGCTTCCATGAACCCAGAAAAGGGCGAGCTAGTGTGAATATGAACCAATCCCAGTGTCTTGCCAAGGAGAAGAAATATTTTTATTGATTGGCTCCAGGTGATTGGCAGAATTTTCCCACAGAAACCACACAATGATTTAAGGATCAATAACAATAATGATTTCTTAGTTAAGGGTCAAAAACCAGCATTTTGTCTGTAAGAGAAGATATAAGAAAGCAGGTAGGAAAGCCTCCATGTTCAAAAGTTTCCTAAACCACTCAGACATCTCTATTTCCAACACAAATGTACCTGACTTTTCTCATAGTGTAAGCCACCCTCACCACATGGTGTTTCTGTGTAGGGTGCAAGCTCATTAGTGGAAGAATAAGATTTATTTTTAAGTTTAGTAATTTTAATCAAAGCAAAAGTTTAAAATCTCCAGCTGGCTGAAAATAAAAACAGAAAATGATAATAACGGTTCTGTTTTGGTAACGCAAGTGCATACGTGCCTGGGCACAAGTGGAATCGCGAGTTTCCATATAGAGTATTTTTTGCCTGTGCCAGGTTTGGTAGTCTCGTGGTCAACAGTAACCCCCTTTGCATTAATATGGGATCGGTGGCACAATCGATATGAACAGAAACATTCTGCGGACGTTTGCTGCTGAATAATGTGTTCCCGTCAAACGCGCGTAACACTTGGGTAGTTCTAGACGTGAATTTCAACAGAAACCGCCTACCTTTGTAAATTTTGTTGGTTTTTTGTTTTTACAGGGCAATTGTTGGTTTATTTATGAGGCATCTGCCTACTTTTAACATATATTTATAGATCATTTTGCGATGTGACTGGACATAATACCACGAAAATATCCGGAATATGTGATAATGGTTTATACAGATGTGTAATCTCTTTGCAATGCAATTAATGAGAAATGGTTTGTGATTTGGCTATTCTATGTAAATACCCAAATTATGCGATGATCCATCATGCAATTAAGTGGATTCTACTATATTATCGTTAACATACACTGTTCTTGCTGATAATGTGCAGACTGAACTGAGAAATAAAATTCTGAAAAGCCTTTTAAGTTGCTACAACGTAAGCGAGTGAAAAAACATTACAAGCATTCTTTGAGTGAATGCACAAAAACAACTTCAATACATTAAGTCAAAAGGTTAATATTGTACCCAAAGTTTTGAGTGACAAAAATTAGAGTGACATTTCAATATTGCAATTTCAAATAAAACAATTCTTGAAGAATGGCTCTTATGTGTTCAGTATATGCTATATTTCCCATAATTCTGGCACTTCAAATGTGTAACCCTTCAATAAATATTTAAATTGTTCCAATTTCATTTTCATATTTATAGCCTACATTTCAATGCATTGTAGTGGTCTTTTAATGACCAGAATGTCACATTGCAAATGTAGCAAAAATATAGGAAGATGGCACGTAAAGTTGATGCTGGAACAATCACCACCTAAGCCCTATTTTGACCCAGGAAAAAACTTGGCAACCAAACCCCCACCACACCCTTAGTACTTATCAACCTAGTCTCTTTTACAAATGCACCGTAGTTGCAATAATGCATGAAGTAAAAGATTTTCCAAAAATGAACTGGACACGCACTAATTTGCCAGTGATCTGTGTTACTGCTAGCCTTAGACAATTTTACCTTGACTGCAAAAATAGGGCCCTTGTTTTGTGATGATACTGCAATGCACTTGAATTAATTTGAATAATTATGAACCGGATTCAATATGTACTCTGATATGGGCAGTTATCTGAGCTAAGTTGTTAATGAGAGGATAATTAGTAACACAACTGTTGTATTCCTGCTACCTTTATCTTTTTGTCAGTATAGTAATAGACAAGCATATTCTGGGATGTACCAAGGATGGTTTTTCAACCACAAAAGTAACACTTATTAAATATATTCCATACATGTCAATAATAACAGTAGACTGTAAGGCATACAATTTTAATTTGGGTAAAAGCCAATTAATAATCCACAAACAACTTTGGGTATATTTTTTTTTCCATCCCATGTATCATAAATTAGACCCTTGGATATATATTAGACCAGTTCCTTATATTAGTGGCTCTTAATGCTGCAAGTAAGGCCTTTGGAGAGCTTTTAACACTGTTCAAAAAGTTAGTTAGTTCCTCATGTTGGATGAAAGACAGTTGGATAATTCAACCTGGATTAAAACAACCATACTGAAATAAAAAATATAAAGGTTAACTATTATATGCTGTGCAGTGCATTTATTGAGATTTAAGACCTTTTTTCAACTGCAATTATGGCCTCATCAAACTCCAGGCTGGGCTTCTGCAATTTAGAGTCATTTCCTTTAGCTATATGGCTTTGAAAGCAGCCTTTGATATTTTCCAGTCCGAACAAATGATTTAATATAATGCAAGCCGTTCCGAGTATTTTTCATATGCCTCAGTTCTAATTTATTTATTCTCACTGGAAATCATTTCCCTCACATTAGAAATATCATATTACAGAATGTACAATTGCTTGTCATTTTGCATGTGCATGCAAATCTCAGCTGATTAAACTATGCCACAGGCTAATTAGAGGCAATGCTGGATGAGTGAGCAGAGCATATTTTAGACTATATTAATGTTTTATTCTAGCCTTTTCAAACACAATGCATACAGTAAAAAAGATAGATCTAAAGGAGTGATCAATACAGTAATGTAGTTTCATTAGAACAAGAGCCTTTTTATGCTACACCCTCCATTTTCTCCCCAATTCGGAATTCTCAATCATATATAGCCAGGCTCATGCTGCAATATTCACAGTCAATAGAGGAGAGTGTGTAGACAAGCAAGTGATGTCGCCAGGTGCTTCTTTTCACACCGCAGCCCTCAAGCCAAGCTTGTGCAGACATGAGTCGAACGAAGACACTTTTTGTGCATTTCTTGCAGATCGTGGATGACCAGCAGGGGTCATCTAGAGAGCATCAAGAAGTGGATCTACGTGAGTGTACCCTACCGAACCTTGGGCAAAAAAATACACAAAAAAGGCCATGGTGCCTTCTCCCTCCACAGAACCTAGGATGTCATTCTCTAATGAGACATGAGAAAGCAAGCAGCATAGCTTCAGTCTTCGATCACAGCTGCAGATCTGAATCGGTGTATGGCTGCGAAGCTGTGCATGGAAGTGTGTGCTGCGTGTATGTTCCCAGGGAGACCACGGAAGAAATGATGATGATGGTGACGACCAGTGTTTTAATGTTAATTATTGCTGGCATATCTCTCTCTCTCTCTCTCTCGCTCTGTGTTTTGCACATGTTTTCAGATTTCAATAAAGTTAAATGTACCCTTAAAATGTTAAATATATCCTTCCTTTTAATTTTTTCGTCTGGTAATCTGGGAAGGAATGGTTCATTTTCCTTATGGCCCTCATGAGTTACTGTATTGTTTCTGTATATTTCTTCAGTTTGGATCAAAGAGAAATACTTAATCCAGCCCAGGTTAAAATAATAATAATAATAATAATAATAATAATAATAATAATAATAATTTGTAATAAAAAAACCAATATATTCCAACATACTTTAAGTATGGATTACATGAACTTCAATTTACTTCAAGCACGCAAAGGTATTAAATAGCACACTAGAATTAAATTTCTTTGCATGTTATTTTTTCACAGGGGTGGAAAGACAAGATGATGGTGGACTGAAGCCAGGGTAGATATTAGACTCTTTGGTCATTCCTAAATAAATGCAAAATACCATGTGAATAGGCAGGTGAGTTCAGGACTTGTGTATTCAAATGGATATCAATCTAGGAGTCCTCTATGAAAAAGCAATGTGCTTATATTAATATGACCTATTCCCATCTGTATCTTTATCAGCAAGTTGCATTTGAGCTTTGTGGTCTTCATGGTTGAATCTTTAAAGTCCCAATTCGACTGAGGGATCTGACAAGACAAGACAAATATATTTAATTTCATTCATTTTCACATGGACCTCTAGCACATTCAATTCATTGTGGTGAATTTTGTTTTTGTATGTGAAATAATGTAGGTTTGCTGTAGGGTTTGAACACTTGCAACCAAGAAATCTTTGTTTTGTATGTACTCTGTCAAAGTGAAATATGCACTGGCAAAAACGTCAAAGTCCAGGAAATTTAAAGCCTTCCAGACATTTGTGGTTGGTAAAACATATACATAAACATTAGTAGGATGGAGCCTAAATCATTACAATTTTAAATATTCATTGCAGTTATTTGTATCAAAAGCACAGCGATTTATAATTGTCATCACCCTAAATCACCCTCTAGCAGAAAGCAACGATTTCAATCAGAACCGCAACAAGAAGCAGCCTGCAGGAGAAAAAGGCTGATTTACACCAGGAGCAGGGCGGACGCCGAGTGGAATTTGCTTCCTTTCAGCGCCTATGCTAGTTGATTACAGCTTTTTTTTTTTTTTTGATACCAGCCGTGCAACTCACCACACTTTTAATGCCAGGTTGACTCTCTTTCTGAGTGGAGTTTGCATGTTCTCCCTGTGTCTGTGTGGGTTTCCTCCGGGTACTCCAGTTTCCTCCCACAGTCCAAAGGTTAGAGGTTCATTGGAGATAAATTTCTCCTGCGTCTGAGTGTGTGAGTGAATGGTGTGTGTGCCCTGCAATGGACTGGCGACCTGTGCAGGGTATATTCCTGCCTCTCGCCCAATGCATGCTGGGATAGGCTCCAACACCCCCCCATGATCCTGACTAGGTTTAATGGGTTAGTCAATGGGTGGATGGATGGATATAAATACGCCATTTTTTAAGGTGCCAAAACTTTATGAACTTGAACAGCCATTGCTATTTTGTTGTCTTGTTAAATGCATTATTATGTGCTGCAGGCTAAAGCATCATCAACAGGCATATTAACCATGGTGAATAGCTGATTTTTTCATCTTCATGCAGTAAGAGGTGATTCCTCTTTAGTTAGGAGAAAAACGTGTTTCGATAAATGACTAAAGATAGAGGATTATGACAGTGTCTTTTGCTGACAAAAGGTTTACAGGCACAGAATGAATAGTGTTTTTAACTTAATTCACCCTCTTGGGCAAAGCATATCAAGAAAAAAATCAATATATATAGAAAGTGCTGGATAGAGCACACTCATCTTTTATCTAAGGTTTTCTTTATAATTTTGGTTTCATCACGTAGAAATCACAGCACTTTTTATAACTCATCTCCCCATGTCAATGCATCAAAACATTTGGGGCAAATGGCATCACTGTCGTTTCTGAGAAGTTAGATATGTTCAATTGCGTCCTTAGTGCAAGTATAAGAGAGCTTTCAGTATTTCACTTTGATTCTAGCCTTTTGGAGTCTGTTATTGGAATTTGTCAAGAGTCGTGCCAATGAAAGTCAAGGAAGCTATTATAAGGCTGAGAAATAAGGAAAAAAACAGTCTGAGACTGAGGCCAAACCTTAGGCTAACCAAAATCAACTGGAACATCATTAAGAAGAAAGAGAGCACTTGTGAGCTCAGAAATGCCATCACCATGAAACAAGTGTCTTGGCCTCATCTGTCCAAAAGACCCTCTTCCAGAACTCTGCAGGCTCTTTTAGGTACTTCTTAGCAAACTGTAACCTGGCTATCCTGCTTTTGTAGTTCTGTTTGTGAAGTCCTCAGTGAACAGTAGTCACTGCCACATCCATGCCGGCTTCCTGGCCTACCAGGCCTTCCCATCAATTGGCCTACCAGGCCCTTTGCTCACCAATGCACTCTTAATTCTCAATGATGTTCCTTTGGCATATGTCACTGACAGTTTTCTTCTTATTTCTCAACCTCACAATGGCTTCCTTGATCTTCCTTGACATAACTCTGGACTAGATACTGAAAGCTCTCTTATACATGTACTAAGGAAACTGAACACACCTGACTAATAGGAAAAACCTGGGAGGCCTGTTATGATGATTTGAAATGGGGGGCGAACGCAATTTTTTAAATTTGTAATCAATTCTTTGACCGAGCAAAAAAATAAATAAATAAAAATAAAGTCTTTGTTCTTTCTCCCAAACGTTATGGAGCTCACTGTATATGTATGATCATTTCTGTTTTCAAAATTCTGTTGCTACATATTATTCAACACCCCTGCTTATCCTGCACACAAGAATAGACATGAGCAGAATTTTAATAATTTGTAAGACAAACTGAAATTCTTTTGGACAACTTCACTGGAAAAAAAAGACTAATAAATAAATAAATACACTTATTTAATACACAAATTAAATGCAAATTATAGACATATGCTATCAGTAAATATACAAACATCTAAATACACAGTGTATATAGATATTTGGATTTTTACTGATAACACTTTTCTACAATGTTGATTTAGTTCATACACAGTTTACTTTTTCATAAGTTGTTTGGTTTCCTTTACATAACCATTGACAACAATACACACCTACAGTAAGCCAATAACAGCCCGGAGAGAAGGCACTACAGTCAGTATGTCATCCTTTAAAGTGAGCACGCACAGTGCTGTAGCCAGGAGGCATCCGTGGGCGTGGCGCATCAGAAAACGCATATGTTTTACGATGTACTGCATGAAGGCAAGATTACAAAAAAATAAAAACCATGATTAAAGCGTCGCATCTCATCAAAACCAACACAGCAGGAAATGTACTAATTAAGATCAGACGTGTCAATACTGGCAAGATCCCAAACCACCATCTTCAGAAATTCCATCTGAATTAATTACCGGCACCATGGGCAGAACTTTGGAAGGTTCTGGAATGTTGTAGAATTTTTAGAGGGCTGGCTCTGACCAGCTGACCTGCCGTTCAGAGCGTTCGGGGCAGCCAGGAGGAGCCTCTGTGGGGTGAGTCTGAAGGTACCCCCCACCGCGCTCCAGCTTCCCCCTCACACGCCCTCGGGGAAAATCGGCTCCCCGTTGCCGCACGCGTTCCCGGCACAAACAGCAGAGCCCTGCCGTAATCCCGGGCTCATCTCCAGGAGTTTACTCTGCTGCAGGCTTGTTTGCCCTCATTTGTCTCCCTAAGTGGGATCTTGCCATTCAGTTTATAAAGTAAGCCTTTCTTTGGAGGGCTGCCAGCGTGTTGGAGGGGGTATCGGCGGCTCCGTCTCATTTCTCATTTACATTCAAAACTCGGAAAGTTTAGCGATTTGGCGCTCGCTGACATCAAAGGCTGTAAAATGTGGAATATTCACAGGGGAACACAGATGAAGAACATCTGAAAAAGAGAAGATCTCATGGACACGAGTTTGCACTGACATGCTGGGAAGGGACTGTAGGGCTATGGCCCAGTGATACGTGGGTGGACGAGCCAGAGTGGAGGGGTTGCAGGTGGCAGTCTCATTAATTGCCAGTATTTACTCTAGAAAGATTATTTCTTCAGTTATCTTTGCAGCACAAACATGGTGTTGGCCCCTAGAATACCAAGAGTGGTGCTACACTTTAGATGACGGGCAAAGACAATAATAATCACAACTAACATTACTATAGCCTTTAATTGGTAGCTAGTACTGCTAATTTATTATTAAGTCACAGTAATTCTAAATCACACTAGTAAAAGCAGGTCACTAGCCATTAAGCCTTGCAGAAGCAAATTGTTCAAGCAGTTCATACAATTATTTAGTCAAACACATGACAACCTAAGGAAACAATCAGGAGGATAATATTACCTAATGTACAGTACTTTCCATCATAATATTTGGACAGTTAGAGTGAAAGCTATGATCACAGCTAACGTCGCTGAAGATACATTCTGGTCATCTCTTAAAATAAGCACTGTCACTTCATTTCAGCTGTGTTTGTTCAAATTAATATACCGAGCTAAATTTAAACAGGAATAGATTGAGTTCATTAACTATGGCTGATTGTCATTGCCTGCGGTCTGGTTTCAAGCCAACTGCACCCACTTTAATGTGAAGCCTTGGCCTGCAACAGTATATCCTGGCACACAGTGTGAAAAGAAAGCCAGCCAAGCGACCCCAGCAATCCCAGCAACCCCAGCCTGACCAAGCTCAGCATGGACAATGTGTAAGGGGTGCTGCCCCCCTGCCTTCCCAATTTCTGTGGTCACAATTACGGAACCTGATTATGGAACTAATCAAATATGAATGTCTTTCAAATAGTAAATGTCACTTTCATATAATGCATCATTAAACAGGATAATACACACATCTTTGTGATCCAAACAAACATGCACAGAATATGTAATTAATAAATAATAAGTCATCGGTGTAATGGCTTTTTCTGAAATGGAAATGACTGTTGGGAATTAGAGAGGTTAGCCTGCCGTTGGTTCTGGCTTTGTAGATGAGTTGCATAAGTCCAGCGCTATCCGCCTGGATCAGCAAATATGCAAATGACACCACATTAAAAAGATTTAACTTTTCAACAGTGCTGCTATAAGCACAAACAGACGCTGCCACCTGTGGACTATCGCTTGCCTTGGTAAAGGGCTAAATTGCTGTTGTCCTCTAATTGTCATTCAGAGGCAAAGGTGGCAAAGATGCTTTACAGAGAAACAGAAGAAAAACTGTCCAGCAATATTGGAGGTGATTCTGGATATATATAACTTTCATATATTACAATATAATCCACAAAAGTCACAATTAAATTATGCACTAGGACTTTCCTCATATATTGAGGATATGACAGAAATAACTGGTGTTGCAGGTAATCAGTTTCTTACCATATGGCCTCATAGAGCTGTTTTCAATAAAAGCTAAGAAAAAAGGGAGCATTCAGTCATTATAAGTCTGATCTCCACTGAAATGAAGTAAAAACAATATATATATATATTTTAAAAGTCAACAATTGACATTGTCTGTGAGCAATGCATTGACTAGCTGATAGGCACACACACTGTTCTCTACGCTCTAAAGCTCCACTAGTTTGCCCTTGGCGGCTGATGCCTGCAAAGCCTTGTCTTTGTGGATCGGAGGATGCGTAAGCCGGGTGCCTGCCCTCTCCCTCTCTCTCCAGGCCGCTCCACAGCCGGATGGAACCCAAGAGATTGGTCGGCGGTATCTCGCTCGGGCTCCCAATTCTCCACATTAATCTTGGGGAAGGAGTATGGCGCATCTCCTCCGCCTGCTCCTCTCCTCTACAGTAAAGGTGCCCCCGGGGTGCTTTTGACTTATTAAACTGGGTTTGGAGGCGAGTGCGTCTCCAACACACAGCTGGATGCGACTTCGGGAAGCAAAAGGAATGCCTCCGACACAGCTTGTAATGTAATGTAATCTCCCGAATCCCTGTTGTCTGTATCATATTTCTAAAGGAAACCACAGAACACCTTTTATACGAGTAAAAAAAAAAAACTCATTTATTCACCACAGGCACATAACCGCTTTCCAAACAAGCACAAAAAACACTGGTGGAGCAATGTAGTTTGCAATAAATCTGGCCGTGGTTTTCTGCTTTCACACGGTATACACATAGCTGTGCATACAGCACGCATGCAAATGCCATTCCTAAATTTGTTCTCACATAGTTTTCTCTTGTGATGCTTTTTATTTTAATTTACCGTATCTTTTCTCGACAAACTTTGTATTTCACATGCAGTACTGTACCATAGGATATGCTATCTAGCCATAAGTCAGCCACAAGTACATGTCTGTGGTATTTTAAAGCCTAAACATGCATAGCTCGGGTCTACAAGTACCAGAGCCTGATGCAAACATACACACTGCTTTCCCAAATAAGTTAAATTGTGGATATGTCTCTGTCTCACCTCAGATATAGGTCACCTAATGCTACAATGGGCTGGCAGAAATTTGACACGACCTTAGGCAGCAAAAGCTGGGAGCCATAATGGTGCCTAATACTGTGAGCACCAACCCAGCAGTGTTCCCTGTGCTGGCGCTGCCGGGAGGGGCATTTAAAAAAATACAGCTGAAAAAGTGCATCCTTTGATGTCCTGTGGGTGAATTTTCTGTAGTATTAGATGTAGGAAACTCTAGGGAGTGAGAGAGCAGGAGAGCTGGCCACCTGTGATCGATCTCCCATTGAGGTTCAGGGCACATTATTGTTTCCAGAGACCAGACATGTCCATGAAGAGAAAATCCCACCTCCAATCAGAAATACAGGATTTCTTTGGCAAATGCAAAGGCAAATGCACAATGACTGCAGACATTTTGCAACGTCAATCTGATGCTGTGCTCCCATGGGAACATAACACACATAAGATCATGTAAGAACAAATGCAGAGGCGGGAGCAGGGCATACAGCCCTCTAATGCTCGCTGTTTGCATCTCACCCCTGGCCACTCGCCTTCTCCGGCAGATTGTTCCGCACATTAGCAGCCCTCTGTATGCTTTCATACGTCAGACTCATATTTCACTTAATAAACCAGTTTCCACCTGTGTTATGGCATCACCCACTGAGGGAACGCTTCCGTTGGCAGGGCGTTTCCCAGCCTCATCGCGGTGTGCGGCGACTTCGCTGGCGGACACGGTGAATGCGGTCGGCCTGTACTACAGTAGCTGCGCATAAAATGTAGTCCTCCAGGGCTGTGGCTGCACAGCTCGACTGTGACTGTGAAATAACAATAACAAACAGGCGGCAGCACATGCCTCGGAGAACGCAGAGGACTATACCGTGCTCTCCCGGAGGAAACTGCAGCGATGGCACGGTGCGAATGCGCTGGGCAACGATAAAGGAAAGACTTCGGCCCGTAAGTGTGGGGCTCAACCTGTACTCATGGGGAAATGGCCACCATTGACTGAGCCACGCAGTAGCCCAGCAAGCATTTTCTTACTTGTTCATGGTAATTCCCAAAAATTGTAAAAATGAGAAAAAAATATATAGGGCCATTCATTGATATATAATTTTAAAAATGTAATGTTTGCTCTTTGAAGACACATTGGTGTCTGGCCTGTATGACTACATAGGGCTTATAATCCGTCTGACCACTCTGGGTCAATGATGTTATCACCCTCTAATGTAATGGGGATTTGTCCTAGTCACTTACGATTACTAACCCGTCCTGCATAGACAAAGCTATCAGGTGGTTCCCACTTCATCAGCTAAATAGCCCACAAGTGATTGCTGTCCCATTATACCTACAGGTTCAGCAGTTTAGCCCTGCCCCTTAACTGGTGGCACAGGAGCATGCTGGGAAAGGGGGCAAGGAAGGGATGCACAGCCGCTGATGAGAGAGAAGCTTTTATAGGACAGTTTTATTACCCATTGTGTAAATGCCTGAACCTGTGGGACTAAGCAAGCACCTGAAATACGCAGGATAAATGGGATGACAGTGGAGGATGACTGACATCAATCTAGATTTTTGTCCCTGTTGTATTCTGTTGAAATAAGTTGCATATGTGCAACTATATTAAAAGCGCCTTGGTTTTTTAAAATTTTTATTTTCACTCAGTTTCACTTTCCTTATTTAAAGCAACACAATTATGGGTCTGATGGGTGGCTCATTATGCTCCAGGTTGTGGACTGGCACCGCAGTCTGGTATCAAATCTAGACCATACAGGCGTCAACTGACGTGTGCAACACACTATTGGCTGTAGCCTCACGCAGGGATGGAGAGGTTCAGTCTTCTGGGATGGCCGTGCCTCATCGCTCACCAGCAACCCCTGCTGGTCATTTTGGCCTCCCTGTCTGTGCACGCTCGAGCTGCGCAATCGAAAGAAGCAGAGGTTTGACATCACGTGATCCTGGAGAAAGCATGCTTGTCTGAGCTCTCCTGAAAGTGTAGCGGAGGTTGTAACAATGAGCACAGCTTTTCTGAATACAAATGGGCATTCCAAATTGAGTGGAAAATGCTGAAAAGCATTCAGAAAATTGAGGAGAAAATCAAAGAGCGGTTGGCTGTTTCATGTGGCAGCACACTCTCTGTCTCAGCTTTTTACATGGATATTCCCAGGAGAGGGGGAAATAAGAAAAAAACAAAATATTGTTGCGGGAAAACAGTTGTGGTGCACTTGACAAAAAAAAAACAACAAAAACTGATTAATGTTCAAACGTTAGAGCAGGGCCTGTTGAGTGTGTGTGTGTGTGTGCATATGAATGCGACTCGACTCAATGTGAGGCAGCACGTATGTAGTGGCAACTGCAATGCAAAATGAACACATTATCAGTTTACACACAAACATGTGTGTATGTGTGTGTGTGATAGAGAAAGAGAGAGAAATATTGAATGAGAGAGATATCTTTGAGCACGTACAATGCAAAGACATCATATTGTGAGTGCTCCCTCCCTTCCCTGTGATTTTAGTGATGACAGGCTCCATATTCTTGGTCCCGCCCCCTTCCATTGTGTAAATAAAAGGCTTAGCCCGTGGGACTGAGCAAGCACCTGAAATATACAGGATAAATGGGCTGACGGTGGGGGATGACTGACACTCAATCACACAGTGAATCTGCCAGTTCGAACAGTGCACAACCCTGGCAAATGGTCAAACAAAAGACAGAAACTTCAAATGAAAAATACATTAAAAGGAGAGAAAAATGAAGGGACGGTGACAGACACTAAGAGAACAATGTCTGAATTTGAAAACTTCTTAAGAATGATGTCTAAATTTGAAAACCTCTTAAAGTGACTGCTGCCTCGCAGTCCTACATTAGCTTCTTTCCAGAGTGACTGTTGCTTGCATGCAGCTGTCAGTCTGGTTTTGTGCTGAGTGCTTGAAAGCAGTCATACAGAACCGCCTATTTAATGTGCATAGGAGACTGTGTATAGGTGGCACAGTTTTTTCCAGTGTTTATAAAGCTGTATTTAGAAAGAATGTATGTTTATGTGAATGGCTGTGTAGTGGATGGATTTTACCTTTCTTTACCTTAATTTAGATACCGCCTTCTGGGTCAGTTAGCCACAGTGGTGCAGTTTCCCTGGTCTCCCTTATACCTGGTTGCAATGGATCAGCAACTGAGTTCTATTAGAGCCCAGTACCATGGTTTCAAAACTGGGGGTTAGGTACCAGTGGCACTTCATGAGAAGGATTGGGGTGGGTCATAAGATATGACATTGTTTGCTTTCCACTGACACAAATCAAATTACATACTGCACTAGACAATTCTATTCCACATGTAGTCGTTTATGACAAGCTCGAAATATTTAAATTCAATATTGAAACATTCATTTGAAAGAAAAAGTTTGTGAACCCTTAAGACTTTCTGGATTAATTACTCATTAAATGTGGCCTGATCTTCATCGAAGTCACAATAATATAAAAACACAATCTGCTTAAACTAATACAGTAACAAAAAAACTGAATGCAGCATTTAAACATTCACAGTCTACGGTTGGGAAAAGTATGTGAACTTCTAGGCTAATGACTTCTCCAAAAGCTAATTGGATTCAGGTGTTCCAATCAATGAGATGAGATTGAAGGTGAGGGTTGGAGGTTCTGTGCCCTACAAAAAAGGCACAGAGTTTGGGTACAGACAGTCTGCTCTTCTCAAGAAACATCTGTTCATATCAACTATGCCCTGATCAAAACAACTTTCAGAAAACCTTAGAAGAAGAAGAACTGTAGAGATGCATGAAGGCTAGAAAAGTATTTATAAAGGCCTGGGTGTTCATCAATCCACAATAAGACAGGTTGTATACAAATGGAGGAAATTTTGTTGCCCGTAGTAGTGGGCATCCTGCAAAGATCATAGCAAGAGTGCAGCATGCACTACTGACAGAGGTCAAAAAGTACCCTAGGGTAACTCAAAGGACCTGCAGAAATCTTTTGAACCTGTTAAAATCACTAGACTAGAATGGTATTCATATGAGGACACCATAGAGGAAACCACTGCTCACCAAAAAACATTGCTGTCTCAAATTTGAAAAAGACCACCTGAGAGAATAGGGAGAGCACGCAAAAACCCCACACAGCAAGGCCCAGGCCAGGATTCGAACCCAGGACCTCCTTGCAGTGAGGCGACAGTGCTTTTTCTAGGATTTGCTTCTGCAATCAGGCGAAAAGTGTCTTCAAGCAAGCAAGGAACCAGACAGACAGAATAACAGCCATGGTTTTTCAGCATAAAACAGACTTCAGAGCAGAACTGTTGTTTGTGTAAATTACACATCAACTTTCTAATAATTCCTATCTTTGTTTTTTGTCTATCTAATTTTTTTTGTTATGATTCTGTGTTGTCTATTCTAGTAAGTGGACTCTACAGATTAAAATTAAATGTAGATTCCTCCTAAATCATTATAAATTGTTATGTTAAATAATTACAAGATTCCCTGTTATTTGAGGAAACTATTGATCCACCTGAGGCAGGCAAGTCAGAAGCGTGGAGTCATATTTTAACAGCCTACATCGCAATCAGATGACATATTAAAATGCAGCACATGCTGATCTGAGCACATCAGCAAAAAAGGCTTCAAAAATATATGATTTTAGTCTAGACTTATCCTAAGGAAGGAGAATGACTTCGCTTCAACTACTATTCAAATTCTAGATCTTGCCAACTACCACATGCATTTACTGGCTTTGATAAAAGTTTATTTAAGCGCCAGTGAGCAACAAGCCAATTTCCAGCAGGTCAGAAATGTTTTTTTAATCACATTCAGAAACTGGTTTCACAAAACCAAGTTGGCAACAGCCAATGACAACTGGCAATTCAATTATGTAAGGTTTCAGCAGCTGTTTCCCAGTGAGGTTTAGCTTGGGAGCCATAGAGCACCACAATGATAAAAAGTCGCAAACACCGAGGCAAAAGACACTGACAGACGTAGACAACACAGAGCTTACAGTCTGCTGTGCAATAGCACGTGTCTGTTGGTTCCATTCCCAGAGGCGAACAGCGTGAGAAACAGCATAAGTACAGTAATTGCAAAAAAAAAAAAAAAAAAAAAAAAAACCCGGTCGGATAGTTCGGTAGAAATGACAGAATAGATAATTTTGGAAGCATTATGCATTTTTTTCTATACTTTTAGACTGCTGAGGCAGCTATCATTTTCTGTAATGGATGTGGGTATAATCAGACCTGCATCCTGATGTTCTGACCCATACAGCAACTCCCCAATTTCAAAACTTGTGGGGATTGTTAGCCCTGCCAAACATTCTACATCAGTTTAGGTCACTGAACTCTCTATGTTTAGGCCAGTACTTAGAATCGAGTTCAGTATTTGTTTTCATCACAATTTGTGTGGTTAAGTGCAATCCTATAATGGCCTACAAGCTCACTGGTGGACAGAGTAAAGCAGACCAAGGATACACAGCTGTGCTATTTCCAGTCCACAGAGGGCAAAAGCAAGCAAAATATAGGGAAATGGTGTGTGTTCTTTTTTTTGTAGTAGTCTGCAATCTATATATATTTTAATGTCAGACCCTTTTGGGCAGAAACTTTGTAAACAAAGGGCCAATGTACATATGACAGCTATACATAACAGGGGCTTCAGAATAGATTATATTCAAATTTTAGTATTTTATGAAACCGTTTTAAATCACTAAATGGTTAACTTCAGATTATACAGTGCCCTTTTCTATATGTTTACACTGCCTTTGTTTTTCCAATGGCGTGTTTATTTATGTTTTAGCCACCCAACATGGCCTTAGCCACCAGTTTTATTATGTTATCTTCAAATCTATTTCATATTAATGTAGGTATGGATAATGAAAATAGCATATTTTGTAGCTTTAAGGCAGAAGCCAGCTTATATGCCATGAACTGTTCTCACAAAAGGTCTGACATGGTGAATGAAAGTCAATTTGAATCACTGGGCCTCATCCACGAAGCATGAATACGATCAGATCTGATCGTAAACTGTGCATAAGAACATTTCCACAAACATTTTGTTGCTCATCTTTTTTTTTTTTTCTTATCTGAATTTGTTCATTGTTGTGATGAAAATCCATCTGTGTTTGGAAACAAGCGTAAGGCATATATGCATAAGAGATTTCTATTTAGAATGTTTTATTATTTATGCAAAGTCAACTGAAGCAGTTACAGGCCTCATTTTAACAACAAAATGTTAATAAATGCAATTAAACAAAATGTTTATGAACACAATTATAGGCATAAATAGGCTATTGATTTTATTGCATTTAGTAACCTATCTGAATAATCTCAAATCTTTCACTAGTTTTTATTTTAATTTTGTTTTTGATGTTGATATACATTTCAGTTTAGTTTTATTTAATTTTAAGAACTGGTTTTCTAGTTTAGTTTTATTTTTTCAAAAACTGACATTTTTACCATGTGAGTTTTCACACCTAGTTTTTGTCTTAGTTTTAGTTAGCAATAATTACCTTGTTGGGAACACATGAAGTTCACTGTGTTTACTGATGAAAAGTGACTGATGGTGGATGGTGATGAGAGGCTTAGAGACCTGCAAGCACAGTAAATCCCAGCACATAGCAATGGCGTATTTGCTGCTTTCATATTACTTGGATAACCTTTCCTTGGGGAGAGAGTGTGTCTATAGGGACCGCACAGATGTGTTTGCGGAGAGCAATGAAGGGCTTATGCTTGCACACGGCACTTAAGTTGGCATACATTTTATGGGATTTCTAGAGTGTTTTTTTATGTTAATCACATGAAAAGGAATGTGCATCAAATTTTTGAAAAATTGACATTCGTCATCTGGGATATGCACAAAGAATAAAGTCTGTGCATGTTTCATGAATTCCACACTGGTTTTTCATAGGAACTTTTCTTGAGAACAAAAGTAAGACGAATTCAAGAAAAGTTTCGCGAATGAGGCCCACGGAGACTACACTCTCTCTCCACAGAAATGCACTGCCACAGACGATCAGCTTGACTTTGCATTATCTACAGCTAATGCAAGGAAATCAAGTGGGCCTCTGAGCTGAGGGAAGCAGTTTCCTCTTGTAAAAAGTGATTAGTTCGCAAGGGGTACATGCCCCCAGGCGCGGTAAAAATACCACTCGCTTAAAATGAACAAAGATAGTTCAGACGTTTAACATTTGAGCCTGCTGAGTTGTTCATGCTGCTAAGGCACGGCTCCAGTGTACGGATGGGCCCCATGGCCTGGTTTCAACTGTGGCTGACAGCCCACTGGGTGATGCACAATTGGCTTGAATAGTCCAGGGATGGGAGGATTTCAGTTAGCTGAGATGACAGCATTTCAGGGCACGCCAGTGTTTGATCGGGCACCTGCTGCACAATCGGCCTGTTGAGCTGCTCATGAAGTGTCCTCCTCCTACTCATGTCTGTACGCACACCCTGCACAAGGCAGTCTGGTTGCTGACATAACAAGGCTCTTGCTTTTCTGCACTTTCCGAAAGTGGTAGTGTGGTTCTGGGCAAAAAGCACTGATATATACGATCGGGCATTTCAAAATTGGAATGAAAATAGAGAAATGAATAAATATAAATACTGCATATATTGTTTAACGTACACTTCTAGATACTGTGTCTTGTCAGTTGTAAATGTCTCAATTTCTAGTGAACCAGAGAGATATTTCCTCTGGTCTCCACTTTTGTCCTTTTCCCAGGATATCTGTTCCATTCATTTGTAGGGCAATCACATCTTTCACACCCATCATCAGTATCTGCACCCCATACTACTATTAAGGTAATGACATCTGGATGTACTCTGGAGTGATGGCCGAGTTTGCCTTGGCATCTCTTCGGGCGTTCTCTCAGTGCATTTGCGAGCTCATTTGTCAGGTTCCTCTGAAGGATTCACTTCCAGCCATCAAGTCATCACTTTGCCTCGATCAGATAATTGCACTCTGTCCTCTCTGACAGTCCCCTGTCACACATAGATGGCCTGAGTGACAGGTAATGACAACCACTGAGAGCTTAACTTTTTCCCCTGGGTGCACTGCTGTCCCCTGCAGCACGACCGAATCACTGAGTTTAAAGTATATATATATATTTTTGTTTTAAACCAGTTTGATAATGTTGTATATAGTTTACACCACATTACACCGCAATTTTTTCCAAAGCAGTTTTCTCATTTGCATTTCAGTCATCCTTTCATATGAGGTCAGCAGAGCCTTCTTTGATCACTCAGTTATCACATTACATTGGAAATATATGGGAACTACATGTATATTAATATACATACTTTCAAAAGCATTTATTACACATATTTAGCATAATATATTTACATACATTTCCAACAAATTGTGAAAATATATTTAAATATTCAATATTGGCTTCTTTTGTATATTTATGATATGTATTTACATATATTTAAATAAAATAATGAGAGGCATATGCTCATTTTATACATATATTCAAAAATATATTTAAAATATACTTGTTATCTCATGCATTTCATACATAAATTACACAATATACACATTTAAATAGATTTAGGATTTTCCGCCATATATTTAAATATATTACTTTCTGTAAGGGTTTCCACTTAACAATGATTGACAATGTCTCCACACTGTTACATCCTGCATTCAGTGTGCATTCAGCATTTGGCAAGTTTCTTTTGTCTGTCGCAGAACTTCCCCAATGACACTGCAGTGCTGTTTCCTTGTGCAAATAATTTATAATTGAAAAGTTTAGAAGTGCAATTTTTGTCAAATCCTGGTATCAAGCCCAGGGTGAGTTTTGTCAAGTCAAGCGTGTAGCCTTGCTTGAGGTCAAAAACCTTAACAGCCTCAAGGATTTTGTGTGTGCTGTTTCTTTTTTCTTTTTTTGGAATGCATCAGGGTTTTAGTTTGTTGTCAGCTTCTCCACAATGCTTTGATATCATTGGCTACTTATCGTTTTGAAATACACCATTTCAGCTGATCTGAGACCAGGTAGGGCAGTTAGTATTTCCTCCAGTGGCTCACAGTCAGGACAAATGAGTCAAGTGAATGTTTCTAAATATTTACTATAAACAGTGGGCCTGTAGGAGCTGTGATATAGCAGGGTATTGGTGTACTTCAGAAAAATATAAACAAGATAAATGAAACAGACAAACAGTAAATATTTGCAGGCTTCTGGAAAAGTTCCCTGATATTCTAGACTGACAACAAACACAACATAAATCAGAAAAAATAAATAAATAAATTGCCTTCTGTTAATACTGTGGTTGGTGTCCACCCGGACTCCCAATCAATTTTCTGACTCTGTTTGGAAAGCGAGGCAGCAGTCTGATAGAGGAAATGAATTTAAAATCAAAGCCACCACACCGTGCAGTATCCTCCAAAGCCCTGTTTATTATTTCCTTTTGATTGTATTTATTTATTTATTTGTTTTTCAGCTTATAGATTCACAGGCTACGGCTAGGCTTAGGACCTTCTACCTCCACCTCTGTCCGGAACAGGAAGGGGAACCAGCTAGCCACGGTTGAATGTGAAGGCCCCAAAGGACACTGGGAGATGGTGGCATTCTGTTTGCCGCAGTGAGACGTGCCTTAGGCATCGTGGGAGTGGATAAAAACGAAACAGTCAATGGCGTATTTTACACTCCCCGCGCTGATTTCAGCCCACTCGTATGGAAGGGGGAAAATATCCACTCTCAGCCGTCGTGGAGGTGAGTGCACCCTGGGAACACAGTGTAACAATCACGGCTGCCATGAACAAACTGGCCCAGTCCGGCTTTGCTTTGGGTGGCGTATGAGGTGACAGTGAGGACGCTGGTCCCGTGTGCGAACAGGAAAGCGAGAAAACGGGGGGGGGGGGGGGGGGGGGAGGGTGCCGGGTCATGGGTCCGCGGGCCGATGCTGCCGCGGTTTCGTCGCGGGCGCAGCTGTTCCTGGCGTGCGCCGACGGCGCTGTTAACCTGAGCGGTCAAGCAGCCGTCACGCGTGTCCGCAAATTCATTTCCTGCCTGCTGCCACAGCCCAGCGAGCAAGGGAATAAAAGGGATTGTTCAATTACACTGCCAAATAGAGGACATGTTTTCTTTTTCCCCTGGGGGAAAAAAAAAACGGCCTCAGTGGGCTGATCCCTGATTGAAGTGCTTCTTTTCGGCCTCTCAAGAATGAATAGCTAATACTGTATGTTAACACGTAAGTGCAAAGTGTTCCATGAGGACGTCTCGTGGTTAAGTTCAAAGAGAGATTGATCTTGCCTCATTGCTTCTATCGCTTTCATCAAGAGCATGGCTTCATTGTCCTTCATGATGAGCATCCCTGTGACTTGCATTGTTTATATATAATAGCGTCAGGGACAAAATCCATATCTATCAATTTCTTGAGAATACTGCTTATAATAAAATTAGTTGAATTTGATTTATTGACAGATTGATCTAGCAATCAATATTGCCAATGGTCAATTAATTGGTTGACTGGTTGGTTTATTATTGGATAACTGATTGCTTGTTTGACTGATGAGGTTATATATTTGTGTATCATGTGCTGTGGTGCTGTGAAAGTCAAGTGTGTTTGCATTGGATATAGGTGGTACTCTGCTACACTCAAAGCTGTTCTTGCCACAGGGTGAAATAACCCTCCTCCTATCCAGACACAGGACAGAATACTTTAATATCTTTACCTGATTTCAAGGACTGGAGGTGAAATAAGTAAACAACATGCACACTGGCAGTTTGAAATCACAGAAGGAATACTATCTGACGCAGTCTCTCTCTCAGTGCAATTTTAAAATTTGTAAGAGAAAAAGATACAAAAATGTATCTAAGGGAGAATAAAATGATGTTTTGAGGCAGTTTGGAATATGCTTTTCCTTTTTTGCTGATGCAGTGTGCTTTCTCTCTCTTTTCATACTTCTTCATAAAGACCAAATACATGTAAAAATGCCCAGCTCTCACCCTCATACTTCTGTACTCTCTCTCTTTCTCTCCCTTCCTCCCTCCCTCTCTCTCTCCCTCCCCCCTCCCTCCCTCCCTCTCTCTCTATGTCACCCCCTTTCTGCCCTTTCTGCAGCCTCCTGATAGCAGGTAGAAAACCTCTACAGCTTGTAGCTGTACCAGTATGCAGGAAAACTGGATTACATAAAGTCAAGTGTCACATGACATGTAACATATGGGCCTGTTTAGCCCGGCAAGCCCACACACAAACAGCAGCTGCGCTCCTGATAACACCACGTCAGCAATTCCAATGGGATTACTCCCCCTCTCACTTCCACACCTGCCGAGATGCGTGGCTCACGCTAGCCAGCACATGCGCAGGCAGCGTAGCACCGTTACATGAAGCACGGGACAAGGCTAGCATCACAGCATGCTTCATTTATACTTCATTTGAATAGTGCTAATACTGGGTAGCACCATTAACAAGACTGTGCTGAGAAGCACCATTAACAGTGCCCAGTCTGTGCTGAGTAGCACCATTAACAGCACCCAGTCTGTGCTGAGTAGCACCATTAACACAGCCCAGTCTGTGCTGAGTAGCACCATTAACACAGCCCAGTCTGTGCTCAGTAGCACCATTAACACAGCCCAGTCTGTGCTGAGTAGCACCATTAACAGTCCCAGTCTGTGCTGAGAAGCACCATTAACAGTGCCCAGTCTGTGCTGAGAAGCACCATTAACACAGCCCAGTCTGTGCTGAGTAGCACCATTAACAGTGCCCAGTCTGTGCTGAGAAGCACCATTAACACAGCCCAGTCTGTGCTCAGTAGCACCATTAACAGTGCCCAGTCTGTGCTCAGTAGCACCATTAACCATGCCCAGTTGTTAATGGTGCTACTAGAAGCCCAACTGATAATAAATCTGTGTTGCGTGACATCAGTAATAGTCTTAACCTGGCTCTTCCCGCTCCGCTGTTCCACTACTGTGAACAGGGTCATAACACTGCCTTACTTTTTTTGAACTGCTATTGAATGTAAAATGAGTTCCAATAGGCTGAATGCAATGTAGAAAAGGCCATTTTCACATTTTAATATTTTAGCTTTATTTATTTTTTTTGAAGACCCCAGTTCCTTTCGGAGTGTAATGCATCCTCTCACACAAGAGTAGTCTGCAGATATCAGATTAACTTTTCTGCCTTGGCTCCTTGGCTTAGTATAGAATTTAATAACATCCAATATGCTTCCTTCTGCACCAATCCTAACTCGAATGCATTATTGCAAAACATCAGAATGAAATGATTATGAATCCATAAATGTTTTTGGGAGATGACAATATCAGAAGTATATCCAGGCACCACATGGCAAGCAATCAGCAATGAAAAATATGAAATATTCATGTAAATAAATAACTAAACCACAGGTTCAATAACATAATTTAAACAGCACTTTAGAACAGCATTTTTATGATGGATATTAGACTTATACTTTGGGTACTGTATAACATTAAAGCCTCAAAGGAATCATCATTAGTACTGATTACAAATTAATGCATAATAAAAAAACAGCTTTCATCTATTTGCACTGAAATGTTTTTAAATTAATAAAAATTGTTTATGTGGCATATTTTAGGCGCCACATAAACTGCCACCATATTTATTATTAGTAGTAGTTGTATTTGTAGTTGTAGCAGTATTAAAGAAAATCACAGCCCTGGTTTGACTGCTATTTAATCTTCAGACGGGCTTTGTCACTACCAGCTCCCATATCAGATGAAAAACAACCAAACTGACTGATCAAGAATCAGCTAAACGAGGCGCTGACAAAGGAGTTAGATTTCCTTTGTTTCTTCTGACAGATGTAAGATGAAAGAGTGGAGAGGCAAAAGAAAGGAAGAAAAAAAGCAGAAAAACATGCAAGCAGGAAACAGCCTCCACTCGCTAACAAGACGGTAACAATGGCCAGGGATCTGTTTGTTCTTGACCTGATCGCAACTGAACGGCATGAATGAACTCCAAATGTACCGCGCCATATTGGCTGCTGAATAATTGATTTGTGAATGCACAAAACACGCTTCCTTCAGATCCAACCAAACGGCTTTATGTGATATTCACTCAGCTGAAAAGAAACGCCATCTCGGTTAATAAGCCTCAACGTATATAAGGGGGGGGGGGGGGGGGGGCAGCGAAGTAAAGCATCCCGGACAGGCTGGTCGCTGGCTCGCTGTAAAGCATGGTACACCAAGCTGACATGCACCAAGGCCAGAGACATCTGGACCAGATCGGTCAGTCTGAAAGGGCAGTTGGAAGCAAGTGGGAGATGACCGTAGCGGTTTTGCCAAGATTCACTCTGAACAAGTCTGAACACTCCCGCAGAGCCAACCAGGGACACAAGGCACTCATAGGGCACCAAATACCAAGACTATTTTTGATCTCCTGCTAGATGCAAATAGAAGCAGAATTTACAAGAGAGTTAGGCATTCTCTTCACCAATTCTTTGGTGTGTTTTTACATTTTTAAAAATGGATAGTTGAACAGATGATTGTGAATGATCTGGGCATCTGAGTGAGGAAGAAAATTTGGTATGCACATAACAAATAGTTTGTTCTACACATTAAAACGTCCAGTGCTAATTTAACAGACGAGTCCAATAGGGACCATATGTGCTCTGTAATAGTTGATTTAGCAGTGAATATTTTAATGTGTAGCAGAAAATGTATGTCTTGCGCTTGGCAACAGACTGAAGAATGCCTTAGAACTTGAGGCAATTACATCTGTCTCTGTGTACAATAATAGGAAAAGAAGGCAACACTTAAGTTATTTTTTTAAAGAATCAATCACTCTGTTGCGAAGATACAAAAAAATTTTCACAAACAATGAAAGAACCCACTGAGACTGGGTTGGCTGGGGAAATTCAGTATACCTGTCCCAAACAACAATAAAATGGAAATTTAGTCCTAACGAATTAGCCGAGTGTTGAGTTTTTGCAGGTTGGCTCCACGCTACACCTCCTCAAAGCCAGTTGCGGCACAGAGCAGTTTCACTGGCCCAGCCTATTGAGGGTTGGGCAATTTACCTCTATTCACACTTCTGTGTTAAAAGAGTGTGGGACCACCATTACATCCATTACGCCATTTGTCATCATATTGTGCAGCTAAATTAGTGTAACTAGAATATAATGACCTGCTCCGATATTTATATTGCTGCTGGGTTCACTCTTGGGTATATGTGTTAAGCGTTAGTAATATCATGGTTTTATTATTTAGTTGCATTCAGCCGAGCTTATCCACGGGTGTAGGCACATAACTTGGTACACAAATATGAATATAAACACAGATGAGCAAATAACCAAAAACCTACAGAATGAATACAGAATCAGAAAACCAGAATCATGAACCGCCATGCATTCAGAAGCAGCAGGCTCCCTGTTTTGCATACATATTTACTCAGCTGTTCAATTGTAGTGGGAGTTGAACAGAATCATCTTGCCTGGGTACCAGGAACTAATTATACAGAGTCAGCATAGCAGACATATCTACTCTGAGTCCACTGCAGGAATATAAATGGTTTCTAACTCTAATCACAATATATTAGATTTTCCATGACTTCTCGATGGCATTTTAAGAACAAATGTGAGATTTTTAATATTTATCTTATTGCTGATTTATTAAAACTCCAATAAAATGGAGGCTACTTTGAAGATGGAATAGGTGTGTGTAGATGAATGTGCATTTGGTAGCGTATCGGGGAATACGTCTCAGACTAATTACTTTTTGTTCTGCAGACACACAGCTCCAGTTGGGCAAGGTCTTATAGTGAATGGCATGGAGCTAGTGAAGCAGTCACAGAAGCGTTTCTTTGTTCAGGTCTGTTTTTTTCATAGACCATGGCTTTAATGGCCATGGCATTAAAGATATTTTTGATGACTGCCTGGGCTATGCTAAATTCCATTTACAGGCAGCAGGGTTATAGGGAACAGGTTGTAAGGAGTAGGGTATAGGCAATGAAATACAGCATATCTGAGATGTGCATGTGATGTAGGGTGATCGGGTATACACTGGCACATATTGGTACATATAATACAGTACAGGACGAGGCATCACTCACCGATTCTCAGGGAAAGTGGGCTGCTGGAGGTTCCTCTCACACACATGGCTAAGAGGAGCAGAGGCGCCCAGGCTGCGAGCATCTTCTATGACTCCTCATGGGTCCTGCCCTGGGGGTCCCCCTGTCACAGCCACCTGCAGGACACACACACACACACACACACACACACAATCAAACATTATAGGTGATATGCTCAAGCAAAGGCACACCCGACCATCATGCACACATGCTGACCTAGTAGCCATAGGGATGCCATAGCGATGCCATGCTGACAGTACTTTATTTCAGCAGTTAACACACAACAAGCAACAAACATGATTTTGCCTGTGAAGTATGGAATTATACAAATTAAGAATGTTTTTAAGTGTGTATGGCTTGAATAAAAGTTTAAATGCTTTACAGTAAGAGAAATTGGCAGAACCCCTTTACAGTGTAATCACACAATGATACTAGACGAAATTATTCTTAACTGTGCTATGCATGATTGCAGTGTGATGTTGGTGGATTGGTGGACAATGTGATGGTGGTGGTTAGTTGATTTTTCTATATCCTTCTAAATGCATTATTAAGGAAGCCATTGAGAAAACTAAACAATATTACTGTATGTTTAAATAGGAGTATTTTGTGACATTGAAGTCATATTATGCAGGATTATGCAATCTGTGTCTGGGTATAACTCTGCCCAGTCCTTGCTTGTCTGCCTGTATTTGTTATTCTAATAAGTACTTGGGACGTTTCTGGGCCTTACTTTATTTTCATTGTGGGCTGTATCTGAAAAGCATGTGGCCAATAGAAGGAGAATAAGAAGAGAAAACATGTATGGATTGGCTATATGGAGTATATTCAGTTGGGTTTATGCTGGAGATGCTTGCCTTGGTGGCTAACCTAAGGCTAACCAAGTGGCTGGTCAGCGGTTCGATAACGTTAGGTAGTTTCCATTATGAGCAAACTAAATTCATTTATGTTTGGCAACATTAGCTGGATAGCCCAAGAATTTGCTGTGGGCCCAATATTACAAAGTAACAATTTAAGCCCAAGATTGCAGTCCACTTCTCTGGGCTCATATGGGCAAGCTGACTATTGTTAGCGAGGTAATAGGAGTCCACCCTTCGCAAAATCCTACTATACCATAAAAGTTAGATATTTTATGGATACATCTGTAGTTTGACTACTAGAGACCAATATTCACGGTCAGAAAGACACATTGCATGTTTCACTATATTCACATCCTAGGTTGTGCAGTTCCATGTGCAGTTGTGTGTTCTTGTTGTCACAGGGATTGGCTGGTAGGCCACAGCCTGGAGGTCCTCTAGGCTACTTCACCGATCTGCTGAAGGGGGAAGGCTCTTTGAGCTACATGGCTAAAGATATACTATGCAGGATTTTTTTTTTGCCTTGCTGTGGTCCTGTTTTTACAATCAATGAAGTCTCCTCCTTCACCTTCAATGCCACGCACTCACCCAGAGTACTCCACTTTGGCCATCTAGCTACCTAAAGTCCCTAACTGGATACCTTGAGGTAACATTACTTACAGGACCAACAGAAAAGACGCCAACTCCACGTCGCTTTTCATCCCCTTTGTGAACTTCAGCTGTCGTCACTGAGGAAAAGCAATTCCAAGGGTGACTGGTTTCTGAATGAGCCCTGTCGGCTTGAAGTTTCAAGCCCTGTCATGCTGTGCTTCTTCACCTAAACCATTACTTCCAAAAACATGATCCCACCCCACAGGCTCTGTAGCCACACACTCCCCTCCCCACACATTCCACCCACAAACATCCTGAACAAATTTTAGAAGAAATACAGGCAGGAGCACAGATTCAGCAAATGAGTGCAAAGACAGAGACTAGATATGACTGACCATGGCTATTTTATAATATATTCAAAGAAAAAATCCTGCATAGTGTGCCTTTAACAATAAAGCATGTTATGATTGTGGAATTTGTCAGACTGAAATCTGTGGCCTCCATCTAAATTTCTTTCTTAAATCTTTATGAATTCACTCTAAAAGCAAGTATAAGGCTATTACTACACTACAGTGGTTTGAATGTTCTATGTGCGTGTGTTCGTGTGTGTGTGTGCATGTGTGTGTGTGTGTGTGTGTTTGTGGAGGAAGGCTCTTTAGGGGAAAAAGGCTACAGTAAAATATTTCCTCAAGGCCTGTTTTGTCAGAAACTTTTTCTATTTTTCACCAAGTGCCTTTTGTTTACTGCTCTGCATGCTCTACTGTTCACTGGAACATTACGCAAGTCCACGGCCACCAGAGACTCGAGCCTTGCCTTTACAGCGGAGTTCATTACAGGAGAGGCTGTCACTAACACGCCGGTAATTCATTTATCACAGCAGGAAAATGACAATTAGAAAAACATACAGAAAGCTAAATCAATTCAGTCAAATGCAATTACAGTGAGGCAGCATGGAAAGGTTTGCGCGGCCTGTGCTCAATGGCCTCTCGCTGAATGCTGAGTGGGAGAACAGAATACACACCGCTGGAGTTCAGTCAGTCATATACTGTACTAGGCACAGTCAATCAGTCAGCGAGGCAGTCTTCTACAGAACAGCGATGAGGACCGATCAGGCCGTCGTCCCTCAGAAGGCACAGAAAGCACCGGAACATACAGCGTGTGCAATTTATTGGGGGGGCAGGGACGCGTTCTCTCTCTCACCTTTTTCTGGGAGCCTCATTCACACCCTGTACTTTCCGAGCTACAAATATATTGGATAGCAGCCCCTTCCCGCACCCACGCAGCACTTTTGAAATGAGACCTCGCCAACGTGCTGAGCACAATTCTCATTATGGGAAGGGCACCCATGGGGTTGCTCCATTACAGGAAAACACTCAGGGAAAGTGTTTGCCCAGATGATCTAAGAATATTTTAATCTGACTGGCAAGTACTGTTGACTCTGGTGTGCATTTGGTGGAGTTGGAAAAGTATGACCGATGAGGAAGAAGCTACAACTGATTTGTATGTGCTGCTGCTGTCCACAGCAAACCATCGTCTTTGGCTCAGAGAGTAACTGACAGCATTTGCTATCTCTGCCTTTTTGAGGACCTGTAAAACTTTGATGTAATACCAATAGAGTCTGGCACAGTTCGAAATACATACTTTCTCAGTGCTTCACCGCAAACACTTATTGACATTCCTCCAGACCCTGTCCAGAGTGCAAAATGAAATTGATTTTGTGCTCCGACAAGATAAAATACGAAATTGTGACTGAGTGTATGGTAATATACGGGCAAACTAGCAGTAAACAGACCTACTAACATGAAAAACAATTACAGAGACAACTAAAACAACTGTGAGAATATAACAGAGTATAAATGTTTTATAACTGTAAAATACAGATGTTAGATTCATTGTTGAGTAAATCTAAGTCATTTGCTCCCACTTCTCCCCTTTTCAACAAAAGAAAATTGATAACATTTTATGATTCAGTGGAATGCGTTATAGGACACCTTCTCCTCAAAAGCATGGGAGAGACTTGGGAGAGACCCGGGCACAAGGACATAAACTACTGTGTGTGACATCAGAGCTGACCAATAGATGTGAATGTGGGATGGATTGCTTATCCCTTTAAGACAATCATCCCTAGTTCACCAAACGAAGTGTGACCCTAACACACATAGTTGCCTGCTTGATCTTTTCTTCAGGCTTGTTCGCTTCCCTTTGACAGTGCGCTTTGCAGCTCTCTTTGCTTCCCTGGAACAGACTCCAAGGCCCTGAAACAAGCCAAGCCTGCCTTTGTGATGAGCCCATCATAATAGACATTGTCAAATAGGCTGGCCCTAGACTTTTCACTCCATTACTCACAATGGAAGATTCTGAGCAAACCTGAGGTCAAGAAATCGGCTTCAGTGAAAAACCCAGACCAATATGCCAAGAAGCCAGGAGGCCGTCACCACCTAAAGACACTGTCTCAAGACATGGCCTTTCCACACCTGACAAAGGGCGTCACCACAACCCAGTTTAAGACATTGCAAGCAAGCAGACAGACCGAGTATAATAATCTCAAATCCTGAGACACTTGAGAATATTACAGAACTATGGTATTTCAGTGAAATACATGTCATCTTTTCTATTAATTGTTTTAGATGTCTTTTTTTATTTCTAAATAAAAGTTTTGTGTTACAAATTGTGTTGTCACTTTATTCTAATAAGTACAGTCGACTCACTAACAAACAAACTCAACTTAAAGGTATTGCTAGGTTCATCCTAAATTATTAATTATGTACTGTAAATGTGAAATTCATCAGCTGGTGCCCTGTGAAAGGAGCAACCGCTGAGGCAGATAACTCAGATGGGCCAACAAATAAGAAATTCACAACCCCACTACAGAAATGGTGCCCCGTGTGAGGATAGTCAAGATTGAAATGGGCTGGTCTGACAATAAACCAGGTTCTACTAACTAAAGGAGATATAAAGGTGTATTTTATAAATATACGATTTATTTCCTCCATTCTCCCCATATCAAATTACACCACAACTGTGAGAATGAAACAACTTTGTGGGCAGTATCCTGATTTTGAAAATATCACATTATAATGTGCTAGACAAAAAGATCAGCAAAGACAAAATAACTAGAGAAAAATCGAAGAAACATCAGCCTGTTTGTCCACCTGGAAAAACACATGTGCTAAATGAATGCATTTCAATGCAAAAGAGCAGCAGACTAAATATGACATTCTTTCACTTGTTTGAATATTCTAATTAAATCCAAGAGCAATTTCACTGTACTAATAACTATGCATTCGTTTACACATCAGTTCCTGTATAATGATATTGGTTTAAAATGGGAATATATTCATCCAATTCACAAAATTATAAAGAGAATAGGCAGCTCCTAGACATATTGTAAAGAATATTCAGAAAGGCCATAATACTGTATATTATTCTAACATTAGGCTATATTATATTGTCACATCATTTTTGAAGGCACATTTCTTACTCAGGAGGATTTAAAACAGCAAAAGCCTGGTGGCACAAAAAGAGGTGAGAAGAAAAATGTCTCCAAAATATGAATCAGCCATTCCTGAAGGATCCAGAGGGACACTTTGAAAAGTTCAGAATGCTGTTAAGCATCAGTGTCAGTCCTGACAAATGGTCACATGCAAGATTTATATAGCACCCCAGAGTCAGGCAGTACTTTACCACAGAGTACACATAATCTTTTAATACCCTTACATTTTACTGACCTTTCCCTCACTGGAAATGCTTTGTAAGCAGAAATAGGAACTTCAGAAGTGACTAAAATGGACACCAAACTTGAAAGATATATCACTCTCTCACGAAGAAATTAAATACTGCCAAAGGCAAACAAGGCAACCAATGAGCAGGAAATAAGCAGTGCAATCATGAGTGGTGTGTGTTCTGTGGTTGGGAGAAGAACATCCAGTGAATGTGATAGGCTAAGTGTTTGGTTAAAACTAAAACCAGCCAGCACTGTGTGTGTGCATGTGTGTGTATTGGTTGGAGGGGATGGGAAATGAGCACTGCATATACAGCATACGGTATATTAAGTGTGTGTATGTGGGTGCTCATGAGGCAGAGAACAATAGGCAATGGTGTGAGATCTCATTGAGGTTTCATAAATTGGTTCTCTGGAAAACACTGAAAGGTATGCACCTCATTGTTGCATTTGGAAAGACAAATCCACAGGTTTA
The DNA here is from genome assembly GCF_013347855.1 of Anguilla anguilla. Taxonomy (NCBI): domain Eukaryota; kingdom Metazoa; phylum Chordata; class Actinopteri; order Anguilliformes; family Anguillidae; genus Anguilla; species Anguilla anguilla. The sequence goes on from NC_049209.1 coordinate 19,829,449, forward strand.
TGAGCTGCCCTGTCTGGCTGATATACTGTATGAGCTGGTTTTCATTTCTGGGTAGAATGTGCTGGATGGGAAGGGGGGGGGGGTGAGTTGGGGGTGTGCAGGAATGTAGGACTGGATGATGGATAGCCACAGAGTAGGAGATGCTGGACAACTCATGCAAGGTGTTCACATGCTCTTGTTCTGTATCCATGAAAGGCACTGGATACCTTGATAATGTATCAAGGTATCCAGTGTGAGCTGAATGAATCTCTAAGAAGCTATACGCTTCAAATACCTGAACTAAAGATTATGCAAGTGACTGTAAAAAAAATCTAGAAAAAGATTAATTGCACCACATCAATTTCAAGAAGATTTTAAGAACTATGTGAAAGGAGCATGGCTGTGATATACAGGAAAACAATACCATGGTACCAATACTACGTTGTATGAGGCCCTTACTGCATTTCAGGACCAAGCTTTTACATCACAGCCAATTGTAATTCACACTTGGAAACATACTGCTGAAAAGCATGATGGGAAATAATGAGGCATCTGGTATTTATGTAAAAGGAAATAAAATGAGATGCAGCTCAATGTCATATGTTCAGGGCAAATATTGCAACTGTGGTGCGTGTCCCAAGCTGCTTCATTATGGAATAATGCAGCTGCAGACCACGTTTTTTTTTTTTTTTGTAAAATCTGTAACATGTCTCTTTGGAAGTCTGTACAATGAATAAACAGGGAATTTCTCCACCAAAGTAAAATAAACATCTTATATTGACTTGACCATATTTTTGAGGAAAAAATAATAAAAACAAAAACACTGCATCATAATGAATTTGTTCAGTCAGAAAGTGTCCAATGGATGAAGCTACTGTACCTCACAAACAATGCAAAAATGCTAGGTCATGCCTTGGTACCTAACACACCAGCCAAATAACTAGGCTTTAGGTTGAAGGTTGTGGCTAAAACGCCTGGCACTGGGGCATTACTGTGTCATCACTGAGCTGGGTTCTTCACCTGTATCGCTTCAGTAGAAAATCATACTGTGTGAATCATGAATAATATGTAAAAAAAAAAAAAAAAAACAGACCCTGCTTTCTTCAGGACTTCAGCGCAAGACTTTGCACAGTGCTGAATACTCTCTAGACCAGGGGGGGGGAACCTTTTTCCTGTCTGGGGCCAGATTAATATTTGCATACGACATACACGACAGTGGGCCATAGACTGCTATGAACTCTCATGTTAATTACAGATTTTCATACGGTCTATGTTACAGACACATTTTTCCATGTTATGCTGACTGAATGTTCATAATGTAAACTTTTTTAGTTTTAGTTTTTCTGGAGCAAGTATTTGCGCAGTAGCAACCAAGCACTCCTTTACAAATTCGCATTCGGAATACGGCCTCAGTCCTTACCGATCAGTTCACTCGCTACATAACTTGCCTCTGTGACTCAGCTCCTTTTTAGGCCGCAGGAAAGACGCTTGTTGTGCAGCGAAATTAGCTACCGCTTCAGAAATGCTTCTCCTTAGACTAGACCAGGAGCCTCGTTCTTCTGGAAGGAAGGCTGCCACTTCCGAGCCCGTATTTCATTTAGTCTGAATATCGCTTAATACAATTTGCTTTGAATTCATAAGAATGTAATTCACAAACTAAACACGGCCTACTCTCTGGTTCTACTACCCGGCATTGCGGCGCTGTGGCAGTCACAATCAGCGCTCTTGGACATCCTGCTAACTTTATTTAACGTTATTCTTCTGTCTGATCATTGGCTCTGCTCTCCAGCTTTGCGGCCCTGTGGCACCCCGGCTTCACTCGGACTCTGCACCTTGCGACTGCTTTTGGAATTCTTTCGGGAGCGGAATCGGACGTGCTTTCGTTGGACCTATAGAGCAGTTCTGCATCATCTCCCATTGACTGGGCACCTGCCGGTTTTTGGCCACACTGGCTGCAACTCCTTGTTGGCACTTGGCAATCGGGTTCCAGCTCGCTCGTCGGTTACTCTACCAGCGTTTCTAATTCAGTAAGTAAGCTCTCAAACTTTCTCAGTGTTGATTTTCTAGTTGAGATTGTTGCTTTGTGTTATTTTAATTCTTAATTCGACTCCCTAACCAGTCTATGGCAAATGAGTTATACCTGCTGTGTGTGATCTTATTGCTCTGGGTAGGCTACCATTTATTGTGTTCAGTTTCAGCAGGACGCAGGTTATATTTTTCATTTGGTAGTCTGCTAAATTATGACGCTGCAACGCAGTTTGCCGTTGAGACTTGGACTTCTACTGGCTCACCTCTCTGGCGGCTCATGCTACCTCTGTTTAGGATACAGTAGCAATTATCTACATGCAAATGAAACGTGTAAACTCCAGAATACGATTTATCTGTCTGCATTTATCTAATAGGCTACTATCCACGTCCAAGTTAAGAGAATTACGGGGCTTGAACATATGATGTTTGATTTCCATTTTTTCCTACCTCCAAAATGTTGTGATTATTTATGTAAAATCTAAATTTAATGTTACGGTGATAAAATCCATATCGATACCGAAGCAGCCCGGGTTTCTTGCTGTTAATACTTATTTAACTAATGATTCTCAATTTACAGTATGGTTGTTATAAAACTCATTCGGCTTCAAGAGATGCGAGTTTGTTTTAATGGGCGATTTAAATTGGGATTGGTTAACTCCTGTCTCGGATCCCTTCAAAGGCATTTGTAACTCTCTAAATCTCACCCAACTCGCCAGTTTCCCTACAAGACCCAATACGAAAACGCCTGATAAATCTACTCCTTTTGATCTGATTCTTACCAACACACCTCTCACACACTGTGCGGTCTCTGTGTTCCCCAATGACGTCAGTGCCCATTGTGTCATAGCCTGTGTCAAGAATACTAAATTGGCTAAAACCAAGCCCCGTTTTATTATTAAAATACATTTTAAGAACTTTTGCGAACAGGTATTTCTTCATGAGATACACGCATGCGACTTTTATTCAACTGATTTTATCCCAGACGTTCATACTGTTTGGGATTATTTTAAATCACATTTTCAAGCAGTCACAGATAAATATTAAAAGGTACAAGGTAAAAGGGAGAGATAACCCTTGGTTTCCCTCTGAAATCTCAGATATGTTTCATCAGAGGAATATTGCTTGGGCCAAAGCTAGAAAGTCAAATTCTCAAACTGACTGGTCCCATCAGCTGCGGTACATAGTCCATTTCTAGGACGGTCTTTGTTTAAACTTTAATACTACACATAATGCATTCAGTGTGCTGCTTCTGTGCTATTCAATGTGTGGAACACCAAAGATAAACACACTACACATTTTCACATTTCCACTGCTATACTGTAATCTATCCAGGGCTTATATTATTAAATACAAGCCTAAAGGTACAAACCCTTCCAAATCTGGCAGAGCACTGCATGAAATTACAGGGCTGCAACTGCTCATTTGGTGTTTCACTCTTTCGCCTTTGCAACAGTGTGGCAGAGGAGCAAGGTCCCTCAGTGGTAATATCAAAGCAGTCACCCGCAATTTGCCAGCCGGCGAGTGGTCTTCCCCAGATCCCTTTCCTGACATGCATTAAAACTGCCAAACTGAGCCAAAAAAGAATGCCAGCAGCTTCCTTTTTCTGGCATGTCCTCATGCTGACCTGAAACCTATGGCCACGGGCAATTTAATTGGAGGAGAGAGGCAGTCCACTAGGGCAGCTATATTGGTGGAAAAAGCAACAATATGCAGTGTACACAAAATACACTGGACTGAACTCCACCCCCAATCAAACCTGGTGGTGGCATGCCACTGCAGAGAAAGAGAGTGAGAAAGAAAAGAAATAAAGAGAGAGAAAGATAAAGATGTAAAGAAAGAGCAAAATAAAGAGAAAGAATATTTAAAAGTTGAATAATGGAAATAAGTTTCCATTATTTCCACTCTCAACACACCAGTGACATTACATAATTATTGTTTGCAGTAAGTTAAAACACCATTGAAGACTACATTTAGATTATCAATTACAGTATAAAATTCTTGAGATGAGAAGATGAGGATCTGAGAGGCAAATACTCACTTCTTGAGTACAAAGTTTGTCTGGCTGAGAAAAATAAACACCTTTGTGAAGGAGTTCAACGTGCACAATATATCAGTTCAGTAATACACCACATATTGCTTAAAGGGCATATGTGATGAAATTCACACATTTCAGTGTTTAGCATGGATTGTAGACTTTATGGTAGATGCGGTAGTGTAACATTGTGAGATTTGTGAATTTGATGAGGCTTCAGATGTAGCTGAGATTTTAGCAATTTCCGTCTTGAAATCGGCGAATCTGAACAACAGGGTTTTTTATCGAGAAAACCAACTGTCCTTGAGTCGGCAATCATCTTTTACGAGCACTTTAACTTACCCACTCCTCTGCACATGGGGACCGCCCACTTTTATGCAAGTAACGGAGCAATGGCTATGAAGAAGGGTGCTAGCTGTTCAGTTTCAGACTGTAGGTTTAAAAACAAGTCTTTACACTGGCTCTCGACAGGCCCAGTCATCCACAACTTCAGCTTAGTTTTTCACAAGAAATATTGTTGATGAGTACATTGCTGGGTTACTGCAGTACACCGAGATCTGACTGCAAACATCCAGCCAGTAAATATGTGTGATTTACCGATCAATTTACATTGAGTTACTAATGTTATTGATAGCTAATTATTCTTGAGATGTAACAGTAACAAAGCTTTTTGTTTTATGCTCTGGGCATCAATACAGAATCAAAACAAGGCAGTAGTTACAGCAGATGATTTCCTTTGTGCTGAGGTATTGGGTGGATTGAGTTGAACTTCCATGAATTATTATGGATATATACATTCCAGAAATATTTTACAATCAGTGCTGGTATCAAGGAAATTCAATATAGAGGAGGAAAAAAGGATATATTGCACTTGTGTAATTTTAACTGCAACACTTTATTGTTTTTGTTTCACCTTAGGCAGTAGAACATTGTACTGGCAGTGATCTTGGCTTTATGTCAAAATCATATCATCCTAACTAGCTTGACAGATGAATTGAAAACACATTATTAGCTAGGTAATAACAATGACTGATGTGGATACAAGTGCAGTAGACTAAAGTTAGTCACCACAGCAAGCAGTTCCATACAAATCAAGTTCACTGACAAATTGCATTTCTCTAACTATGGCACCTGTCTGTGCTGTATAGTTTAGATAGTTGTGTGACAATCAAGTTTGCAAAACAAACTAGCTTGTAGTTAAAAACTGGATAGAACTAGGCTAGGATTTAGCCAATATGATTTCAAGCTTGCCTGCTGATTACTAATTATTTAGCATGCTAAGAAAATAACCTTGTTTCCTTATGGTTACATTATATGTATGTTCCTACTGTGTGACATTAGTTGCAATGAGCTAGCCAGCACTGCAGTGAGAGACTGGAGTAAGCTTTTGTGATGCATTGTGTAGGTTGGTCTGTCATCAATAGCTTACTTTGAGCTAAACAGGTAGGTGAGCTCTCAGCCAAACAAATAGTGCGCTCATGAATATTAATATAGACGACTGAAACAGCCTGTTCTCTATGAGGCGAGTGAGAGGATGGAAAATAAATTATCTATAATGTGTAGAGACATTTTTCATTCAAATAACCTCCACACATTTACTTTATAGATGCTCAGGGATTATTGAAAATTGCAAGTAAAGCTGCTGTATGGGGATTTTAAAGCCTGTAGTTGCGGTGGAGTGAGAATATATTTTACAAGCCCTAAATCAAAAACATAACTTTTTATAATTGAGGCATGGTCATTTAACATGAGAAAATTCAAGAAGAGACTTTGAAAGGAAGGCATGACAATGATGTGGTAACTGCCAATGTAAAAGCAAGTTTTCTACTATAAATGCCAGGTTTCAAAAATAATAGCTTTGTAGCAATGTCACTACAGGGGCTGAATACAGTTGAGTACAATGAGTTTGTGTTTCTAAACTAAAACTGACACCCACAATTTTCTCTGAAAGATCAACAACTTTCTATTCCAACAATAGACCTTTGAAGGTATGATTTTTGAGCATGTTCTTTTGCTTCCACTGCTTGTCTGAAACTCTGTCCAGCTTTGAGAACAATTTCTATTAGCCCTAAGTATTGTGAATCAGTTTTCAGTCACTTCAGAGTTAGCCAACTTATCGTGTTTATTGATCATGTTGTTGATCATGCCCATGTCAACAGAATCCTGTTTTTCTTTACTTGTGTGAAGACAGAGCAGATGAGTAAAGAGATGTGTTTCTTATTGTATTTAGCAGACACCCTTATCCACAGCAACAGACACCGATTACATTTTCACACACAATCGAGTTAGACGTTTTATTGAATGGTAATGCCCCAACGGGGAATCAAACCCGGAACTTTTCATTCTACATTATTGTACTATTATTCTCCACTTTCTCTTCCAGGGAGGATGTCCAGGAAGTGTCACAAAAGCCTAGAAAAAAAAATCTCAACAACTTCATAGTGTTTTCTATATCTCAACACACTAGGCTGTGTAATACAGAAAACTAGGTTACATTAAGTTGGGGAAAAAGTCTTTTTTGGAAAAAAAAAAGTATACAGTATGAGCCCAGATCCAATTCCATGCATATATGCAGCTACTCATGAGCAGGCTGCGTTTTGACTGGAACCGATATCCATGCATCCTCCCTTTTTAAGGGTTTCTCAGACTCAACGTGCCTTTCATCGTCCATGCCACACTCGGTTGTGACTTATCGCGGCCGACGGCCACCCACTCCTTCGGCGGTTCAGGCCAGCAGTGACCGCTTCCTGGCAGAGATTCCAGGGCAGTTGGGACGGGAACACAGCATGCCGACTCAGCGGCTGCTCCTCGACACCGCACACGCCAGACACAGGCCAACAAGCTGCCGACCATGACTGGACCCGCCGAAAGAAAAGAACAATTAAGGAGCGTCTGCAAGATCACTAAACTCAGGGAAAGTTTTTCTGAGAACTTACACTGATTAGAAATCAGCCAAGAAAGCTTTTTCTTTTTTTTTTCTTTTTTTAAGGAAAGTGAAATTGGAAAACATAAAAAAATGTATAAACAAATTAAAATGATAAAAACACATCCTGCAGATATCTAAATGCAAATATAAAATGGGACTGGTTTCAATATACAGTATAAGTCAAATATTTCAATATAGATAAAATTTTTTATTTATTTTATCATTTCACCTGTGCAGATTGAAAAACTGTAATATGTAATAAATTATATCCAGTTTGACACATCATTGGATACTCTTGACAGCAGCAAAAATAAATGTAGATAGACTGATTAGCTTATTCCTGGCATCAAACATTCTTGTGTACATTTCTTCTTTTTACAGGGGATAAAATGCCGTGTACAGGCACCATGAATGTGCATCACAAGAGAGTCATTCGAGCCATTACTTTAAATGGAATCAATGGAATCTCAGGCATTCTTGAACTTTGATGGCTTATAGTGTATTAACACCTCACCAGTACCATAATGCCCAGCTTTCTAATTTCCCCTACCACACTTCCTGAGGAGACGGCCTTTTCTTGGTAACCATTGTCAGAGGGAAATCCCAGAGACTCTCCCTGAGGGTTGAATCACTTGGACGTTTTGAGTTACAGGACACTATGAGTATTCTGGAAGGCCTAAGCTACCCGTGTGAAGACGGATAAATACTTCTGAGCGTTATTCGAGTGCAGATATGACACCGTAATCGACAGGTCACTAGACAGGCTGATCCAGGGAATATTGTGCAACGCAATATCGGCTCACGTCACTTAGGATTCAGGCCAAGGAGGCGTATTTGTGAGAGGAGATGCAATTGCGCGGTGGAGAGGGAAAAAGACGTCGTGCGATAAGCAGCCAGCGGGCCCCTGTGATAGCCAGGCAGCAAGCTCTTATCAGCACCCGCTCCATCATCTGCTCACAAACGCCTGAGCCATTAGTCCCAAAGACACAAACCGAGCCTGGTGCACCCGAGTCGATATTCAGAGACGCCAGCGCTTACGGGCAGCGAATAGAGAGATCTTGTACAGATTTGGAACACCCTATGATGTCATTCCCTTTTGAAGCTGTTTATACTCACACATGGCGGAACGGTGGAGTGAGCGTATGCGCACACGCAGCATAGACCAAAGGATGCAAAAGATCTCAAACGATTCTGTATGGAGGAATGGGGACTGATCTCTCGATAAAAGCCAATCCGATAAAACACAATAGAAGATGGCACTGTGGTGTTATCTATGTGAAGGAAGGGTGCACAATGTACTGAATACTGGGGGGCAGAGGGTGACGGAGGCGTGAATAAGTGACACATATTTGAAAAAAAATATTACTTGTTAAACAAAATCTTTTTCTCTCAGTAACTGCATTAGTATAAAGGAATACATTTCTATTTTTTGAGCATACAAGCATATTGCTTACTACCTGTACTCTATTTTAGAAAGCTTTTTCATTTCATGATTATTATTAAATAATTATATGGGGCACTGTATGATACAAAAAAAAAAACTATTCCATATTCTACCATGTATTCACATTTTTTTTCATACAAGGGAATGAGGGAGTGATAGAAGGCCAAAAGAGGAAAGGGTTGGGGGTGGAGAAAGATGGACGGCGAGGGTTTGAGAGTGCTGAGCCCACTTATCTTGTCCATTGCATTGCCATTACCTGCTGTCAGAGGAGAGCAGGCCCCTGCAGGAGGCACCGCTGGGAAACAAATGGGTAATCGATACCCGTCTCCCGGCACACGGGTGCACACGCTGTTCTGCTGTGACACCGCCCTCACGCTCAAAACAAGCTCTGATTGGCTCCCGAGTGGGTCAATAGGTTACGGTGCTCACTACGAGTGCAGGCTGAGTGCTGCAATCAGAGACTGAAGACTCTGTGCCTGTCTGGGATTAGACTATGCCTGGGAGATAGCAGCGATGGAAAATAGTCGGTCTCAACCACCCTGGGATAAGGGGAGCAAGTTTGCCAGCATTCTTTCAGTTACTGCTATGATTGGTTCACCAAAGGCAAGCAGTTTTCATCATAAATACTCCAACTTTATTGAAAGAACCATGAATTCTGCTCGGTACCATTCAATTCTTAAGGTCATCTGTTTGTGAGCTGAAGCTGAAGCATAATTGGGTTATGCAGCAAGACAGTGATCCAAAACACAAAAGCAAGTCCACATCTGAATGGCCGAAGAGAGACAAAATTAACGTTTTGGACTGACCAAGTCAAAGTCTTGACTTGAACCCAATAGAGATGCTGTAACGAGCATTTCATGCTTGAAAACCTTCCAATTTGTCTGAATTAAAGCAATTCTGCAAAAAAAAAGACTAGGCTATAATTCCTCCACAGAGATGTTAAAGACTAATATCAAATTATAGGAAGTGTTAGATTCCAGTTACTGCTGCAAAAGATGGTGCAACCAGTTATTAAACTTCACGAGGTAATTACTTTTTCACGTGATATGGGTTTTTGATAACTTTTTTCATTAAATAAATGAAATTATAATTTAAAAAATGTGTTACGTGCTTATTCGGGTTCCCTTTGTCTAATGTTACATTTTGTCTAAAGATCTGAAACCATTCAGCGTGACAAATATGCAATAATAAAGGAAATAGGAAGGGGGGAAATATTATTTCATGGCAATATAAGTTTTTAAAGGGAAAAATACAATTTTCTAAAAAATGCAAACAGCAGCATCTACAACTGGCAGCCAAACAAATCAGTCGGCAGCAAATTGTTCAGAGAAACTGTTTATTAGAAAACATGGAAAAAAAGAAAGTAATTAGCTAAGCATTTTTGTCTTTATATGTATTTTGCCACTTGTCTCTAAGGACTCACTCTGGATCAGCAATACAGAGCTATCTCCAGAACTTCTGGATCTGCTCCACAGTCCACAGTCATTAAAGACAAGTGACAAAATACCTGCTACAAGCAATAACATTAAAATGTGTATAGCATGCGAGTATGTATAAGAAATGTGTGTGGATCCTGCAATGCTACATGATCAATTAAACAGCTTTGTTACTGAAAAAGCTATTGTATGGGACAATACCAACACGCTACTGGGTAATAAAGGTAATTAAGCAAACTGCTTCACTACTTTCAGCAATACTACTTCCCAAAACTGGTGTGAGTAAAGTTTTATTTGTTGTCATATTATACACAAAGTGTACTGCTATAAACCAGCATACATGCATAAATAAGTTCCAAAACAGGCACAGATTCTTTATGAAGGGCAGCATACCATATATTAAGTAAAATGATATTCACAAATGCAACATATTGGCCCCTACTTTAACAGTTAAGGCACAACTGTCAAACACTAGCCCTGACACAAGGTGCTGGCGAATTAGAGCATATCCAACTCAATTTTGGAAATCTTCTGACACCTGGTTTTAGTGCAACTATGACGCAGTTGTAAAAGAGGCTGGTTCGATAGGAATAATTGAATTGTGGGTGTGATGGAGCTTTGGTTTCATTATTGCCAATCAGATTGTGCCATTCCTTTCCCTTTAAATATAGCACATTAGCACCACAGTCAAATGGTAATTTTGCCATGGGCGAAGAACAAGTGTGTTATGAGCCTCTCAATTAAACATTGCTTGTGATATCGTTACATATCAAAACAAAGGTCAGACTGAACAGTTTTAATTTTCATATTTATTTTCCCCCAAGCAAAATATATTTTCCATTCATATGCCATTGCTTTTTCTTTGCTATCAAGTTTAGTTTGATACCAATTTTTTTAATTAAACAAACAAATCACCGCTTCAACTAAGTTTCATTAATTCCAGACATGCACTTGATAAGATGAATGTACACTCACAGAGAAACAACTCTACAGCTCTACAGTCACTGCTCCCTCATGCATTTTTTGCATCTGTTTACACTGCTGGATATGCAGTTAAATGCAAAAGTATTGGGACAGCGACACAATTTTTCATTATTTGGCTCTGTATTCAGGAATGTAGGATTTGAAATGAAAAAAAGGTTGAAGTGCAGATTGTCAGCTTTAATTTGAGGGCATTTACATCGGGTGATCCATGAAGGATTTACAGCCCTCAAATTGAAATAAAATATTTCTCATATCTGTGTTATGTGTTCATGCATTCATATATGAGGCACATTCATAACAGTAGTGAAATAGCACAATGCACCAGCGTTTGAGTTAAAGCCTGATGTGGGTTGGTTTAAATGCAAACGCACAATTGACTACCAAACTTGCACAGCACTGAATGTTTCTATTGACATGTCCCCAATTGAGGCACCCAACCCACGTTGACACAAACGGGTTTACTGCTGACTACAACTCCCAAACCTCGTGCAGGTGAAACATATTCAGTTTGTGGAAGACTGAAAGAGCTATTCCACTTGTCCTTATGTTTCCAGAAAGAGAGGGCCCATGGTGTTCACCCACTGACTAAAATTCCTGCTCATGAAATTCTCATGCTTATGATCTTTACACAGTGATGAACTCTTAACACATGCTTAATGCATGCCTAGGCCAAATATGTCTATTAAACCAGGGACAGAATTAGCAATGACCCATGGGGAAAAATATTACAATTCTGAGATGAAAATGTAAGCATAATATGTTGCAATATGGCGTGTCTTTCAACATTTAAGTGAGCAATAAGACATAATGTACATTTTAAATAAAACCATTTATTTAAATTTAATAAAATTCCCCATTGATAAACATACGGAGTGTCCCACAGCTTCACATTATCATCACAGTATTGTATTTTCTGCACATTGAGATGGAGGGGAAATAGTACATTAAGTGCTTTTGTGTATATCAGCTTAAATAAATAATGTTTTGAATCAGCCTAATAGGGCTTACACAGCATAAGAGTGACGCTTCCCCCTATTCATGTGACTTTTTAAGATTTTTTTAATTGCCTTTTTTCATCTTGCAAGCTGAACCAAATGTCTGTGCACCCTTGCTTTAGTCACAGATGAACCATTTCTAACAAAAATGTTACGCACCAAAGCCTACAATCAGATGAAACAAACGTTTTTTTCTAGATACTGGTGAGAGAGAATTGATGTTCCTTTCAAGCTTCAGGAAAAATTTGAAGGCCTTTTAATGATTGCTAAAGTGATAAAGCATTCCAAATAGTTAACCCACGTTAGGCTTCATGACAGTTTTATATGTATATTCTGTGTGAAACATGCCTTCGTTTCTTATATTTCTAAAATCCATTCTTATACATCCATTCACTAAGGATTTATCAAGATAAAAACGCATTACTGAGTCAGTCACATTACAACACTTTGTGTTCCAGGCTTCCTCTCCTCCGTTGCTCCTCCACTAATAAATGCAAATAAATCTTTCAAAATGACTCCCAGTAATTGCATACATAATAAAAGTAAACAGAACACTGAAGAAAACATAAGGCAATAAATCAGTCTCATATACTTATTTGCATATGCAAGAATAATCTCCAATTAGGCTCAGCAATAAAGTGAAACCCAGCTTTCCCATAATTAGAGGTGTAAAGTATCGCATAATTCTCCCTGCTCATTGAAATGCGATCTTGACGTACAGTACGATAGCTGCGCGAAAGAAAGCAATGCCGTTGACCCCAATTTATCTAATTGTTGCTTCTTAGCAAACTTTTCGCGGCTTTTTGTGCGTGTTCGGTAAAGTTTCAAATCCAGCCGAAGATCAGAACGAAATTAAATGTGATCACCTGCTTCCATCAACTCATTAGGCGAACGGATGCGCGGATCTTCTGATAATAAGAACCTGGTCAACATTTTAATGAGGCGTGCCAGAACGCGCTCGCGGCCTCCGTACTGCATTCGAATGTCGCCGTCTCCCGCTGCTGCTGGAAAGGGGAGAGTGCTCCTGGGCATTCTGCGTCTTGGGATTTACAAAGAATAGCGCTAGACTCGCGTCTCCATTACCATCTCTATGAGATCCTCTGTTGGAAAAAAAATACCAAAAGGAACTTCACCAGTCAGCACAGATATATAATGCACTCAAATCGTCCTTGGTTCTCTTCCTGTTCAAACCTTTCTATTGTGCTATTTGAAGGCGTTGTAACAACATGCGCCTTGGGAAATGATTCGATGGAATTCGTTAAAGATGGTATACAGTAGTGCTGCTGACCCGATGATGTAGGACTTTAAAATGGTTTAAAATTAGAGAAACAATAGCATCCTGAATATCCTACGAATATTCTCATTCATCCTAGTGATTTTCCTTTTCCAACGTTCGATGCCGTGAGTCTCATTATGGATAACACAGAGTCATCATATCTCAGTATTAACATTGTCTCACCATTGGCCTGTAAGAGAATGCCCTAGGCCATTGCCTTTGTATATGGTTATATGCTATTCGTACCCTACATCATCATCATCCGCATTATCACCTTAAGAATGAAACAGGGATAAAGTCATGGTTGTGATGTAATGCTTGCTTGAACAGCCTCCATGGTTCAGTTCTGTGTGTATCAATGAAAAGAGAGCCTGTGTTAAAGGACAGACCAGCTGGTCGCTGCAGGGGATGATCTCACTTACTCAGTGTGCGTCCGCTGACACACCGTTCTCACCTACATCACTGGCTCACAGAACTTCCTGTTTGAACAGTACCTAACTAACAATCTTGTTTCTCGCAATGATTACATACCTACCAACATAGGTACAGTATGTCATAAACACCCTGGCTTATAGAAACAAGATGTACTGTTTGCTGTCAGATTGCTCGTGCCTGACACTTCCTGTTCGGATTTGATCCACATCGTTATGCTCTTCTTCCTTCTTGCAACATCTGTCAGCTATGGCTGTGTCGGGCAATTGTTTTGCCAGGTCCTGCGATCTCACACGTTCCATTCGTCGACAGCAGATACCGCTGTTCCACATTTATAGTAACAATGTCATGCCATTTTAGTGGAATACTTCAAATTAGTTGATTCTTTATCCATTAAAAGCTTAGCTTAAAAGTCGGGGAAACTTGTGAATTCAAATTGTGGTTATATTCCCCAAAAGACAACTGATTGCATTCTTAATATTTATTTCAATTTCCTAATGAAACTTAATTTCTTAATTTCTTACACCATTTCATTCAAAGAATGTGACATAACATTACGAACAACAGGCAGCAAGTGGCACGAGCATCACTGCACATAGAAACGATTTTACAGTTTTTTGGGTCTTTCTGACCCCAGCTAACCCCACCCACCAAACACCTGGCGCTTCACCAAGAAGGAAAGCAAGCCAACCTCAGCACAAGCCTTTCTGTGGTTTTGTGTTGTTGTTCTTGTTGTTTTATTTCCAAGAATCATTTTAACATATTTTTGGCCCATCTGCGAATGCAAAAGTATAAAAACAACACATCAGCTATGTGTTACTCGCTAATTTCGGGTTGCCGGAACTTTAACTGTATTCATACCAGCAAAGTTAGGCATCAAGTAATTGTCCCCCACCCAAATGAACTTGGAGGTGTGACATTGTATCATTGGTGTGGGACAAAATGTTTACTCTTTTCTAGTTTAACCGATTGTGTGTGAAATCTGATGAAGCCTAAGAAAGAAGTCATTTGGGGTTTTCACAGCCAGTGTGATTAATATCCTGGAAAGATGAAGCAGTTAATGATAATCCACAAGCCATCCTGCCAAGACTAACAGACTCTCCATCTCCGTGGCAGTCTTCACACTGATGGTGCTGAACTTCATAATGACCAAATACATGTAAAAACATGCCCATTTGTGTTCCATATTTTACCATTCTCCCTCTCTCTCAGTTTGCTTTACTGGCAGGGCAACCAGTCATATTGCCAAAACAACACATATAATATTATAATACACAGAAACATGGAAACCACATATACTACATGAAACAAGTATGACCCTTAACACTCAACATAATAAATATAAACATATTGATATTGTAAAAAAGAATAATATTAATTAAAGTGTGAAGAACATAACATTATATTTATTCTAATATAATCAAACATAGTATCGATTTAAAAATACACATTATATTAAGTTATCTATTTTTAAAATTGGCCAAAATAAATCACATTTGTACATTTCAATTATTTGATGCAGAGACTGTCCTCTTTATGTCCCTCATCCTGTGGCATGTGGCTACATATCTTGCTGCTTTTGGGGCTTTGTTCGTATTTTTAAAGATTTTTTTCCCTTTCTGATTGTAATATGTACAATATGAAAGAAAATGAATCTATCAACCTCTTTGCATGTGAACTAATCCTCCCTGGCTTGCCAAGATTTCCTATGCCAGCCCTTTTCAATAGCCAGGCTGTGGTCACTGACACAATATTTGGTCAGGATCTCCCTCTGTTTTGTATTTTTAATAGTGACTAGATATTTTGCCAATGTATTTTTTCAGTTTACAGCCTGGTAGCGTTCCAGTTTGTTTTCATAATTTTGTTCACTATAATTGGAGGTGTACTTGAGGTGGTATCCTGAAGCTGACTGATGGTGGTCTCTGACTCTGTCTCTCAATAAATTAAAATAGTTTATTGGCATGACATATTTCCAAATGCGTATTGCCGAAGCGTAGTGATAACAGCAATCAATCACAATAACAATACAAAAAAAAACTGCCACAACAATAACAGCATAAATGTTATTTATGTTATAAATAACAGTTATAAATGGTATCGCTCCCTCTCTCTCTCTCTCTCTTGTCTGGTCTTTACATAGTGGGTTTAATGAACCATCAGTCCGATGAGGTACTAATGCTGCAATTATGCCGACCGGGCCCAGAGAGACACAGGTGTGTTTGTTTGTGCTGAGCTAGCAGTGTTGCCCATACAAAAAAAAAAAAAAAAAAAAAAAAAGAAAAGGAAAAAAAAACCTGCCTTCACCCATGTGCGGTTCCCTCGACACACTGCAAATGGCTCTCATTAATTTAAAAGGAACAGGACGGACACGTGGGAGTGTGCAGTGCGAGACCGGCTCTTAAACCTTTTTATTGCTCTCCCAGGCACGCAGTGTTCCTCCGCTCCCAGAAACCACAACAAACAAAAAAAAAAAAATCTCCATAAACGTCTCGGTAAACCGATCGATTAATCAATTGATGAATCGGCTGCTAATGAGGGAGCTTACACAGAGGAAATCCTGGAATAACAGAGCTGTGCATTACGCACTGGGAGGTACTGCACACCGTTACACTACCACGGAAACAACAAGAAATGCCACCATCTCCCACACCCCCAACCATTTTAATTTGACTTCTTTGGGCTGGGGGACCCCCAGTATAAACAAGAAGGCCCCGAATGGTTGAAAACAAAATCCTATCTGAGGTGAAGCTGCACTGTGGCCACTGATGAAATTGTGCATATAGTAAAAAGTCAATAAGTCATCGCGATTGGCATCCTGGCAACGGCCAAGCATATTAACGGTACATCTACACTTGTGCTCTCGGCGCAAGCTATGACCACTGGCCCTCTGTCACTGAATGTGATTGACTGTCCGTGTTCATCACACTGTGAAAACAAGATCGAAATGGGAGCAAAATGGTTTGTTGAGGTCATAAGGTGTCTGGGGTGACTCACATAGATAATGTTTTATTATATTTTATTTGTAACCGGCCCAACCCTTGATCCCTCGTTACCTTTCCGTTACCATTCATTCTAGCTTATTTATTGCACCGGTCGAGCCCGTGGAGGACAGCTGCCCCTCTATAGCTGGGTTCCCCATTCGGGAGTTTTTTCTCGCCACCGTGTGACCTCAGCCAAATTTTATTTTGCATTTCCCCCGTGAATTGACAGTTTCTCTGTAAAAAGTGCTCTACAAATAAAATTGAATTGAATTGAATTGATGCTTAAGTTATGTATGCCTACTGGTGGATGAACCTAATGAGGCACTTCAGGTACTTCTGCTCAATGGTACAACACATTGCTCTTAGCAGGATTTGGATAAGTGCAGGCTTCTGGTTATAATTATTTCCCTACAATGCTGCACTAGTAGACAATGATAGACAAGTACAAAGCATTTAGCCTCCAGTTTTTTCTGCCTCCATTCCCCCCCCCCCCCCCCCTCCCCTCCAAAAGAACTCAAGCCGACTCTAGCCCATCTAACCTAGGTGAGATCACAGGGAGCGGGGCGGGTTTGACAACTATCCTGACAACGTGTTCCATTTTCACATTTTGTTCTTTTTGTTCAGCACCCCCCCCCCCCCACCTTACGGTTGGTATTGCCCCCCATAAGGTGCTCCCCTGGGCCACTATTGGCAATACCATTGGGGGGTCGTTGGACCTGCACCAAACTATGCACTAAATATGTGATTTAAAGCAACAGATCAAGAAAAACTGTTAGCTTCATTGTCCTTCTTTCTGGAACAGAATGGCTACTGTGCATCTCCCTGATGGCCGCAGCACATAAGAGGTTAAGGAGATAAGGACATTATAAATTAAATTCATTTTTCCATCTTAACAAATCTCAACATAGTCAGCAGGATTCAACTGAACATACTTAGACTGTGTAAGGGCATATGCAGTTCAGTCAAACACACTGAAATACTCCTGGAGCCTTATCTCAATAAAGACTGTTTTAGTTATTTAACCTTTGATCTCAATACAGTGGCAGGAGGTTTGTGCCAATAAAAATCAGTTTTCATGCGGTGATTAACACCCATGGTTGCCACTGATTGGTCAGACCACTCTTTGAAATACCTGCCTTTTAATACTGAAGGATGTTTGGGTAGCACATGTCTAGCATGCAAAATTCATCTGAAGATATCAAACTGAGAAAACTGTAGAAAGAGAAAACATCGCAACTTCAAGATTACATTCTACCATTCTGGTAATGCATGAAAAAGAGCCAATTAATTAGCTTTGCTTCATTGGTTTCATCTGATGAACATTGCCACGGCACGGTGAACTCAAACTCAGTGAAGAATTGAACTTAGTTTGTATTGTTATAATGTGACTCTTTAAAATGGTTCCATTTACTTTCAGCAAGCTACTTCATTAATGATGGACCTGTATTGTACAGTGACAAATCAGCCCCTGGTATGTCAAACATTATTTTATATAATGATGAAGAGGAGGGGGGAAAACGTGGGTCATGTATACTGTTCAGAGTAAAAGCAATTTTAACTGCATTCTTTACCATTGAAAGGTCATTGGGTAGAACACAATGAATCATTTTTTTGGTGGTATTCTGTATTCTGATGTGTGCAATGATGAGTAATGTGTTTCAGTATCTTAGTAGACGCTGCCTTAAGTGGTTTATATTGCAGTAACTGCTTCCTGAAGAAGATAACACAGGTAGAAACAGCTATGCTGTATAGGATATTAACGGAAAATGATGCCATCTTCGATGATAGGAAAAACATGCATCCATTCCATCCATTCATCCATTATCTATACCTGCTTATCCTGGGCAGGGTCGCGGGGGGCGCTGGAGCCTATCCCAGCGTTCATTGGGCGAGAGGCAGGAATGCACCCTGGACAGGCCGCCAATTTATCACAGGGCACACACACCATTCACTCGCACACTCATACACACACTCATACCTATGGGCAATTTAGTCTCCAATTAGCCTACCTGCATGTATTTGGACTGTGGGAGGAAACTGGAGTACCTGGAGGAAACCCATACAGACAAGGGGAGAACATGCAAACTCCACGCAGAATTCAAACAGGACCTTCTTGCTGTGAATGTTTTGGTGTCTATTCATACTTGCACAGTTTTATACATTGTCAAACCCACCTTGCACAAATGGTCCATATACAGATCCATCATTAATGAAACAGCTTCCAGTAATTGTACTGTACATGGACCCATGTGTGCAAGCTGCTTAAGCCACTCAAGTCAGTGTCTTTTAAAATTTTGAACGCATTAGTCATTATTAAACACATCAGAATACAGAATACCACCAAAAACCTGACTTACTAATTTATTGTGTTCTACCCCAATAACAATTTAATGGTAAATAATGCTGTTAAAATAGCTTTTACTCTGAACAAAATGTACAACCCATGTTTGTTTCTGTCTTTTTCATTATTACATAAAATAATGTTTGGCATACCATATTATCCAAATAGAAAGAAGAAAGTGGGAAATATTTACAATATTTAGTCTATTCCTAAAATTTTGAACAGATCAGATATACATCCAGCCCACTGCCAGGACACCACAATTCTCAGGCTACACCTTTTCCAGGTTCTTGGTTATCATAGCATTAATCACCCTTAATGTTCGTTTTATTTATTATTATTATTATTATTATTATTGTCATTATTATTATTATTATTATTATTATAATTAATAATAATAATATTGATAATAATAATAATAATAAAAGCCTGGTTTTCATGAATTTCAAATGTCCTTTAAACTGGTATGTTTGAAACTGTCTACCCTCCACCTCTAAAAAAAAAAAATAGCAGTTCCACAGGCTGGAAAACACCATAAGCCAAATGGTACCCCAGGTCCGTCCATGCATATGAATCGATGCTGGACCATAAGAAATTATATCTCCCTCCCAAGACCTGCGGCAATCCCAGTCTGTCATTCAAACCGTCTACGGAGGGGTGATTACCACTGGCTGGGAAGGCAGGCTCCAGCTGGCATCCTGAAAGCCCCCCCGTCCCTTACCCACGAGATTTAGCTTCATTAGCGGGACGGACACCGTCATCTGTCGCCAGGGCTTCGACGGAGGGTTAATTGGCTCGGTGAATCAATCTGGGCGAGAGCGGCGAAGTCAACGTGTGAGAGAGGCCGGAGCTGCCCGGCGTGGCTGGGCTGGCGGGCGAGGAAACGACCATTAACGCAGAAAGCAGGGGGCAAATAAACAAAGCCACACTCAATTTCCGGTTGACTCAATCATCCAGCGATGGAGGAAAAGGAACACCGACACCAAGAATCCATCCGCATTACAACATCTGCCTGTTTCGGTCTTTATTAACAATGTGATTCAATACATAAATTCATAAAACTGTATTTCATCTTTTTTTCCCAACAACAGTACAGTCCCTCTAGCCACTGAGCTTGAGGGATTAGCCTACACCTGTGACACCATGTCGAGGAAAATGAGAACTTTGAGAACAAACGACCCGGACTTTCCATTAGTACACCCAATCCCCCTGCCTCTGCCACAGCACCACCAAATGAGAAGTGCTCATCTGGAAAATAGTACAGTGAAGAAAAATTTTGTAAACAAAAGAATCCAATAAGACATTTCACAAATGGGTGTCACACATTTGCAACGAAGCAAACAATCTAGCATTAGCATTTTTGTTCTCATTTGTATATCGTAGTGGACATCCTAGTAGTGCTGAGAATATTGTTTTCTTTTGCCATTGTTTAAAATAGCCACTGCAGTGCAAAGCCAGTGTCCTTATTCCACCGGCGCACATTGATATGGTAGTCCCAGCACGCAGGAAAGCACAATGAATTTGAGATTAAAGTTTTTTAAATCCTAATACACTTAATACAGTAAATGTTCAGAGAATGCTAATGTGCCTGTCAAAACACTTGCAGACGAAGAAGATAAATTTCATCTTCGGTCCTTGGGAGGATATGGCTGAGCAATAGGTACAGAACACAAATGATTCATAATTAGGAAAGATGTTTTTAATTTCTGTAAATTTACACCACAGCATTAATGTGTTCAGATTCAGAGCCCGGTTTCACAAAGCAATTAACGCACTACTGAAGAGACTCGGCATCATATATTCAAAGGCGCTCCAAAGACCGTATTAATATAGTTAGCACTCCAGACTCCTATTTATGGTGAGCCCTGAAGGGATTTTAAGAGGTTTTATGGTAGCTGTTAATATTGTTCAGGTGCTGCCTCATAAGTCCTACTGCTACAGCCTTACTGGGGGGCTCATTTACAATGGGCCCAGTGGACATTTTTTCATTTGTAGATCCAATAATTTAAAAATAAAGCAAACACTCCAGTCAGCTATCACCAGGACATACCTTCAAATTGACTCTTTCTACTTGGCAACTCTTTAAACTGTGATTCTCCATCCAGAAATTAATTAATGTGCTATAATAATCACCATGACCTCGAACAGCTACTCTCCAATCCCCCCCTCCCCCAAGCAGAGTCCCTCTCCACTGTGAATTATAATTGATATTATGATATTTTGCATTGCGGGTTTGCATTTCAATGCCATTTTCCATGGATCAAAATATTTTACAGTTAATAGGGTGCCTGTTGGGGGAGGAACTCCACCACCAATATGTGCTATATGGCTGGATAATGTACTGGCACAATGATTACATAAGACCTAGTTTTGGAATTCCCTTGGCTGTAAGTGTCATGGGATTATTAAATCAGTCTCTAAATGATATCGGGGGAAATGTCTAAAGCACTGAGCGACTCTGCTGGCACTGTAATACAGGAACATATTCCAGGATTTAATCAAAATTTGTCCTTAAAATGTCACTTGAATGCAAAACACAGACAAACAGAGTCTTGGAATGAAAGGCCCATTTCCTTGTGGTCCTGAGAAACAGATTCTCTCTTGCATTCAGTCACGATAACAAGATTTTCATTTTCAAAAGCACTTGCAAGAAAGTGGTCATGAATAAATATATTAGGGCCGAGACTGCGGACATTACAGACATGCACATAATTCCACAGGCCTGGACAACAACATGGAAAGCAGCAGTGAGCGAAGGTGTGAATTAATAATAAAGATACACAACGAAATATCCACATTTTACAAGATTGAAATTCAACACTATTGGACAGTTGGTTCTGGAATTAAAACATTGTTTCGATGTTTTTATTTCAATATAGTCTATATTCCAATGCGCAAAAATTGAAATAATGAAAGAACACATTCTCAGAAAGCCCTGTACATAACATAAATAAATGGATACTTTAACAAGCACAACATGGTTGATGTATGAAGTAATGCTGTATATTTAGAGAAGTTATCCTTCACGAAAAAAAAAAAAACTTTAAAGATGTAAAAAAATAAAAAATAAAAAAAAACATGTGACAAAAAGTATTAGAGAGACTGACAAAACAGCATAGAAAACAAGACAGACCTCTTTGTGAAAATATTAAAAAGCCTTTATTAAAAAGACACGATCACCATACTGAGGCATTCTGGGGAGATGAGAGTCTGGAGATTAAAATGCTGACTCCTCATTCCTCATTTTTTGTTTTGTTGTTCTCTAATGCCTCCCACTCTCGCTGTGGGTAGTGTGTAACTGACACAGTATGCAAATCCAAATTTAATTTCTTTCATGTCTGTTTAGAGTAAAAACATGCTCCCCCACCACCACATCCTCCACAATAAAATTATTTCATTATACATATATCAGTTACAGTCTAATTCCCAGCAAACTAGACTGGAGCAGGTTGCAAGTCCCATGAGGAACTGCTATTGTAGCATGGTTCAGCAAAGACAACATTATGTTAGATTCCAGAATTATTATTGTAGATTACAGGATTATTATTATTAATCGTATTAGTAGTAGTAGTAGTAGTACTGTTGTTGACTTACTCATGTGTTGTGGGTCATTGTCTTGTGGTTTCACCCAACTTCTATGAAGCTTCAGGTGATGGACCACTACTCAGTTTCCTGTAAAATTTCTTGATACAAATTTGAATTCTTTGTTCCCTCAATGACTGCAAGTTGTTTTGGTGTTGGTGAACTGTGCTTTCCCCTTCAAACATAGCACTGTGCAACCCACACCTCCAATCTCATCTCATTGATTGAAACACCTGACTCCAATTAGCTTTCGTAGAAGCCATTAGCCTAGAGGTTTAGATACTTTTTCTAACCTAGACTATGAATTTAAATTGACTGTTTTTAAATGATGCATTCAGTAATTGACAAGAGGTACAACAATTCTTTGTTTGTTATTAGTTTAAGAAGATTGTGTTTGTCTATTCTAGTGTATTTGGTGAAGATGAGTAATGAGTAATGAATTCAGAAATCCAGGTAATTCTAAAGGGTTCGCAAACTTTTTCTTGCAAAAGTGTGTGTGTGTGTGTGTGTGTGTGTGTGTGTGTGTGTGTGTATGACTGTATGGTGGTGCAGTGGGTAGGTGTTGTCTCACAGCAAGAAGGTTGTGGGTTTGTATCCCCACTATATATATAGTGGGAAATGAAACCACACCTTGCAGTCACGCGCACGCACGCACGCACGCACACACTAACCATATTATATATATATATATATATATATATATATATATATATACACACACACACACACACACACAGTGAGCCCCATAATGTTTAGGGAAACACTTTTTTTTCTTGATTTGGCTCTGTACTTCACAATTTTAGACTTGATGTTCATAGAAATGGACATCTGTTACATAACAAGTATTGTACAGTTGCTATATTGCCTTCTGTTTATGACAACAATAAATATGCCTTGTTTAATTTTTTATATGGATGAATTCACATCATTAATTCACGCACTGCTGTGCACTGTACCTTGATTATTATGGTCATTCCATCGACGGGGTATGGTGGCATCCACATATCTTACACATGAAAGCTTAATTTGTCTGCAGTCAAAGCATTACATATTAATTTCAAGTTTATCCTCATTTTCCTCCAGGTCTAGTGGCAATGTGACCTCTATAAAGTAGCATGAGCTTTTTCAGAACAGAGATCATCAGTTTGGCACCGGATGTGTAACCATAGAGTTAAGCCTGGCTAGGAGTAAATAATGTTTCATGAAACAGGAGCGGCTGAGCTGTTCCATAATATTTGTAAAAGTTAGCCGGTTAACACATTAGTCCCGCTTTGTAAAATACCCCTCTCGGTCTCCATCAGTATTGCCGCACTCTGTGCGTTCAGCATACAGCGTCAGCGTGTCAAATTGTGCATGCGATGAAAATCAACCAGACAAATCAAAAGCCACTTCCTCATTCGTTCCACCTTGAGACAGCTCTGGAGGAATGCGCATGGATTCAGCGGAGGGGCCAAATTGGCTCCTTTTCACACTGTATTTCACCGTCAGGGGCTGAAGAGAGTCTTTCAGAGTCTGCTCAGCTGCCAAAAACGGTTAGGAAAAATGCGGGTGTCTGTTCCTAATTCAGTCAGAACCAATCCACTCCTTACTGACGTTACCTACAAACACGATAAAGGTGAATGATGCTTCGCCATGTTTCTTCGCGATAAGGGAACCAGGCATGTCGAAGTAACTCATCAAGGGAGCGCTCCTTTGCAGACAACATTTCCCAAAGGAATCCCATCGTGCCTTTCGATAGTCCAGCGGCAGGCTGAAAGAGATGGCCTGTTCCTGCCCTCCTGTGAACAGCTGTGGATAAGCCAAATGTTTTTTTTTTTTGCATTTAACACCTTGTCACAGAGCGCTAAGCGTGGTCACTCTGGGCAAGTGACAGGAGGAGCGAGACCTGGGCAGAGAGGTGTGCCAGCAAGCGATGTCTTTATTATTACAGCCTTACGGGACAGTCAGGCAGGGAAAAAAAAACACAGGGCGCTCTCTTGCTCTGATAAATCTTTCTTTTGATAGAATGATTTATCAGAGTGAAAGAATGTGAAATATAAAGTCTGAAAGCACAGAAATGAAACCTTGCAGGTGACTCAGCCTCAAAACATGTGACAGTTAGACCGACAATGAACTGAGTTGCAACGCTCACATCCAGTATACCATAGCTGCAGGTGCTGGGCAGAGTCCAAATCAGTGGGAAAGTCCGCACACTGTAGGTTAGAAGTGCTCCCCATTTCATTATAATAAACAAAACACTGACACTGACATGTGCGGAAGTCAACAGTGTACATTTTTCTATTTTCATTAGCTACAGTGTGTGGACTATTGAATTTGTTTATGTGATCGGTGATTATTGAATTACTCAGTAATCACATGAAAAATTGCAGTACTGCTACTACAATGCCTGGTGCTAAGTGCATTGGAGCTCTCCATGGTGCTGCAGCACTCGAGCTGCTGAAGGACCCGGGTGCTGAATGGACAGCACATTGGATACAGTGCCCAACTACTGCATACACAGTAGTGTCAGCCTACTCATACATCATTCATCATTCATACATCATTTTGTTCCACCAGATTACTGGTGCAAGCAGAATGAATATTCCCCTGAATACTTTTGTTAAAACAAATCAATATTTCCCAGACTATTGATGGGAAATCAAAACTACAGTATATAACGAGAATGTTGTTCTCATAAATGTATTCCCCACATGTGTATGTCATTTGTAGACCTCTTAAATCTCGATTTCAGAATGAAGCTTGGTAGAGTCCACACCGTCCCATCCTTCCATTTCCTGCTCAGCTGATAATCTTGTTTTCAATTATTTCTGGGACGCGTATAAATGAAATGTGTCATAGTGGCGGTCCACGTGTTTTAAGTCTTCTGTGATTTATCTGACACAGCACAGCACAAATCTTAAAACTAGCTCTGGGTTTCAGCAATTTTTGGCTTTCAATCCATAAAAAAAACTTTTAATATATTGGTACAGCAGGTTATTGTCACTGCAACAGGATTAGAGTCTTTAATTGCTTTTTCATGTCACGCGCATGCTGCAGTCAATGATACTGAAAAGCAGCCATTTTATTTACTGTCTGTGATATGCAAAAATGTCCCCTTGAAGGCAAGCGGGATTACATAAATCCTGTAAATGCTGTGCCATTTATCAGAGCCATCTCAAACATACTGATGAGGTCCTCACTTAGGCATTAGGGTGGGGAGTTTATGGTAGGGAGGAGTGCATTTGCAGACAATTGTTGGACTGGATTGCTACTCGATTGTTGGAATTGATTCCCACTCTCCTCCCCCAAGGAAAAAAGGAAGGTAACATTGTGAACAGCGAGAGATTTTTCACTCATGAAAACACTTGGGATTGCAATAGCCTCTTTCTCAGACTCACAGGACAAACTGACTGCGCGCACGCACGCACACGCACACAGGCGCACGTACGCACACACACACCCAGCCATACGAATGCAAGTACATGCACACATACATGCACGCATGCACACACTCACATGCACATATCTACGCAGACATACACATGCACACACACACACACATATGGATGCACATACACTCACACACACACATATCCACGCAGACATACACATGCACACACATGCACGCATACGCACAGCTTGTTTGTCGACCCCTGTCTTCGGCACGGGTCAGACAACATTATCTGTTTGCTTATTCAGAGCAAATTGGCTTCACATTTTACATTTTAAATATTCATGAAGCCACTCAGGTTAAGCACCTTCCTCAAAGGTGCAACAACCGTGTCCAACTAAACTCCTGACACCTCAAAACCTCCAATTCTATTTCCAACGCCGGCACAGTGTGCCAGACACCTTCAAGTGAGGGGAAGGGGCGGGGCAAAAGCCACACTGGCTGGACACCACTTGCCGCGCCGTGTCTGTTTTTTTCACATCCGTGTTTCTTTTTCGGCACGCGAGCGTGCTGGATTACGGCTCACCGCGGCATAGCTTCTCCGCCCGCCATCTCCCCGAGCTCAAACACTGGGATCAGCTCTCCGTCGGCTGATCCGTCTTTCCGCGAGCTGTTCATATGAAACGTCCACACCCCCCGGCGTTTCGTATTTCATCCTCACTCCCTGTTTAGACTCATGGCTCTCTGGGGACTGCCTCCTGCCCTATCAGCACAGCTCTCCCATGGACCACAAGCCCCTGCTAATGTCAACAGCCCTGTGGATATTTTAATACAATATTTTTATCATTACAGTTCATTAAAAAACATACCTCTTGACTTTTCTCTGAAAAATCAATATCTGTTAACCTTATGATTATTTAACGTATAATAGGAATGCATAATTGCATGTTTTTTTTTGGGGTCATAATGGCAACTCCTTGCTACTTCATTGAAATCAACTGTACTCAAACCGACTCTAACCTGATTGAATTTGGCTCTATTTGAGTGTTCAGATCACATCCTGACAAAAATATGATGGTGGCCTGTTCGTTTAATCTTCCACACGGATATGCTAAATTGAAAAGGCGATTTTAACTGCAGTATTTTAAGAGACAAAGCTAGGTGTATTCATCCCAGCTGAATAATTGACTGGAATACATAGGAATACATTACAGTGGTGAGTAAGAGCACGAACATACAATCTATGCCTCTTGCTTATTCATAGACACTTGCTGCTGTTATTCTTGTTCTGGGTATTGAGATACAGAACAAGAAAAAACTGGAGCTAAGATAAGTTAACAGATTTGGCAATGTTTAGAAACCCCAATACAATCCATATTCACTACCCAGCCTAATGTAATAGGTTCCACTGCAGTTGGGATGTCTAGAGTGCCCGTGTTTGTAAATGATCAACCGATACAAGAGCCATTACTGTTTAAGCTGCCTGTATTTTCAGGATTTGTTTCTTTGTTTGCTTTGTTGGTAGGTATTTTTCATTTGTTCATTTGTTTGTTTTGAGGAATGACGATATACTGGGTGGAGGATTATTGCCCAGCTGCCTCGGTACTCCGGATACAAGATTACAAACGGAGATTTCAGAAGATAATAAGCTACCGTTGAATTTAAAAAGTTGGAATACGAGTGCTTTCCGGGACACCACCACATCTTCACAAGACAAATCAGTGAATGCAAACTGCCAGGCACCAATGGCAAATATTTGCACCGATTGCAAATAATAAAAATATGAATACAAATGAAAAATTATCTAAAATCGCTGTTCCTCTTTGTCTGTGGCTTATTGAATTTTAGAAAGCTGGCCAAGATGTGAGATGGTTTAGACATAATGCACTATTTAAAAGAATGAATCAGGTCATGTTTAACCATGCTAACCTTGTCTAACCAAACACCTGGAAATCTCCAGATTTGTGTGGCTTTGCCGCATGCTATGTTTTCATTATTACATGTGAAGATACAGGAAGCAACCTAAGAGACAGAGACACTGAAGAGACTAAGCAAAGAGACGGTGACTGTGTAGAGACAGAGACTAACCAATGAGACAGGGACAGATTAGAAACAGAGACTAACCAACGAGACACGGGCAGTGTAGATACAGAGACTAAACAATGAGACAAGGGCACTGTAGAGACAGAGACCAACAAGTGAGACAAGGACAGTGTGGAGACAGAGACTAACCAATGAGACAAGGGCAGTGTAGAGACAGAGACCAACAAGTGAGACAAGGACAGTGTGGAGACAGGGACTAACCAATGAGACAAGGGCAGTGTAGAGACAGAGACCAACAAGTGAGACAAGGACAGTGTGGAGACAGAGACTAACCAATGAGAGACAGGCAGTGTAGAGACAGAGACTAATGAGATGGGAAAGAGCAGAGGCATGGATGAACCAATGAGACAGGGGAAATGCAGAAAAAGCCAAAGCCTAAAGGGGCATGATAGTGACATGCAGCCAGGAAACAAATACTGTAAATCCATAAGAGCACATTAAGCCTTGTCTCCACATTTGAACAGGCTGTGTTTCTCTAGAACAATGATGAGGACGATGCAGTCATTGCACTATAAAAATAGGGCAATAAAATTTAACAGCGAACACCACTGCTCTCACACGTGCACAGTATAACTGTGTACCGTGAAACTGGCACACAGTGTGACACAGTAGCTACATAAGACTGCATGGAATGCGATCCCACATATAAAATGGGGAATTAACTGGTTGCTTTTGTTTGGAGCACAGCACTGTGTTCTTTAATCCACACAAGAAATGAATGTATCCGTTAAGATTTCATTGTGATGCCACAGAAGATTTATTTGGCTGACTGTAATTTATTTATTTATTTATTTTTTCCTGTGCACCACGAATCCATAAATGACAAGACCGGGTACACAAAGTGATGATTATGTGATCCCTATAGCTCATAAATTTAAGCAATAAGATGAAATGCTCTCATGCTGAGAAAGCTGGGCCTGCATGTCTGTGAATATGAAGAATGCGTGTGGCAAGATTATGACCGTGAACTCGCCAAGGGAAGACGTTTTCCCACTGGAGTATCACAGCATATGTTCCCACACAAGATAAATTGTAAAGATTCATTTGCGATGTCACAAGAGAGGTCGGCAAATAAATGTTAAATCTAGTGCATGTATATCACAGTTAGGATTTAACGAGTCAGAGACTCAATACGTTAGTTCCCCTGAAAAGATTTTCTTTGGCAAACCAGCTCGAGAACTATAAGGATCACATTGATTAGACTGTAATGTGCAATTAAAGATGGCCCCAGTCAGTAATTCAGTGAGCTGAGCTATGTCAAGAGTTTTTGTTCCTGTGGTAAATAGATGCATTATTTTAAATTGCCTGTGATTGTACATGCCCTACTCACAAAGGGTCAATTCCTCCATGAATCCAATTCTTTCTGGAGAAGACAAGTCACCGGTAAATTTATGAAATCTCTTTCTTGTTAACTACCTGAGCGCAATTTGAACAATGATATGCACTCATGTGCACAGGAAAAATATACAACAGTGAGTGTTATCCGGCTACCCAGAGTGTACGCACAATCGCACACACACAAAAACACACACACCTTTCCCAGCTGCATGTGTTAAAATTACGACCAAGATCTCTTTCTCAGTACGTCTCTAAACTCGTCTGATTGCGTTTTATTTACCTGAACTCCAGTTTCATCAGCACCTAAATGCAAGGCGGGCTGGAGCACAGATATGCGTTTGATTAAAGAGGATGCAGAGGGAATGATAAATACATCAGAACTACTGACAGCAGTGTCAGACATGCTGGCTGCCCACTGATGAACTGGATTCAGCACAGTAATAAAATCAAGCCATCGACCATGTTGACATTGGTCACACAAGGCATCTTTGGAGGCAGGAGCCAGCGCTGCCTTGTGAGATTTCCTACACTTTCCAAATGCCTTGGGTGAACAGAATCACCATTGCCCTACAACATCCTCACATATCCCCTAAATTTTTGTAGAAGCACCATACCCAACACCCCAGGGCTCAGCGCTGCCTGGTAGCACCAAACCTGTGAGTGAGCGCCCGTCAGGAGATGAGAATGGAATGGAGCTTAGCCCTTAGCAGCTGGGCTCGGTAACATCATCCATTAGACGGGTGAAAGTCACATCCGCTCTTGAACTTTGCTACGAAAAGGAAGACAAAGCAGCCACTGCAGTCAAACATCCGATCTACGGGTTTTCCTGCGGTCCCCTCTCCAAACTCGCACTTGTCTGGCTGGGCCAAAGCCTCCCTCAATTCGCTGGTTGTCTTGCATTTCGCATGCATTATGTTTCTTTGCCAACTTATCAAACGAAAAGGGGAATGGTTTTGAACCAGGCTTGACTAAAAGTTGATCGCTCTTCACTCAATGCTCCCATGATCATAGCAGGCCAATCGCAGAGAACTGTTACTTGGCAGTGCTGAAGGCAGTAAGGTCAAAATGGCTGAGGCTGTTGAACTGCTGACCGGGGCACGCAGATCAACTTTTACAAGTAACTGCCACTGTCACACTCTAGACATCTCAGAGAATGAGCAGGGGGCTCAGAAAACAGGCAGACGGCAAGCAAACCATGAACAGCTATTCCTACCGGCACTGCAAGTTCATCCCACAAAGGCCGATGCTGGAAATCCTAGAATTCACAGTGCCTCACCAGAATCCCCCTCCACGATGATGTGGTCTGCCTCAGGCTGTCCGCTTTAGGGATGTCATTGAGCTAATACCCCTGTTCACCCATTTCATTTACAGCACAGCCTCCTGGCCATGTCAAATGCTATAACACTCAAAAGAGCTTATCGCCAGAGGACTGACCTGCCTGACTTCTCTACTCAGGCGACTGTTCAGTCACCAGGCTACAGCGCTCCCACATAAGTATGATCTTCAAATTCTTTTCAGACGACAATGGCAAAAGACGTCAAGTCTCTCTTTTCTCACTCACTCTGATATCAGAACATGTTTTATTCTGTATAAAAAGCAACGCAGCACTTTTGCTTTCTAATCTTTGTCCCTGCTCCTCATCCAGATCTGCACTAGTCTTGACGTCCATAGTCATGACATCTTCAGTCGAGCTGTAGATCAATTCAAAATGAACGAGGGACATTTTTTCCTCGAAAAAAAGACTTGAACACACTCAGAAAAGGTTGCTTCAGGTGCCTTTGAAGGTTCCGCATGAATGTGAATGTCGCAAATGTGCATTCAGCAAAGTGAATTCTGTCGCCTGGTGTCATCGTCAGTCCCTCTGCAGATCAAACGGGCTTGGCGGGAACAGCCGCTTCGATTTGTGCAGGGGGCTCAATCAGACGACGGCTGAGGGCACGGCCATTTCAAATGCAGGTGAGCGCCTCGCCCCGATAAGATTTCCACTGTTTTTTTCCAGCTGGCTAATGTCTGCTCACATGGACCTGACATTTGCGCAGGGATGACTGATGGGACAATATAGGTTCTTACACGCCTCTGCCATGGGTAAAGTGAGGGAGGTCCAAATGATTAATGACTTTTTATACTGACTTACTACTGAGGGGAAAAGACACAATGACAGTTGTACATCACCATTTACTTGAGCCGGTGCAGGTCTGACACCCTGGTCTGCTGTTGCTCCATTATGACTCTGTTCTATGAGGAAAAGCAATTTAGATCATGCCCCCCACACACAAGCCTGGCAGGAACTTCAGCCCGGTCCCTTATCTCCAAACTCTGTTGCATATGCAAACAAAAGCACTGTTTGCTCCGAGGTAGAGTAAGGGGAATCTGATTCAATGACAAAGCTGTTTTATAAATAAATACAAAGGATTTAAATGCCCGCAACCTTGTGATAAATGGAGGGAGAATGCTCTGCATTTGTTTGTGTTGTATAAATAGAAGAACTGATTATGGTTCCATTTTCACTTAGTTACTTTCCATCACCCTCTAGAACAGTAAAATACACTTTCAGTGTCTCACCACTGTCCATGTAATCACTCCAAGTCCATTTCTGCTCTTCTTGAACTAATCTCTACCTGTTCTTTTTTTTTTATTGACATTATAGGGGTTAACACTGGGAAACAGGTTTCCAGGAATTCCTGGCAAAACTATTTCCTATTTTCAGAAAAATATTAATGAATCCTGCTTTTTGAAATATAACCAACATGTTTCATGGAAGCTTATGCTCGAAAAATAAGCAGTTTTTCACGATTCCTGGGATAACGTGTGTCTGTTTCCGGGAGATAAAATTTTTATTTTTGGGAAAAATTTGAATCCCTACTTCCCTGCAATCAAATTCAATTAAATTGAATCTGTTGTTGTTGTTGTTTTTAGAATTCAGTTGTCTCTTTTGGCACGTTTTTTTATTACTGAAGGTAAAAGTCATAGCTGGTGGCATCTCTGGGGTTCAAAGGCTAAGTGTTTAGAACTGCGCACAGTATGTGAACAAACCCTTAAGGGCTTGTGCTTTACACTCCCAGGTGGTGCTTGGGGGAGTGCTTAACACGACTTGTTCCAGCAGACATTCAGCCGTTAAAAATGCAAAAAGATGCATTAAAAACTTTGTTTCATGTGGGCCACCCTGGATGAGTGAATAAACAGAGTACAGCAATGCACTGTGGGAGGTTCACTGGAGGGGAAAAGTCTCCTAAATTTACAAACAGTGAACTGAACCAGAGGGCAATTCAAATCAATTCCTTTTTATTTATGTACTTATTTATTTCAGTATCCTGTGAGTAAGAGAGGTCCTCTGGAAAAGTAAAATAACATCTGGTGACACTTCCTTTGACAATTCTCCGGTGGCATGCGATTTTTATTTTCGTAAATATCATAGACACATTGTAAAACCTGACTTTTTGAATTTCATGTAAAAAATGAATGTTGTAAGACTCACAGAAAATAAATATTAAAGTCATATATATCCCCTAAAATAGAGGGGACTACATGCAAAAAAAAGGCTGTAATTCCTGCATGGATCCAGTATGGATGTAAATACCCTCAAATTAGAGCTGACAGTCTGCATTTTAAGCTCATATTCACTGTTTCATTTCAAATCTAATGTGCAAGACTACAGAGCCAAAACAACAAACCTTGTGGCACTGTCCAAATACCTAAGGACCACACTATATGTTTTTTTAAAATACATATGCGAACACACATTCACTCAGCCATTAAAGAAAGGGTAATATTTTAGTAACCCTGGAAAATTAATGACAAGATGTTGCTAAGCAACCCATGAAGCTGCATAATGCCCTGCTGCCTATTAAAAGACTCCCCTTTTTTCATAGTGAGAACTCAAGCAATTATATAGACCTGTCTGGCGCTTCCATGTCTCATCATGCAACACTTTCTGGGCAATCAGACTCCGGCAATGTGCAATGATTGGTCCTCCTGCAAAGCCACTGCATTGCCCAGCTGGTGGTCTTGATTATATTCAATTTTCACTCTTAATTTGGAGATAAAAAATCACGTTTGATATTCTTACAATTCAATTTCAGTTTTCTGTGACAGGCACCTGGGTACTCAAACTAAGCAAACATGCAAAGATTCCTTCAAACATTCACTTTTAGTGCTGTGGCATGCCAAACAGGTAATGGCGCTGCTTTTTTAACCATGGATGACCAGAGACCAAACTCACAGGTAGGCTACATGATGCTCCATGAGGAGCCACAATAAGGCTTCTGGTTTTAGGTTGAAGCCTAAATAAAATACATTTTTTGAGCTGTTTAAGAGATTAGAATTCTGTCCACAAAGTACTGAATGGATGCAAAGAAGATTGGAATTAATTTCAAACCATTAAATTCAATTTCAATTTGTGATATACACATTCAAGTTATGCAATTCAAGTTCCACTTTCAAATTATTGTAATGCAAATTCAGGTTATGCTGTTCAGATCCAATTTCTGCCCATAGTGATCTCCCATAGAATTTTTCAATGGAAGAATTTGATTTCAGAACGATTACAGAAAATCACTCCACTCCTTTCTTGAATGCAAGACTAATTACACAAATATGCTCATCACATGTCTGTGACATTTAGGTTATGACTTCAATTAGTGTAAGCAGCTGAAATCTCATATTACCACCTACAGTAAGCACTGTAAACAAGCATTTATGCGATGTAATTTTAGGAACATCTGAGAATAAAAGCACTGTTGTCAGTCAAACCGCGGTACTACAGCGATTGATGACAAGCTCACATTTCCACCCTCTTATGATCTGGATCTCAACAGCAATTTCACAGATAGATACAAAGTTGTGATGTTCAGATATATAGGAGCAGAGCATCTTTGATGACTGTAAAATCATGCTTAATGGCTCCCGGCAATAGGCCTTGAATAGAACTTCTATTTCTCTGAAATCCAAGGACGGGGTCTCAAGACAGTTGCTATAAGCTATTGTATTATGCAAGTTGTATGGGGACTGTGAGATAATGGCTTTGTAACACTAAAAGCCTGAGAGCATTTTATACTGATCTCAACTGGCAATCAGGTTAATCCCCACACAGATGACAGCTGTTAAAATTTTAAAAAAAATTTATATATATACACTGTATGTATGTATATATGATCAACACTATGCATGTGTGGTGTAATGGTTAGGGTATGGGGCTGGTAACGTAAAGGTTTCAGGTTCAATCCCCTGGTAGGGCATTGCTGTTGTACCCTTCTATATATTGCTAGGGTTAATAATATACACCAATAAGATGTTAAGGAGAGGTTGTGAAGCACCTGCCTATGGAACTGGGAGGTTTCTGAATCCTGAATCAATGGCATTTAACAGAAATCTATATTATGCTGGCCTGTATAAGATTGCTTATGACTCCTTATTACATGTATAACCAGACAAGTGGCTGATCAGAGTTTTACTAAGGAGATATTGTGGTTGATGGCCCTGCATTCCATATGTGTCCACTAATTGGCTGACTCACAAGGTGATGCAAAGGTCTCATGTACACACCAAGGTGCACAGCATCAGTCTGTTGCATAATGCAAGACCCCCATGAAATCAATCAGTCAGTCCATCAACACAGGACCAAAAAAATGGCATGTACTCATGTTCTTCCGCTGTTACTAAGTACAGAGTGGGTGGAAAATATGTGCTTGTTAAAACATGTATCCAGAAACTCTGCTAGACCTCTGTTTTAAGGGGAAATTGCACTGGAATTATTAAATTGGGTGTTATTGTAACAGGATTTCTTGATTGATTGAATGATCGATCGATTAGTTCATTTTGAATGATTGATTAGACTGCTTTTTGGTCGATTTCTTTAAACATAGAGCTGTACGTAAGGAATGAACTGATTAAAAAAAAAAAAAAAAACACTGATGGGCAAGCTGGGACTAGAGCTAATTCACTGAGCAGCACCCCAGCATCACGGGGGGGTGGGGTGGTCTGTGATCACTCCAATAATTTCAGAGTGAGCCAGAAGATATAGCTCAACTACTGAAAAATTGGTTTCCTATTGCCAGAACCTAATTTGTTTCATGTAGAATTCCAGCACCGTGTCAGAAAAATGTTTTTTCAGCCAGCAGTATGAAACCAGTGGAATAAATATTCTTTGACTGTAACAGGAAACAAACTCCTCCACCACTGTCACATTCAAAAATGTTCGTCTCGCGAAGCGAACGAAATCAGGTGGGAGTGAAGCGGGAGTGTCAGCGAGGAGATGGCGAGAGGCGCGGCCGGGGCGCAGGCAAGGTGGCAGTGCCCTTACCTCCTTCCCGCCAGCGGGCACTTCATCGATCGCGGCTGGCGTCCCAGCCGCTCGGGAGGCGGAGCGCTCACCTTGGCTGTCGCGTCTAATGGCGAGCCTCGCTCGCTGATTTACTCTCTGTCGCATCTCGGCGGCCGGTTCCGCCGCGCGAAAACCAGAAACATTATTCACCGGGTACGATTAAAACCCTCCACGTTTTAATTGAGAGCCGGGCCCAGCCGCTGATTTAATCACCGGGCCCCGGAAAAGGAAGACATGGGTCAACAGCATCCAGTGTATTATATTAACATTTAGATGGCTCGGAAGCCACAGCACTTTATTGCCGCTGAGTAAATGTCAGGAACCCGGCTCCCCCTCGCGGCCCGGGGATCCCGCCTATGCTGTGCAAAAGAGGATGACTCTTAGAGGTGGTGTGGATCAGGGAAGGGGTGGGGGGGGGGAATTACACCCGTCTGCTGAGTGACAGCGGAATCTGCCAGCGGGTGGGAACGAAAATGTGTGGAGACAAAACTGGGCGTGGCTCCACACTGGGTTCATCTCATTTTCTCTGCTTTCACTGCTGCAATTAATCATCACTGGTTCTGCAGACAGATTCACTCACAGCATACCACTTTACAGCATTGCTACACTTTCTATCTTAATAGCGTAGCCAATTGTTCTCTAAATCCATTCATTCACCATGAAACACAGTTGTTCCAGGTAAGCCTACCATGCTCCTATTTAACCCAGTTGATAAGAATGTATTTATTTCAGTTGCATACAGTTAGTATACAATAAACACAAGTAAGCACAAACAATACATGCAAGTGTTTTCTTTTATGAAAAAATATGCCTAAAATATGTTAGAATTGCAGTTTGTGTCCATGCATGCACAGTGCATGTCAACTTATTCAAAAGGGCACAGCTAGAGACCACTCTATGCCATGTGAGCATTTTGTAGTGGTTAAGAAAGCACATAAACCATAAATAGTCAGGAAAAGTGTAACACATAAGTGCTAATCTATAAGTGCAGGTTTATTATGTTTTTGCATGTATTATGTATTTTTTTGGTCATAGCGGTTTTCAGGGTGCCATGAGGTGTGGCTGCTTGCTCAGAAAACTGATATTTTTTTATCAGATAATTGACAATGTTTTATGAGAAATCAGGTGTCGTGTGTAAATATAAATATTAATCTCACAATTTCACATAAAAAAGTACTTGCAAAAGAAAATGCCTGAATAATGTTATCTCCTAAAGGTCCCTCCACAGCAAAGTTTTGGCACAATACCAAATGGCCACCATGAGATTGAAAATCTTTACAGAAATATGCTTTAAGCAATGAAATGAAATCTAGAGAGAAGTAGAAACAATATAAGGTACAAAGGCCAGGGAAAAGGACAATAAAATGTAATGGACTAAAACAACTGACAGAGGGAAATGAGGCTAGCAAAACAGACCTGATGCTTCCACTATGGATTTTTAGTGTTCAAGTTGATTGAGTACCATGTTCTTTTCTCAAGCAACAATAACATAAAAGAAAATCTTCAATGATTTTAAATAAGAGTATTGCCATTATAAATGAGCAATGACCAGTTTTACAGCATGTATAGACAGGTTACATGCCCCGTTAGAAAATAATTATTTTGAAAATTGTGTAAAAATAAAAACTGGTATGGATGTGTTGGATGGATAAGCGTCTGCCCCACTTACATTTTAGTTTTGTCTTGGAATTGTTATGATATTTATTTCCCAAAGACGATTTTTCCCCTTAAAAATCTGGAGAACAGTGCGTAGATAGGTGAAAAGGAACTCAACAACATGTGGAGAAGGTTTTCCATCAATAATTCGTGAGGTGGACTTATTTTGAACACCTGTGGGCTTAATTGGTACACCGAGTAAGCCCAGTCTAGACTAAATATTTCACATTTCTTTTCAAATGATAAATTAAATCAAGTCATAGGATTTCAAATTATAAATGATTCTTTAATTTTTACCTTTAGCTTTCCTGTAAAAACTGTGACAATATATGTAACAATTTGGGGGGCCTAAACAGATGTAGGCGGTGTAGAGGTATACTTGTCCTAGTTCTCATAAAGGTGTGACAGAAGAAACAAATGATTTGCTAATCACCGACTTAACCTTGTCTGTGAACAGCCACCGGACTTTTGAACATCGTGCAGCCTTGATAAATTCCCAAGGGATTTTTTATCAACACACAGAAAACTTTCATTGCCCTCATTGCAGTACAGGAAGAATCCAGGCTGCAATTCACCCCCGTCTACGCCTAAACTGTAATCCACACTTCCCTCATATTATAACACCTCCTATTATACTGTTACTGTAACACACAGAAATATTCTCACAGTTGTACTTCACCATTGCTGTTTTTACAAGTACAAATTTAACTGCAGATATTCATATCTCACTACAATGCATGACTGCCCAGCAGTGCTCTATCTCCATTTAAAGTCTGTGAAAAATGTCTTTTTTAGAACCAGTAAACAATCAAGCTTTAGGTATAGGGTAAAAAGGGCTCGACTTTGACATGAAACTTACTGCTATAAATTGACCCTTTTACCTGTGAACTTCCACTGGTTTATCAGTTTATTTATACCCTGCTGATGTAGAACTGACCTCATACCACCTCCCCCACACTTCCCACCCCAAGTCATCATGCAATTAATGGACACAAATTATGGAAATCCAAATCCTATCAAGAGCAACATGATCGACCACAAAGAGGGAAATGAGGATGACACCATTAAATTACATTGATATTTCTGTCTCTTTTCCCCCCGCCTGTCTCATCATCAAAAAGTGTGCAGAATAACTGACAGATCCTAAGGAACATTGATCTGCACTACAAATCAAATCAAAGGAGCTGTCACTGTGGAAATCCACAGAGCTCAGACAGTCATTATCAGTGGAGACTTATTAAATACAGCGGTTGTGCCCTGATTTGAAGGTAAGCCTTTATCCCAGAAAAGACCTGTTCCCTCCCAGTAGCTAACAAAGTAAAAGAGTTATTTTACACAGCTAATTGACTACTGGCAAAAAAGGGGGATTGAGGAATAGGCCAGTAAGGCAAGGGATATTAATATGGATATTAATGAGGCTCCACCAGGCACACACTCAACGAAATAGTCACATTCACATACCGTATTAAATGCTAGCACACAGACACATCAAACACTTGCATATAAAAAGAAGTGTTTCATATGCATGTGTGTGAATAAGTGAACATTTCATAGCGGTATTCAAGAATCCAAGTTTCACGGCAACCATTCAGAGCAGTGCACGTGAAGGCAAGCACAAATGAGGCCCCTCACAGCACATCATAAATACGGGCAGCTACAGAAAGCAAGCAGCCATTCCACTTCATCACTTATGGATTTTTCAATGCAGATGTGGAATTATGGCCGCTGTTACAAAAAGATACGAATTCAAAAAATAAAATGCAATGTATAATTTCCAATAGATATATTCTTGCAGTGTAATTTCATTATATATACAGTAAAAACTGTCTGCCAAATTTTAAAAATATCCATAAATCCATAAAATGCATAGGTCTGGCACATATGCATTTTTTGCCAAAAGAACTGATATATTGTTCAGCTTTTTAATATAACATAATCCAGTAATACATCGTCTAAATATATGTGTCTACATAAATCAATCACTGTAACTGTACAGTGATTTGAATTACAATAGGAATACTTAAACATCCATTTATTTATTTATTCATTACTATTCTGGAGTTTCATTTTCGCATTAAATTCCAACTGAAATTGTATTGCCGGGTTGTATGTCACAGCCTTCTTCTGACAGAGAAGAGTTTATGCTTCAGTGCTCCCGGTGTGATGTTAATATAGCACATTGGTCATGTGGGTTATGCCTTTGCTACTGTAAATATGCATTAAGTTATTGTGGACTTGAGGCTGAATGATTGATATACAGATATATAAGAAATGATCTAATTATAGCTTGGGGATCCCTGTAGGTCCTTTTAAAGAATATTTTACGTATTGCTCCATATTTGTGTAAATCACAAACAATAGAAACAGTTCGTAAAAACAAATAATTGTCCATTTTTAGACATGTACTTGTGTGGAAAAACCCACTACAGGCTAAGTCTGAATTGTAGCCTGTAGTGGGTATTGAATACAGATGCCAAATGCTAACCATTTCATTTAAGTGGGGGACACCACCACATGCAACACTGACCTATATGACAATGATATGATTGAAAAACAATACACGCATCTCCCACCCCTGTGATCAAATCTTTTTTTTCTGGTGTCAGAAAGGTGTAGCAATAATGTCCATTTGCACTTTGCACATGAGTTTCGGGACTATTCCAGTAAAAATGTCTCGCACAATTACATATGCGCACGCACACACACACACGCACATTATTCTATTCTGCCTGATAATTGCGGTAAGCTCCATTGTCCTCAACTCGAGCACCACTCCAGAAAAATTTATGAAGAGACACAACAACTAGGATATGTGCCTATTTTTTTTTTATACATTACCCTTTTGACCTACATGAGACAGGAGCCTAAAAAAGACACAGAGTAAATGGGAATGCAGCAGCATCATTACATTACATTAATTTAGCAGATGCTCTTATCCTGAGTGATTTAGAGTACAGGAGAAGCGCAACTGCATTCACCTGATTAATATAAGCAACACTGCCAGCCTTGGCTTTCAACATTCCCACACCACCGATTACCCACGGGAAAATAATTAAAGCACTAACGCAAGTTAATAACAACCAAAGTGCAAA
The DNA here is from genome assembly GCF_013347855.1 of Anguilla anguilla. Lineage (NCBI taxonomy): Eukaryota > Metazoa > Chordata > Actinopteri > Anguilliformes > Anguillidae > Anguilla > Anguilla anguilla. The sequence continues at coordinate 19,869,763 of NC_049209.1, forward strand.
TTCTAAATATATACAGACAACATCCATAATGACCATAAAAATATAACCTAAAACCGCAGAGACCATAATCGAATCAGTGCCAACACTGGGAGTGCTACAGGGATTTATTTTATTGTCAAAGATCCCATTCCGTTTCCATCCTTTTCCAGCTTCTTTCCTCGGGCAGATGTTATAGGGGCCCTCGGTGTAAGACAAACAGATATACTGTAGGCAACCCAGTCAATAAAACTCTTTAACAACCATAGGTATGGACTGGGTGTTGCCATGTGCAGTATACAGTAAATATGAAAAGAATGTGATTTAATGAATAGGGCCTATTTATGACGAGGGCACGTGCAATGTTTACATTCCTGTTGTGTGATATATTGCTTACGTACCGGTTGTGCGATGCGTACTTTATGCAGTAACATTGTGTCCAACACAAATTTCCACTGGGCGACAGAAAAATAAATCTCAAATCTTCCTTTACCTTTTATATTCTTTCATTTCACACTACAAGCCTCCCTCTCACACATAGCACTGACGCAGCACACGAGAACACTGACCAACCGCGCACGCCCACGGAAAATGACAATGAACAACACTATTATCCAGGAATATACCATCATTAGTAATCAATACTTAATGATAATAATGTATTTAAAAATGTCCTTTTGATAACTTTCCAGGAGCTGAAAGAGGTCTATAGTAAAAGGGTGGCCTTCAGAGGATGACCCATCGATGCTCGTGGCTTCACATGAAACGCATCCTGCGAGCCTGCAGACATTCTATTGGCATCGAGCGTTACACGGTGTCAGCACTGCACTCTCCCTGCACCCAGCACGGCTCACAGGACATCTGTCTGAGTTGCAAAAAGAGTAACTGTCATGCTATATATTGCAGGGGCAGCATCTAACCTGACATATAGCCCTTTGCTAAAAGACAAAACGTCCTTTTTTTTTCAAAAACAGAATCATGATGACAGAGAACAGAAAAGAATATTCCGGGCGGTGGGGGGGGACTACCACATGATTGGGTGGTTCTCTGCCTCTAGTATGCGAGGAATCCTTGTAGCAGGGTGGGGAGCTGGATTTCAGGATATTAGGCAGAGCTCAGCCCGGCGCTGTACATTCTATAGGCAATCAGGCGCTAAAGCCGCACGCAGCCCCATCAGCACCCAGCGGCGCTGTGCAATCAAGCCAATATTCCGCAGCCAGGCAATCTGCACGGCAACAGAGTCAAGAACCCCGGCAGTCAGAAACAAGGCCACTGGCTGCACCTTGTGACAGGGCTTCTCAACCCTCCCCTGATGGCTCACATTCTTGATGATGCAAATGGGATAATATATAGCCACATTCTATAAATGACTGAATAAGAGCAAGAGGGAAGTTATATTAGTTTAAAGTTTCTGGAAAAAAAAGTCAATCACACGGACCTTATGAATGTGGGAGCTTGAAAGAGTCTTCTTCCAGGAGGCAGAAATATAAAAAACTAATTTCACACTAAATGCGTATTCTAGAATAATTATAGTATCCAGGACCAATGTACTTCTATTCAGGGCGGGATACTATTGAAACCTCAGTGAGTCAGACACTCGTGTGGGTCCACCCTTATTAATGGTCTTTATAAAGGATGTGCTGTGCTTTTAAACCAAGGGCATTTCGTGGGTTTTATGTCTGGGCAGTTCCTCTCGAGAACTGACAGGTGTCTGAGATAGGAGACCAGTGACACAACGGGCTCCGTAACTCCTCTTAGATTTATTTTTAAAGAAACAGTATTTATTGGTGTCACAGAGGTTTCATTACCTGAGTGACACACAGAGAACATAATTCATTGGCAAATGTAACCGAGAGAAGGACGGAACAGTCCCACATACTGTAACTGTATCCCAGCTGCCGGAGCCATATTTTGGCCCTGATGCAGGCCTGAAGGAGGACAATGGCTAAGTGCACCAAACCTTGAACAGCCCTTAGACCCACTGATTTATAATAGGCTGTGCTATACAACCGGGAACATTCCCCGGTTTCAGTCTCACAGGCATCCACTGTATTTCAAGAGCTTATCTAGTAAAACACAATAAAAAATAGTGCCCAGCGGATCGGAGGGGGTCACTACACAGAACATCATCCACCGAGCGGCATCGCCACACCTGCTGGAGGAGAGCTGAACCTTAGGAAATAAGTGGTTCTCAGAAGGCTTCAGTGAAGGCTGGTGAACAACAGAAAGCTCCATGTGAGCTTTCCAAAGGCATCAGAGTTTGCAGTGAGCCGTACGGAAAATATTGTCCAGATTTCATACAGTGCCTTTGGATAGAATGTACCTGCAAAGCTTTTCATATGAACATACACACAGGCATGCACAATTTTCTTTTTTTGATATGGTGGGTAAGAACACAGGCCCTGTTGGTGCTACCGGTGACAACATTTTAAAATGATCAGGTCATTCAGATCAGCAATGACCTTGGATATAAGGAACAGAACTTTAAAAAAAAAACTCAATGATTCCAGCTGTTGAAATCCAAGATCCATAAGTGCTACATGTCATTATCCACTCAATGTCTGAGTTTTTTTTTTTTTTTTTCCTTAAGGGGGCACTTTTTCTTTGGGGGGGATGGGTGGGGTGGTGGTGAATGGGAGAGCCAGGTTGTAAAATGAGATAGATAGTTTTCCATTTATCTGTTAAGCAGAAAAATACATTTCTATTTGTTAAGCAAAAATGGTTTGGGGTGCAAGGAGACTATCATTGAAAAAGGTCAATGTCACATTTTTTCAAATACACTGCAGATATGGATAAATATGTAAAAGAACCCAAGGGTGATATTCATTATTATTACTTTGCAAAAGGGCAGTCCTAATAATAACACTGTGACCATGTGTGGGATATTCTGTTTGGATTAGAGAGAACAAAAAAGTTTAAACAAACTCAGCTCTGACTCAGAGTTAACTAGAACCTTGAGGGGTTCTGTATGATAAGGAAATTTATTTTGAAAAAGGTCAGTAAAGTATTTTTAAACTGACCTGTTTGCATTATTTAAGATGACACTCTGGTATTCATCATTTTCAATGATCACCTTTTTCTGCTTTTAAAAAAAAAAAAAAAAAAAAAAAAAAAAAAAACCTTTTTTTAAGATAGTCAATCTTGTTTCCTTTGAAGGAATGGAAACACAAGCACTTAACTGACACATATTTGCAGTGTCTCCAATGGCCTTAGGGTGGGGTTGGTGTGGTAGCAGTCCAGTAGTGTGAAACAGGTATAAGTAGTGAGAAAGGCCTGCTCCAGATAGGAGGAAAAATATACACCTACAGTTCTCTCATGGGTCAGCTCTCAACATGGCTTCTCTTCTCTCTGTGTCCTGATGTGTGACTGTCTCCTGGGAAAAGCCTTGTATTTATTCTGCTTCTACATCACACACATACTCTCACACCTACACACACCCACCCACCCACACACACACAGTCATATGTTTCCATCTCAGATCAGTTTGTGACACAACCAGGTGGTAACAGGACTGCATTCTTATTTCTGACCCCTGTCATGGCCTGGTACGTGAAGCATACCACCACACCACAAACTGAAAAACAAACATCTGTGATTCACGAATGCCTCCAACAAAAAACACTGTCTACCACTTTCTCTTAGACCTCTCCCATTGCAGCAGAGCAGGACCAGTCATATCCATCTGCAATATCCATAAATATCCCTGGACATTCAGGTTAAATACAGAACTGCTATTAAAGAGGAGCGGTATTTAAAAGCTTATTATAAACTGGAGGCTTTAATCGAGAAATTGAACATGAGGGTGCATGGGGACAGACAAATTTAGGAGAAGCTTCCTTCCGTTTCCATAGTTTTGCCACAATTTTAACATCAGAATTATTCAACAGAAGTCTGCTTCTTCCTTCGTTCGATGGACAGAGGGTTCATGGACAGAGTAAGAGGGCAATGGGCCCTGGTCCCTTGGCTCAGAAAACCTCTGGTATAATAGAGCATCAGTGCCTCAAAGATTTGAACCCTTAAACTCCCAATTACACAGACAGCTCCTTAACTGCTACATCACATGGTCAAAAAAAAAAAAAAATGAATACACACTTCAGTGCATAGGCAGCCTACAATTTCAGGCTTTTAGCCAACTAAAAATTCTCTGGCCATCTGTGTGAAATCTGGTGGTGTCTCTCTTATTTTTCACAGGTCAGGGGAGCTGAATGTTGCGCCATGCCCCCCCCCCCCCACCCCTACCCTGTTCTCCTCAAGCTCCACAGATCCAACCTATCCCAGTTGCATTAATAATTTGTGGTGCACTTCTTGAAATTGACAGCTTACAGGAAGACTGTGGCTATGTTTCTGCTCGGGAAAAAGAAAGAAAGGAGCATTAAAACATACATTGAGAATGTGTGTGAGCATGTTAGGGCATGTGAAGGCAGGTAAGCATGCTTCACTGAAAACCTCTATGGTGGCTTGTAAGAAAAGACCCCACTCTCTGGTGTCAAATGGGATCGTTGGAAAAATATCTTGCAAGTGCAATAAGTATCAGCCCTGAATTCTAATAATTCCTTCCTTTCAAAAAACCCAATGATTCCAGCTGTAGAAATCCCAGATCCGTAAGTGCTACAGGTCATTCTCCAGTCAGTGTCTGTCTATATGAGGCTCTGAAGCTGGTGGGAGAGTGGACTAGACAGAGAATATCCGCTCACATTCATCCTGCTTAAGTTTCAATTAAATCCCAGTAGTCATCTGCAGTACTTTTTCTTTAAGGGGGGTGTGGTGGATGAGGAAGGTAGGCTGTAAAATGAGAAATAGCTTTTCATTTGTTTAGCAGATAAATAGCTCTCCATTTGGTAAGCAGACATGATTTGGGGTGCAAGGAGACCATAATTAAAAAGGGCAATATCGCACTGGCAACCAAATATGCATTTATATTTTCAAATACAATTTCATATTTCCCAGCCCATCTTGCAGCAGATATACATTTTCAGTAATAACCTCTTTTTTAGATAGCCGATCTTGGTTCTCTTTGAATCCCTCCAGTAAAAAAAAAAAATTAAATGGTAAAAATTTTAAATGAAATGCAGACATGGTTACGGTTATATTTTTCATTCAGATATACTGACACACTTCACAGACAAATTAAAAACACCCAAACCCCCAGGAAGCGGCCAGGAGAATTGAACAATAAGATGAATCATCTTGCTGCTGCGTAGCCGTGGATCACTGCTTCGCACATTCATTTCAGCCTTGTTTCGCAGTGCGGGACCCGTGACCGAAAGAACAGGACTGTTCTACTTTACTGTGGCCGTGTCACAATGAAGCTCCAGAGCTAGATGCTGTCTGACACCTGCATGGCACTCAGTCAGGTGCGGTCAGCACAGCTAATCCATGGGCACCGTGGGGTGGGACAGCGCGCAGCGCTATTCGCTCTCCGCACTGCCGCACGCTGAAGGCCCCCCCGTCAGCTTTTCACAGCGGGGGTCTCTTGCCCTGAGGTAAATCACGTGTTGCCTTTCCTGTGCCCGAAGCATCATCCCATCCATTTTTAGACTGCCGAAGTCTTGTAGACGCGTGTAGAATATGCTTCTCGGATAACTTCCTGCTCATCTCGCAGATAACAAAGGATCGCATTACCATGTAAGCATTAGAAAATGTGTTCATAATCGGAAAAATGAAAATCTCTGGCCTCAGCACGCCGGAGGCTTAGCAGGGGATGATAGCACGGCGCTATTACAAAAGACAAATCTGCACATTTGCGCACCCCCCCAGACACCCCAGTGCGGGAAGACATCCGAATCCAAATCAGAAAAGGCAGTGGGACAGACTACGAGAGCAATTTGCACTGACTGCAAAGTGTGCGTGCCGGCACCTGCTCTCCTTGCGTTTAGACACAGCCCCCTCCGTGCGCACGGAAATTACCCGCTTTCTTTTTCAGACCCGTGTGTGAGCTAATGAGGAGCCAAGCTCTTCTTTAAGGCTAAGCTAAAGTATGCTAAAGCTAAATCAGCCCTGCTGTTTGAGCAATAATTAACATGTTTGTTTCTGAGCAGGTAATTGAACACCAGGTCAAGCAGCCTCCTACCTCTGCATTTCCCTGTTTACACCGGCTCTTCTTTATAGCCCTGTTAATGTTCCTTAGAAACACTCATTTTCTCCCAGGACTTTAATGGAGGTGAGGGAGAGACTGTTTTACGCACACACAACTGGAATTTTTACTCCTGCAAACATACCTGTACTGTACTAGCTTTCTGCGATTTATGCAACTTATTTTTGATGATGAAGATAAGGATGATGATGATCATAATCATGATGTGCACGTGGGTGTTCTTTCAGTGATCTAGGTTGGATATGGGAAGGGCCATTTCTTATAAGGACTGGAAGACAGAGAGATAGACAGAAAGCTTGGCAGGCAAGGTTGAACATTTATCAAAAGGTAAAGGGGGAAAAAAAGACTATGAGCCTCGCAAAGGCTAAAAATGAATAAATGGCTTTGGGTGGCATGCCTGTTCTGTCTCACATACAGAAATAGAAAAACCTGAGAAGTGTGCATGTTATTCTTGGTGTTCAGGAAACAGCGAATGTCCTTGTTTAAATCTCTCGACGTGTTCTGGTACAGAAGTGCCACAATTTATCAGCCTTTGTTCTGTCAATAAACCACTCTGTGCAGCACCTCAGGGACCAGCTGCAGTGTACAGGAAAAGGGCAATGGCAGGCTAGGCTTCCCCAGCCGGGCACTGTGCCATGCAGGAGTCATATTCAGTGGTCAGATGCTGCCTACTGAGCCAGTTTGTCACAGAAAACACACCAAAGATGTAATTTCCTGCAAAGAGATACAGGAGGCTATATTAACCCCACCTCTGCTGAAGAAGTTCCTTTGATTGGTAATTGTTTGGAGATTCTGCATGGAGGAATGATCTAAGACCCCACATCATCAAACATTACAAAAGAAGAATCAGTGCAATGGGAGGGTGCACAAAGTACAAACTGAAGGACTAACAATGTCTTTTTTAAAATAAAAATATTTTATGTTAAAGAATGATATCATAATGAGATTCTCTCAAATTTCTGAGAGTTCAATGAACAAAAAGTGAATTTTATCCAGCATGTTTTGTGTATATTAACTGAGGGTGCCAAATTACAATAATTCTGAAAGGCACTGTACTAATTTTGTGCTGTGCTTCGCACTAGGAAGAACAATCGTGCATCAAACATGACATTATTTCTAAATACTTCTTTTTCATCCGTTCATCTTTTTCTGTATAGAATAAACAATACAGGTAATGAGCCATATTGTTAGCTCAAAAAATGAAAATTAGATTCTTTTACACTTATACAATTGTTTAGAGAAAAATATATTGTTTAACTTCTTTGTTCATCTTTATAAAATGTGTGAATTATTCTGGAGGGCACTGAAGCTCATTACTTGTATTGTTTACTTTTCACCGCCTACTTTGATCATCTTTATGAAGGGTGCAAATAAAACAGGAGGGCAATAAAAATGGCTTGATGTTAATTTTATACTGATTACATAATACAATACACCAACTTTCTTATGTGCATTCAGTCAATCAGAAATCTAATTTGTTCCATAGTCAAGCCAGGGATTTACACTCATATTATCTGATGTTCAGATCCCTTGCAGTCTCATCACCCGTGGGTTAAATGTCAGATTTTGGAGAATAATATATGAAAGCAGTAAGATCAGAGAAATATTTTTTAAAAGTGAACATAACCATAAATCATGCTGATCAAAGACAAATCTTCTGTTAAAACATGACGGGCCTGTTAAAATGGCATGGCTTTGCAAATAGCTCCTTTTCCCATTCTGCTACAACTTCTGATTAGACGTGGACAAGATGTTTTTCCATTAAATTATTTTTCTGGGAGGAGCGCTTGAATGCTTACGCTGGAAATATGAATGCGATGCATGCAGGGGTAATGAATGGTAATGCATACAAAACTACCAGAGGCAGAGACACATTTGCTGCATTTTATGTACGGAGGACTGTGAAAGTGCTGAGTGGGACAACTAACCTGACCTCAGGACAAACCAGGCAGTAAAGAGAAGGCACAACAGCTGCACTGTGATGTCCCTTTTGTTATGAAAGGTGGGAAGAAGCTGGAGGGGGGTCGTTACACTGTCATAAAATGGAACACTGAATTTTGCTGAGCCAGAGTTTTTTGGGACGAATTTGAATGCCGTGATTTACCCTAATCTGGGTAGGCAGTTCGGTAACACATTGCGACAGGCTCAGGCAATTCCATAACGCATTGTGACACTATGGGCAAACATCTCCATAAAGCCGTGGGATGCAATCAAGGGGATTCTATTTGAGCTGCTATCTATTCATGCTCGAACCCTCGCTATAAATGAGTAAACTGTCGGCAGGCACAGCAGTAATCTCAGATATGTGTTACATCAGAACAGGCCGCTTTCAGAGATGAGGGATGAGCTGTGAGATCAGCCGGGCACCTGTACTCACACACACAGACTGAAGTTCACTTTTCTCAAAGAATCTGACTTCCTGGTGTTATTTCAGAAAACACCGTTAGCGCACGTACAAACACGCGTGAGCGTAACCACAGGAGCGCACAGAGTACAGCACTTTCATTTCCTTCCTCAAATGACCACTTGAATGACAGGTTGCACGGTCATTAACACACTAGGGTTGGTTTCCAGATTCCTAACCCTGAAGCAGGGGAAAGTCTCACCAGTGGAGGCCCCTCACACCAAAAACCCTGAAGTTACAATAAGCCCATTGTGTGACGCAGTGCATACTGGCTCTTATACGCAAGCAGCCATCCTGCACTCTTCTCAACTCTATTTTCACCAACGGTTTTCAGTGTAATCAGCAGCAAGTGAGCGGCAGCCAGTGCAGGGCGTTCAGCTGGGCCGCCCCTACAGCGCAGGCTTAACGGCTTTATTCTACTTCCAGCGTCTGTCGCTTCTTCGGCCCCGGCTGCCCGCCCATGCGCATGCAGGCCTCCGTCGATCCTGCCTCTGATCGATGCCCGCGCCGTTTCCCGTCGCCTGGCGGTAAGAGCGCGATTTTAAGCCAGCCGGGAGGAGACGGATGAAGCGAGCGGGCGGGCGCGTGCGGGGCGGACCTAGGCCACATCACTCCGGCGGGACTTACGGCCGCCGTAAATCGGCCTGGCGCGCAGGGAAGAAAAGACTGATGGAGGACAGGTGGCAGTCAGTCCTCACCCTCCCTCCAGCCTTGGAATTATCACAGAGTGAGCTGAGGAAGGGGATCGGGCTCCAGATACCCACCAGTCAGCTGAAACACATCAGGCCAACAGCGGGAAGAAAATTATATTAATGATAATGGCTTCCCAATAAGACGGGAGATAGCGGCCGCTGACAGAGCAGTCCTCACCGGGCGCCCGCGGGTTAGAAGCCTAACTCAATCTCCCGAGAGGAAACAATGGACTCTGTGGAATTTATAAATGTATTTTTACATGGTAAATACCCCCCAAAAATGCCTGTTCTGAAAACCGGCTTGTGAAATACCGATTTTAATTTAGCTTCATTATTAGATTCAGTACACACATGCATGCACATGGTTATATTAATTAGCCTATACCGAAGTTCATGAAATAATGGTATATTCACGGTACTACTGGAGCTTTTCAAAAATCGGAGATGAAGCAGACACAGAGGTTTTGGAGTACGAGGCATGCAAAGTAAACCAACTGGCTTCACATTCTGTTCACATGAACTGTGTCATTGGAACACCCATGCAAGGACAAATATCACTGCAGAACCTGCTAAATAACACCTAACATAAGTTATGTGCCGTACGGGACCTTGGTCAAATAGTTCATACCTGGTCAAAGTATAATAGAATACTTTGACCCTTCAGACAACAGTAAAATTCCTGCAGATTACTGATGGTTTTAAAAGCAGCATCTACTATCATCAGTATTCGGACCAAAATTCTTCATTCAAAGGATTTCATGTCTTGGTTAGAGTTTAATTGAAAATTTATCAGAAGTTTTACTGACATGTAAAGAGTTATGCATTTCAAATATGTGCCCCTGGTTTATTGGAAAAAGGGGAGCATTGCAGCAGAATCATCAACAAAAACTTTCAGTAAACCAGCATTTCCTTGCCGGCTTTGACTTTCTCTGTGACATGGAGGGGGAAACTGTGCTGAAAGTAATTATTCCCATCATGCTGCTGCTCTATGAAATCACAGCATGTGACTACCACTGCATCAGAATGAGTGTGAGCGACTGCTGCGTTTCATAAAACCGCCTTTTTCCTCTAAATAAAACATAATCTCATTTAATTGAAACATCTAAAATTCAATCCTCGAATGCGTACTGCACGGTCAAACAATTTTTTTTTCAGTGTTGTACTTTCAAACAAATTGAAATCCTTCAAGCCCAGTGAAATTATAAGTATTCAAAGACAAATAAGTAAACCTATAAACAGTTTCCACTTTATTCATGTAATCCATATTCAGTTTTTAATTATAAAGTGCTGTGTATCACTGACGTTGTGACACGTAGTCATTGCCCATTGCCCACAATCAATGCTCACGTTACTGTGAAAATTTGATTCATTCAAATTGAACAGCAGCCCCCCCCCCCCTCCCTTCAATAGCTAGCAAATAAATTAGATCAGAAAACGAATCTGCTTAAAACCAATGTACTGTAGAATCTGAGAGGCCACAGACTAACCAGATAGTCAGCTCAATGTGCTGTAAAGGATTTTTAACATTCAATGAACATAAAATTCAAAATACTCCCGCTACGGTTCGTCTTTGCAAATTCTGAGGTTTCTAGTTCCTTGTTTAAGTACATTAAGCCTTCTTAATTAGCGTTTTAACCAAGAAAAACAGTGCTTAATGAGAATAAAAGGCTAAAAATACTTTTCTCTTTTTTTTGCAAAATAGTAAGTACTCAAACTAAGCTATGTCAGTGCAAACGTTGGTGGTTCTACCTCATTGATCAGGCACATAAGCCCCGTTAAACAGTTTTTTTGTGAAACATTTTAGAACATCCCTCACTCTAATTACTGTGTTAGCTTTCAGCACACCCTGCAATAAAGGCTAGGCTACCTTAAAAAAACCCACACTTCAAGATTGTTTAAATTAGAAATTAGATAGTTTAAACAGAAAGAATGGGGGAAATCTGAATAGGCAGAGTGATCACATCCTATCAGTCACTGAATTTACATGAAGCATTCAAATATAACTTATTATTCATTGACTGATAAAAAAGTGACTGTTCCAGCTCCACCTGTTTTAAAGCTCATGCAGCCACCCCCTTTTGTCACTAGTTTTTGACAATTTTCACAGACATGCACCTACCTTTTAAAAACTCTGCAGCAACAGGCTGAACTCAAAATACCATCTAAGAGATGACAGAAAGAATTAAGCTGAAGCTCAGATTTGTCTGGGCAATTTACACTGCAATTACTCTGGATGGACCGACAATAAATCTTCTTTGTGTAGGCTACCTATAATGATATGCTGGCCCTCACTCAAAGGGCAATTATAAAACACTGTGTCCTGTTCCTCATTGTGTCCACTAACACCATGATTCCTAGAGGTTTTTGCCTAGAAGGTGATAGTTATCATGTCCAGGCTTTTCTGACCATAAACTGGCCCACTGTCCATTGCTCAATCCCCTAAAGTATCATGTCAGAAAACCGTACTATTTTTGTTGCTGAGGGTATCGGTGAAAGCAGAAGCCTTTAACCTAAATCAGCAGTAAAAAAAGAAACAAATTTTTGTAATTTACAGGTATGTCTCAAATCTGCTTGCCTTAGCATAGCTCTATAACTGCATTTCATGTGAGTAGCATCTAATTGAATAGGGAGTAAGCAAGCAGTACAATATACTGAGTTTTCAATTTAGCCATGGGAAATCTCAAGATTTGAGCAGCATATTAAAAACATATACATATATACACACATATAGAATATCCAGAGTATCCAGAATATTCATGGGGGAAATCACCCAGAAATCCAATTTAGGAGCAAATAACGAGGAGTCTTTTCCTATAATGCCAGCCCAAAAATAATACATGTCTCGCTGAACAGCTAACAGAGATGGAGGCTACAATCAATTGTCTGTTTGTGTCAATCAGTCTTCATAGCCAACGAGCAGAAAATTAACAATTAAAAAATCAAAAAAAAAAAAAAAGCTGAGTTGGTAAATGTATGCTCTTTCACACTCACTCACAGTCCAAATAAATGACGTTTCCAATTAAGTTCTTTAATTCACTGAACCAGTTCAATCACACTTGAACAGATAGCCAAAGAGACCGTAAATTACTGACTCAGTAAATTAAATGTCAAGCTTCAGATATTAAGCCTCTTTTTTAAAAAACTAACAAAACAAAAAAAAAACATCTTCAAAAGAAAGTGAGCGTGAAAGGAAAAGAGATGGAACATGAGGGCAAGGAAGATTGAGATTGACAGAAGCAGCAGCCTACTCTCACAAGGACACCCCTCTGCCCACGCAGACCTGAGCTTGCAGACCTAGACTCCCCTTAGGCCCAGGTCTAGGTCATAGGAAGAATGAAGCAGCAGGACAGGGCATAGGGGACCAAGCACTGCATCCTGAGCACCACCTGCATATGCTGGCTTCCCACAGCCAATTAAAATAATTGAAAACAGGTTGTTAAAATTTGTTTTTCCATAAACTTAATACAATGCAGGACTGGCTCATTGATTTAGTTTCCTTTAGTGAGGTGACAACACTTTCACCTAATTTCTGAAAGTGTGGAAAATTGCCTCCTTGATTTACTTCCAACCCACTTATTGCTTCTGCCAGTCAATAACTGAATCTAAAGGAATCATTTACCATGTAGCATAATACATTAAACAAAATCTATATTTCATCTGACTGACTAAAACTCCTAGGATGTGAATATGGGACATGTATTCATCATGGCATGCATAGCTACAGACTGAAGAAAAATTAATGGAAAACCTGAATAAATGAGTTTTGCAACATAGCAATTCAGATGCTTCCATACAGGTGTACTGTATGATACAATTAAGCAATTAAAATCCTATCATGCTCTGTGGAATGTATGAAAATGCCGAGCAGGCCCAGATGACCTTGATTTTGGCTCAAGATCCCAAGAGGAAAAGATCCAAGTGACTTTGAAAGAGGGTTCATTATTGGGACCACAGAGACCACTCAACTGGCTAGTGTTTCAATAGGAACAGTGACTACAGTCACATCTGCATTTAGATCTATGGGAGAGGCATCAGTAAATAGGGTCGGAAATTGTGGCCGAAATCACACATTCAATGGCCATGATGCTCCTGCATTAGTGTGATATGTAAGGAAAAACAGAAAAGCAACTCTTCCTCAGGAGACTGAGAATGCCAATGCAGAACCTAATAAGACCATGTCGGCAAGAGCAGACCGTCGACAGCTACATAGAGACGGATGTTATAGTAGGGTTGCAGTGCATACTGTAAACCCCATATTACACAGAGAGGGACATTACAGTGGGGTTGCAGTGCATAAGCCCCATATTACAAAGACAAATGCACATTTGAGAGTTCAGTGGTGCAAAAACCATAGGCACTGGTGTGATAAAGGTGTGAAAAAGTGATATTGTCAGATGAGTCATCCTTCACCATATTCTCAACAATGGGCGAGTGCATGTGTGCCGTATACCATAAGGACAGTACAGGCCCGAATGCCTGATCCATACAGTGACGGGGTCCGGCATCTCCGTTATGCTGTGAGAGGCATTTTCCTATGATGAAAAATTTCTATCCTGATGGGAGTGGTCTCTTCCAGGATGACAATGCCCCAATCCACAGGGCACGAGGGGTCACTGAATGGTTTGATGTGTAAAAAAATTATGTGAATCATATGCTACGGCCTTTGCAGTCCCCAGATCTCAACCTAATTGAACACCTATTGGTGATTTTAGACTGACATGTTAGACAGCGCTCTCCACCACCACCACCATCAAAACACCAAATGATGGCATATCTTTTGGAAGAATGGAACTCTCCTGGAGGGATGGAATACCAGAGCCTCGTAGAATCTATGCCAAGGCACATTGAAGCTGTTCTGGCAGCTCGTGGTGGCCCAACACCTTACTAAGACACTCTAAGTTGGTTTTTCCTTTTCACCAGTCTGTATTTCAGACATAATATGGCCATTATAGCCCTTGAGACATTGCAAGTGCCTAATTTAGAACAGTTGTTAGAACAGCATGTTATAATTCAAGGTTGCAATCATTGTTGGAACATAAGCAAGTATATATGGGGTACCCAAGGGCACAGTTCAAAAAACCCCTGGGGTTATGCACTCAAATGTACAGTCTCAATACTATATAGTGCTGACATTTGATTGTTGCTGCGGTATTTAAATACTTGTTCAAGTGATAAGTGCTCTCAGTAGAAATTGTCCCCTTTCCTTCATATTGGAATTCTTGGTGTCGTACAGAAAGAACACTCAGGATTCATACAGGCCACTGTAACATGACAATGTCGCTACAGACATGAGATTCATATTCCTTTGTAATAACTGAAACCGTAATAGCCTTGGCTTTGAATAAGTTGTTGGTCTCAAGGGCGTCGACCGTATTCTTTCATCAGGATACGATTGTGCCTTTAAGTACTGGGGGTGGGAGGCCTTGACAGAAATTTCACCCTGACCTGTGGAATTTCCATGAATGGAGCAAGGCGGACTGCGGTCATTCTCATCTCTGGCAGTGTTGATAATCAGCTTAGGTGCCCGCTGGGACATTCTGCCCACCTCCCTGGAGCATGCCCTGGGAGTGTGTCGTGAGATTGAGGCATTGCATTTGAAACCACATTAAGACCTCAAAATATTAATGGTCGCTTTGGTGATGGCACCAGGATTGCAGAGGGTTGGTCTGAAGCCAAGCTAATGAGGGCCTGTCTTTGTCAGCAAGGCTCATCCTCAGCACACTGCAGGAGAAATTAGCTGAGATGTGCACTGGCCTTTAAATTAATTAAACAGGCTACAAGAATCACATTAGAATATTTTGGTTGCAACAAAGAGAAGGTGCTTCTCTGCGGGATTTTAACCTTGAAAATATAATAAAACAACTCAGTCATTACTCTCATGCACCGAAAATCTGTGTCTGTGTGACTTCAGCTATTGGATATGTCAGTCAAGTATTTTGGCATACTTGCCTGACTGGTGTGAATGCAAATATTGCTCTGTTTTTGAAAAATACGTGATTCCAGCAGTCTGCAATATGATGTTACAAAGCTACTGACTAGCTAGAGGAAATATCAAGTAGCTTCATTGATGCATGAGCTTAGTCATCATTTGGGTGTAGGTAGGGCTGAGGGAGGAGATGTTTTTGATTAGAAACACCAGAGTGAAGCAAGGAAAGAATTCCTGCATAGTATGCCTTTAAATTGACAAGCTGGCTAATAATGTATTATAATTGATCATCTATTTATTTCTAAAAGATCAATCACAAATTGAAGGACTATTAAAAAATAAAGGGAAATTATCTGCCTGGTAGAGATGGCCAGATTGTGTCTGAGTATTGAGGGACTGAGGGAAATTGTCACAAAATGGTTACAGGACGAAAGGGTGACGTCCTATGAGTGACAATGAGAATTCTGGGATAGCAGAAAGAACAGGCAGGTTGAGGAGCAGCTGCACTCACATAAAGCCTCCTACTCCTTACTGACCAAACACCAAATGTTGATTCAAAACTATCCCTTCTGGGCATGATTGACATATTCTTTATTATTCCTGAATGCCATCTGCTTTTCCTGACCAGTCAACCATTTGTTGAATGTGCCCGAGTCCGTATGGCTATTTCTGACAAAGGGACAGTGAGAGTTGTTATACAGTCAACAAAACAGCTAACAGAGGGTACCTGGTGCATGTGGTTAGATATCCAACAGTCTTATTAATTAATATTCTTGTGAAAATTGCTAGACTGTGGGAGTAGTATGAAGCTGGCAGTGCAAGACTCCGTGTTACCACAGTGATTCTCGCCTTCTTGTTAAATGCTTCGGACACACAGAGGGAGAGACCTCGCTCTAACCCTCTTTGTCTGCCTCTCTATTTCTCATGTTTATTTTGCTCCATTTCGCCATTTTTATTACAATATTCAGTCTCTTTTATTTGGTCTCTTCCCTTTACTCCTGTTTGTTCACACTCATTCTCCTACTCTTTTTTTTCTCTCACCATTTCAAATCAAAAATCAAATTCAAATGTCTCTCCCCCAGAAAGGCAGACAGTTTGTTATCTCTTTTTCTCTATAAACATGAGGCAGGAGCTATTTTTGTATCTGTGTAACAATAGGATGGAAAAATGTTCCATTTAATGGAACTTTATTCCATCTTTGTGTAACAAAACAAAATTTTGCTAAAACTTTTTTGGTCCCACGGCCTCTCAATGCCACAGAATAGCCCATTATTTGCAAGTGTCCTTCAAAGTCATTACAGTCCATTATAATCCCCCCCTCTGCTCGAGCAGCATCTCTCCAATTCACACCTTCTGTTTCAGCGGTCGCAAAGGCAGAGAGGGGCTGAAAGAGTGAACAGCCCGCAACCCACTGCCCACAGTGGAAAGGGGAAATAACTACAGTCCAAAAAAAATAGCAGAAAATCTGGTACAGGTGGCAACCTATTCCCCGCTGTGGAGGTTTTGGCATCACTTGGCCCCGCTGATACAGATCGTGGCTTTGTGCTGCAACAGAACTCTTTCCAGTATCTCTATCCGTCTAAAAAGCCTCGCTGTCCGACAAAGAGGCGAAACGACGCCCGCGGGAGCCGGTGGTAATGCCTCGTCGGCTGTTCCAGGAATCAAGCCGTCTTGCAGTGAAAAGTCAGCAAATAACCTCGGCCTGAGCGCGCGGCCAGGGAAAACGGTCGGAGCGCGCGGCCAGGGAAACCAGTCTGAGCGCGCGGCCAGGGGAAACGGTCGGAGCGCGCAGCCAGGGAAAACGGCCTGAGCGCGCGGCCAGGGAAAACGGCCTTGAACTCCCAGTTGACAGAGGTGGTCGCAGCGCAGAGAAAATGCCACGAGTTCAAGAGGGCAAACGTAGCAGAGCTCACGTGTACTGTACCAGCTGCATTGGCCAAACTCTCTCCACGCTAGGAATCGGTTGGAGGAGGAGGAGCTGTTGGGCACAGCCATGCTCACCGCACGCGCCCACTCCTCACGGCAAGAGAACCGCGGAGGAGAGAACGAGGTGTTCTGTGATTACTGTTCATTATACTGGTTGACATGTATTCACCTTTGACCACAGCACAAAACCTCCGCTTGAACGTGAGCTTCACCGACCAGCTCTGTTCTGTGCTTCAGCAGAAATGAACTGCATGTCACATGTTATTGTTCTCCAAAGCACAGAAAAGCTCAATGGATTTGAGGAGATTGCAGGAAAAAAAAAGAAATCTAGCTGGAAGACCCATTCCAAAGGATCTTTAGTGTATATTACTCAATGAAGGTTAAAACTCCTAGCATCCTGCTATTTAAATGTAAACCCATTTAAAGCCCAAGTTAAAATGCAATGTTGTTTGTTTGCTCTAAAGGTCTTTGTGTTCCGTGTAAACATATTCAAAAGCTGCGGAGGATGCGGTGGAAGTTGTGGGTGGGTATTGAGGAATGAATGCCCTGGTGTTTTAATGGTGTTATTGAAGGAGTGTTTCTATATATATATATATATATATATATATATATATATATATATATATATATATATATACACACACACACACACGCATCTGATGATTGCATAGCCTGCCTTTCAGCTCTGTGGATCTGGTGCTGTATATTAAAGGGAGATGAGCTATGACAGCAGAACCTGGCGTACAGAATCACAGAATTACTCTTCTGCACTCGGGCTTCCGTGGCACACAGGACATGGCCTGTCCACTTTGACCAATTATATCCCCCTTTTCCCCTTTGCCGTACCTCTTTCCCTGGGGATAAGGCTACGTCGCTGCATAAACCTCAAAAATGTAGATTCCTGTTTCCTGTTTCCTGGGAGCGGGGGCAGGCAATCAGACTTTTAAGCAGCGTGCAAGATACTGAGCTGAGTGACACTGTCAGTCAATCTGAAACTGCTATTTTAAACTCTCATGCATTGCAGTGGATGGGTGCACAGCGCTTGGGACATTCCCTGTTCTTTCATCTTGACCGTTGTCAAACAGGACATGCAAATACACAAAACAGCACAGAAACATAATAATCACTTTATGTTATATGTTATAACAATGTTATTATTCAAAGCATGCAAATACACAAACCAGCATCCGCAAACACAAACCAGCATCCACAAACACAAATCCACAGCCACAAACACACACACCAGCATCTGCAAATACACAAACCAGCATCCGCAAACACACAAACCAGCATCCACAAACACAAACCCACATCCACAAACACACACACCAGCAACTGCAAACACACAAACCCACATCCACAAACACACAAACCAGCATCCGCAAACACACAAACCAGCATCCACAAACACAAACCCACATCCACAAACACACACACCAGCAACTGCAAACACACAAACCAGCATCCACAAACACACAAACCAGTGTCCACCAACACATATACAAGCATCAATAAACTCGAGAATCCATGAACATACAAACCAATATCTGCAAATAAACAAATCAGTGTAAAATAACCCAGCACACACAAACAACAGCATGCCAAAACTAATAAGCCAGCATGCACAAAGGAACACAAAAATACAAAATCAAGCATACACAAACTCATAAATGAGCAAGCACATATACAAAACCAGTATACATAAACAGTCAAACTACTATGCAACAATTCACTAACCCAAACCCTAACCCAACACAGATTGGCCATCACAATGGATTTCCAAACCCCTAAGGTTTTTGGTTAACAACCCTTCAACACAATGGAGTCACTCCTAATGAATTAAAATGTATTTCACTTCCATTTAATATTTTAAATATCAAGTGAACATTCACCTTTTCACCTCATTTACAGATAATTTTCCTGTCAAGGGCTAAGTGCTGCATTTAATGGAAATTCGATTCAATTTGATGTAATTACAGGATCAGGCTGATAGAACCTGCCTACGCTGTTTGTGGTTAGTCATTTGTAAAAATTACATTTGGGCCTGATTGGGCAAATGGATCCTGATAAATTGTTCCTGATACAGTAGATATGTATCATGCATTATAGTCAAATTGAAGGAGGAATGGCTCACCTGGCTACAGATCTATGACACCCACCAGGGAGATGCATGACAACCATTTTACTCCAGAATGCTCACCACACACCAGTCAAGGTGGACAGAAACAAACAACTGGTGAGTCTAAAGAATTTCTGCTATTACCTGGAGAAACACATCTTAATCATGTGAAGCCAGAATAACTTTGTTCAAAAGAGGTCAAACCATGCAGGAGCACCACTGGATGCCAGCATTTCACAGTGTCCCCAGCAGCCATATTGGAACGGTCTCAGGGTAACCTGCTGGTAGCCCCTCAGTGGAACTGGCGGGCAGGCACTCTGTGCTGAGGCCATTTCAGTTCTACAATGTTAGCTGTGCATGAGACGCTCTGTTCCCTCCTCTGACATACAGACTGCGCTATAATGCTGCCTCCAACACCTTTCTTGCTCATTCCCCTTCACCATGAAAGACAGCAGGAACACAATCACATACTCCACCACCAGTAAAGAAAAATGTAGGGCTTGGGATATCTGAAATGTATTTTTTATTATTATTATTTTCTTTTTTCTGTTGTACAGTACCTTTTTAAGATGATCCCTTAATACGAACAATCTATTTAGGTTTGTTTGTTTGTTTATGTTGATAACGAGGAGATATGAAGAGCCCCTTGCCGTTTTAATCACCCACCTAAGCTGTCCTTTTCCAGAAAGAGTAATTAAAGTGGTTTGGGACACGGAGATGATGAAGATTTGAGTTATTGATTTTGTCACTGATTTTCTTTCTTTTTTCCTATTTTTTATACCCCTGCTGCCTTCACCGGTCACACAGGTTCACGGAGAGAAAGTCTTGTTTTTCTCCAAGATGCGAGTGCCTCTCAGGACTGCCAAGATGGCCTGCTTCAATCTCCAGTGTCAGTGACAATCCGTGGCAACAGCCAGAGCTACATTTTATCAAGACTATGCAACTCCACAGGAGTGCCTGAAGCCAATCCCACACCATGCAATGCCCTGCTATATGCCATGCAGTGTACCACAGCAGAATGAGCTCCAAGCTCTCAAGTAGCTACGGGATGTCTTGACAGTGGTAAGTAGCCAAGTTAAAGCCAGCTAATGACAGTTAACAGCCAGCTTTATCTTGGCAACAGGGCTCAGTTTTTGCTTGAGATGAGCACCATTAGCCGCCTCAAATCCAGTCCTCCTTGACGGAGGTACTGCACCAAATAACCGTTTAGATCCTGACAATCAAGCCCATTTTTAAGGGCCATTGCTTTCTACTACTAAATAAGCTCTTTACCTAGGACTCATTTGCACCTTTTCTATTACTCGTTTGGTCCCAGAAAACTCGTAATAAATTTCTAACTGATTAGATGGTGGATCTAACTGATACTTGCGAGTAAAATACTGATGAACTTTCAAAGATTAAAGCCATAGGTGCCTATTGATTTGTTTGCACTCTTGGCTTCTGATGAATAAAGCGATGTGAACAAAACAAACTCACGACAGAGCCTGGCAGGAGAGCACCCAAGCTGCCTGATGTCGTCACACCATTAGGACATAACAGCCTGGCCCGGCTTTTTACTTCAACAGCTTTGTCCTGACCAGGCCTGGCGCAAGGGGATAAATGAAGCATAGTTTTCTTGTTACCAGGACATTTTAATTAGCTGTCCTGTAATTTAAGATGCCCCCCCCCCTACCCACCACCCCATCCTCTTGCAGCTTTAATCAGTGGGCTGTAGAGGAGAAAATAATCCATCACTCTCAGCCTTACATACAAAAGGGCTACTGACAGCAAACAATTTGCTTATGATTCCAAGACAGAGCATTGCCTTTGCCATTGCCTGTTGGTGAGATAAACTACAAATTAATGCATTCACTTTATACTTATAGATTTTTATACGCATTTGTACTCAAATAGCTGAATTGCTGCACAGAATATTAATTGAAAATGCAGGACTAGCATGATAAAGATAAACTACATTTCAAAAAGCATGCCTCGCAGTGAAAGTTAATATGTTTATTTAACAAACTTATCTGAATTCTCTCTTTACACCCTTTGGCTAAGGTCATTGTATTATTGATGAGACATTTCAAAAAACTGGATTAAAATTTTTTTTATAGCAAATTAAAGCCAAAGCAAATTGGGAAATGACTGATATTGAGATACTGGCTTAGGTTGTATCAAAATCACAAACAATGCACAATGTACAGGTGACAGACATGCTTGTTTCCACTACAGCCAGTCCGATGAGAATTCTGTTTTTCTGTGTGAACCCGAGTCCGAAATGGCTGGTGCTAGTGCGGCTGCAAGAGTGCAGCCAGGTTAAATGCTGGGAAAAATGGAATTACTCCTCGAAAGCCACTCGACCGAGGAAAGGTACTTTGAGACAGGCAACGGCTTTTCCTTTGCTTTCAATTTCTTCCCCTTTTTCCCCTCTAACCCCTGGTTTCATCATACTCTGATAGTACAGGAAAAAACCATAGATGACAAAATGATGGAATATTTCAAAAGGAAGTCTGGTGGTGACGGCTGCTGCCCTGTGGAGTCTGCCCTCCATGTGGTCCTCGCTAGGGGAACGGGGGAGTTTACAAAATGGAAGCAAATGACTGTATTTTTTACCTTAGAGCTGTCAGCCTATGTACAGTACCCCTCACCTGCCACAGGTTACACTGATATCCTGTAATTTAACCCCTTCTGTAGCACCCCTTCATTTAACACAAGCTTGAAAATGACACAGAATAAAATGGTTACTATTCTCAAACCCTTTTGACTACAGACATAGTCCTGGTCTCTTCTGAAAAGCAACCCTTGGGAGTTTGATTTCCAAGCATGAGAATTACTCTAAATTAAACAAACAGAAGCTCAAACACTGTGGAAAAGAAGGTTTTTTCTCACCTAAAGATTTTTTTGAGTGAATACAGATGCTTGTGGCTGTGCCTGGTAGAATCACAATGGAGCCACAGCCACAATACTGGACAAATCTTGGTTTAAATTAGATGGATACCACACCAAAAATCTGTATATTGCATAGTTTTTAGCAAGATATTTCTGGGTGGATTTCTATTATGGGTCTTTAGAGGTGTTAAATGATATATATTGTATACTATATGCTCGAGAAATAAGTGTGCTGATTATAATAAGTGCTCCTTGCCACCTCTGGCAGCAGCGGGTGTAAAAGATTGTACAAAATAACTACATTAGCTATCTACTTTACTAATCCATTTATTTGAGGCCCATTCATTGAAGTTTTCATCTAATGCCCCACCCACATCAACACGCCAGACTAAGGGGTTAAATGCACGATTATTAATGATACCATTAATGATCATTTTCTTCTAATTTGGAATGCCTGTCCCATCGCTGCAGTACTCGCCACCGATTTGAAAGAACGCGTACAAGCACACATTGCCCCTCAGAAGCCTGCAATCCACCCTAACAGAGCAGTCATTGTCAGCAGTACACTTCAAGCACGGCTAGCGCAGACAAACTGACAAGTCAACCAATCAAAGAGAGAAGGCGCTGTTACATGATGAGCAGGGGACATCCCTCCCTCCCTCCCTGGGTCATCCCATGGCCAATCACACACCACCTTCCCCGGCAGCCAGCAACAGTCGGCTCTGGCACAGTCAGGCTTCAGCGCTTTATTATTGATTTGCTTGGGGATAGCCTTATCCAAGGTGATTTATATGGCTTAATTTGTATTATATTACTACATTTCCATTACCACCGCTGGATATTGATCAGCAATGATTTTTAGGCCCTCTCTTTAGAGTTCTGTCAGCAGAGATCCTCCCAAGGCTTAAACGTGCAATGTTCTGGATAAAAAACCACTGCCCTACAAATATCCCAGAAGCTGTATTAATTTTGGTCAGAGAGCATTAATGTCAGTGATCAATTGACAATGTAAGTGAAATTCAGCAGGGAACAGTTCATGTGATCATTCTCATTCACAATGTTCCTCTCAAGTTTGGAAAAATAACTTTTGGGGAATATATGTTACAATATACATTAAAACATCTTACAGACATCATTATGCTGTTTCCCTCATAAAATTTAAGTATTTAAATAGGTTTGAATTTTTTTTTTTTTTTACACATTGGTGGTGCTTTTAGGTTATCTGTAGGGATAGAACTTTCAAACCAATGTTCAAATTAATATAAAGGAATCAGCTGCTATTGTAATAGCTGGTAGTTAAACAGGGAAATGTCTTAATCTCAAAAACCATGGCAAAACAGATCCAGATAATTTATGTATTTCGACGTAAGGATGCATATTCCCCTAACTCAAGCTCACAAGCGTTCTGTCATCATCCAAAGAATAGGTTCTGCAATGACCCACTAAAGTCCTCCTGTTCTCTTTAATTAATTTTTATTTATTTTTTGCTTGAGAGCTCTCCAACATCTCAGACTTGTAAAACTTCAAGGGAAAAAGCAAAACTTCAATCTTTTGTCCAGAAAAAAATGAATATTTCATATTCCATTTATACGCAACCAGTTGGACATTTTATCTTCTGATGTTGCGGCCAGCATTTGCAGGGTACTGATCAAGCTTAAGTGCTCAAATCAAACAAAATTTCAATGAGTAATGGCACAGTGTGTATCCCTGAAAGCTCCATTAGCAACAATAGCGGTGTAGCTGGAGGTTGTACAGTAAAGGTGAAGACAAAATGGTTCCCTTTTCAATAGTTGTATGTGATAAGTGGCCTAATAGCGCGTAATTACTCACACATACCAGATCAAACGAAATGCAGAGAGAACATGACAGAAGTAAAAGCAGCTCTTCCTACACTCGTGTTTCCCTGCTGTTGGGCTTATTATACAAGACTGACCAACCAGTAAGCCAATCACATCAAAAGCAGGCATCAAGACAAAACCTGACACCAAGCGATTTCCATTTTTAGCAACCAGTAGTGTTCTTCTTCTTCTTCTTCTTCTTTCCTTCTTCTTCCTCTTCTTCTTCTTCTTCTTCATTATGAGCAGTAGTAGCATTAGTTACATAATATTAGTATTGATTAGCTATTATTTATACATAGGGACCAAAGGGCTAAGGACGCTACGTTGCCCGAATGCAGTTATCATACTCCAAGTACACTTTTATTCAAGAACATTATTGAGAACAAGGGAAGCTTATTATGATGGTAATCGTACCACAATGACTGCACCTGACCCAAATCGAACATCTTTGGGAAGTGTTGAGAAAATACTGGAATACAATGGAAGATGAGGTGTTGCATAAGCTGGTGGAATCAATGCCAAGCAGACTGGAGGCGGTAATCAAGCACTAACAATGTTTGACCTTCAATAAATATCTACATACGTTTTCAAGATATATTATAAAAAAATAATGTATTATAGAATAAGTATAAATATAGTATCATAATTGTTTTAGCTCTTGATAAACAATGAAAACAATAATTGCTTGGGTGTGTCTACAGACTTTTGGTTCCTACTGCATATCAGAGGGGCATCATCTGGCATGATACATTGGAATGTCACCATTTGCCAAGTGGTAGGATATTGGGGCTCCAGTATGTCCAATACCTACACAAGGTTTCAGGGTGTCTCAAATATGTACTATATGACAACAGGCACAGGACCACCAGAATTACAATAAAAGCACCAAAAATGCAAAGTAACACGATGTTACCATCGTATACTTGAATTTCTAACATACTACATGCTAATAACTACTACAGTGCAATACAACTTATCTAGATAGTGTTTAAGTGGCGGTAGAAATGTTGCACAGCTATGGACCTGCCAGTGTCACAATTTTTGTTGTTTTGGCTCTGTATTCCAGCATATAAGATTTGAAATTAAACAATGAATATGACATTAAAGCTTAGACTGTCAGCATTAATTTTAGGCCATTTACATCAATTGCAGGTGAACAATTACAACCAATTTGCAATTTGAATCTGTTGTTGTTGTCTCTCAACATGAGGACCAAAGCAGTGTCAATGCCAGCAAAGCAGGCCTGCATGGACTGGAAAAATCAGAATAGACCAATCAGAGACATAGCCAAAACATTGGGTATGGCAAAATCAACTGCTTTGTGCCTTGCCTTGACAGAAAAATGCTTTCAGTTGTGAAGAAAATCCTCTTTTCAACTGTCAAAAAGATTAAGAACACTCTCCAGGATGTACACTGTTAAAGATTACCTGACTTTTACAAGATTAAACAATAATATTTCACAGTAAAATGTTGCATTTTACTGTGAAATCAGTGGTTACCTGGATTTTACAACATTTAACAGCAATATTTCACCATAAAAATATTGTAATCAGAATCTTACTGTGAAATAAATTGTAACAGTAATATTTCACAATGTAATCAGAATATTACTATTATATATACTGTGTGTGTGTGTGTGTGTGTAGTGCCAGATTATGCAGAGGGAACTGTTAAGGTTAACTTTATAGTAGCCCATATTTTGGGCCTAAATAATTAATTATTTTATGTTGAAATAAGGTCACATATGATTTAACTGTGTAAGCAACCAATATCCAGTATCAAAGTGCATACATAAAACAGTATTGCATTATTTTATACTGAAATTATTAGCCAACTTGTTAACATCATTTTGCAAAATAAAAAAATTAAAAAAGAAACTGTTTGTATGCAGGTGTCAGCGTGTGAGCTTGGTGGCCTAAGTCCTATGCAAATAAATTTTGGTAGCATAAAAAAACTGCTTAATTTGTAAAATGGATTTTGTCTTTGTTTATATTTTAATTTAACTGGTTAACAAAGGTGCTGTAAAATGCTAGCAGCCATACCACCATGCTGATCCAGCTGAATTGAAGATGCTAAGCAAGTTTGGGCTTGGTCAGTACTTGGATGGGAAACAACCTGGGAAAACTAGGTTGCTGTTGGAAGTGGCTTTGGTGGGACAGTAGAGGATGATATTCCCTTTGCTCAAATCATCTCCAATGTCCCAGTGCAGTGATGGGGACACTGTGCAGTGGAAGATTCCGCCTTTTCAGATGAGACATTAAACTGAGGTCCTGACTGCAGGACACTATTACAATGAGTAGGGGATTCCCCAGTGTCCTATCTAAATTGCCATTTTCCTCTCACCCCACCACCTAATCATCCCTGATGGCAAAATATTTACAGTAAATTACTGGGTACTGAATTGCATTATGTTCACAGTTGATATGTGAAAATACAGGTAATTACTGTAATTTAGAAACAGCTGATTACTGTAATTCTACAGTAGTGTACAGCCATATTACAGTATTCCATGTTCTTGTTTACTGTGAAATCACAGTATATAGTTGTCATTTGATTCTAATTTACTGTGAATAGGTTAACAGTAGATTGATGTGAAGCTTACTGTAAAAGTACTGCAACTAGTAGCTAGCAATGTATTGTACATTTACAGCCAATTATTTTATAGTGTAGGCATACAGTAAATGTGCCAAAGCCTAAAATAAAGAAAAGACTACACCAGCATAACCTCAGTGGGTTCACTGCAAGATGCAAACCACTGGTAAGCCTCTAGAGCAGAACAACCAGGTTAGAATTTGCTAAAGACTAGACTAAACAGACTTGTATGGACAGATGAGGAGTGTTAACCTGTACCAAAGTGACTGGAAGAGAGTGTAGAAAGAAAGGAACTACTCATGATTCAAAGCACCCCCCTAATCTTAGAAACATGCTAGCAACATCAAAAGTATTGTCATAATTATAAACTTACAGAAACAGGCTTTTCACTGAGATATTGACATATGTTTTGTCAGCATCATTGTGCTTTTAATGACTGTATGTCAGTTGATATTAGAGAACATGATTACATTTGTGTATGCTTATACAGTATGTTTCTTATTTACAACCAATACAGCTGCTATAAAGACCCACTTCAAGGGAAGTAGCACTAAACAACGTCAATAAAGTTTTGTTGACTTAAATGTGAAATAAATGCCAGTGCTGAGTTGAATGACCCACCTATGTCTAAGATATTCACAGAGCAGTAAGCTGTACTTAGCTTTCACATGGACGGTTGCACAATCCTTAGAACACAGTCCAAATGGTGTCAGGAAAGGAGAAAATTCAGATCCTATTTATGCGAATGATGCTTCGTCCCCAATGCAGAAGCAAGTACTGTTATTTTTAGAAGAAAAACCTTGAGTGCAGAGGTCTCCTGGGATTTCGTTGTGGTGTTACAGCACGTCGAAACTCACACAGCCCATCATTTGTACATGCTACAGCTTCCTCTAATGAAGACCGTCACACCCAAAGCCATCCTCTCGGCTTGATTCCTCCTCTGGAGTACACTGGGCTGATTTCATTATGGCGACAGCTCCGCTACCACTATTCGACATAGCAATCTTGATGTAAATACTGTTGCCAAATTATTTCTATCAAAATCATATATATTAAATGACCCATCTAAAGGGCAGATCATAATGTATGCTTGAGAAGCAAATGCCAGGAATGGTTTGCCTAGCTTGACTGCTTTTGTATGAAGACAAGCATGTCTTGTCAACACTCATACCTTTGACCTCCAGAAGCTCAGGTCTCTAATCCATGGTGGGACTCAGGAAGCCGTCAGTCTAGGAGAGTGGCCAATGAGTTTCCACGCAGCATCACAGGGCCCGCCTCCGATTTGTGGGCTGGGCCTCGGTGCAGGTTGCCTGTAGGTTGAGAGATGGGACAGCTAATGAGATGGAATCTGTGGTCTCCCACCCAATGGAAGAAGACATGAGGCTTACTGTAACGCCCGTTTTGCAGGCAGAAATCAATATTTCCACATTATACCTTTAGCTTCCATTGAGGTGTGTCATGTAACCATTGATACTAATGAATATAAATCCTGTGTTAAGGTTAAATATATAGATTCAAATTGAATCTCTCCTACCAGTGTGATTTAACAGGAAGCAAAAAGGCTCTGGATCCAATCAGACATTAGGACAGAGCCATTTTCTGGACTGGACCGCAGAAACACAGTACTAATAGGTCAGTGGCTTCAGCATGTTTCAATAAATTTTGCTCACACCCGTGCACATCTGTGGCTTCCACATTACCAAAATAATGTTGTAAAGGGACTGCGTCGAGGTTACACACAAACTCATAGCGTACAGAACATGGTATCACACACATGTTATAGCACAAAGCACAGTACAGGATGCCAAACAGGTACTTTCCAACCAATATCCTGTGCCACGGAGAAAACTGAATCTTCACACTTAGTTATCATCATCAAAAAATCTAAATCTAGGAGTCAAACTCAGTGAACCATTAGTGCACAAATTCAAACTGAAAAGGGCATTTCGCTCCCGAATGCTTCAGAGGGCTGCTGAGCAGTCTAATGGCATCACATAAAGTGCGTGTAATTTTGGGCCATCTGACTATTTATTTCCATTATTTACCACAGGAGACAACCACCCAAGGCACTCCCTTGTTAACTACCCAAGGCACTCCACCTCCCAGAATGCCACAGGGTGGGATCATGATAACCTGACCAATAAAAAGAGCATAACAACAGCAACAATCAGCCTGTCGGGGGCTGTTGCATTAAATCTATTTAAAAATAATCAAATGCAAAATATTGAACACATCTATCAAGAGACTGCATGTGTGGAAAAAGATGCCATATAAACATTTCCATCACCATACAACATTTATTGTGGATTTATTTGGCATGGAAATAAAAACAAAATCACTAGAGTAAGAGAATCTTGGAAATACAGGCCAAAAACTTTGCATTTTTCTTTCTGGGAATCTTTCATTAAATGTCTCAGACGTCCATTATGGGCATCCAAAGACAGAATCACCTGTAACCCTTGTATCATTTATAATCAAACACATATTTAAAAAGACACAATCAGAATGTTCGCACTCACGTCGATGCTGCTATATCTGTTTATCTAATTAACCAATCACATCCTCAGATTTTTTTTAATGATACAGAATAGGTTTTTCCTGAGGAAGCCTCGTGTTTCTGTATAAAAACAGATTGTCATTTGCCCATAACTTTAGTTTTTATGGAATAAAAAACAGAAGAACATTAATCAGACTGTCCAATAGAACCTTAGAATGTACATGTATATTCCAATCACTGCAGAACTGCTGGGCAGCTGGCTGAAATATCATTGATCCTACAGAGACTGTACACCAAATTAGACACATCAGTATGAATAACGATGTTCTTACCATGTGACAGATCACAGAAAGTACTACTTCACACGACACTGGGGAGGCTTCTCTTTTTAGGCTCAGAAAAGAGCGAGAGGAAAAATAACAGAAAAGCTCATCTATTACTGTACCTAATCTACATCAGAAAGCTTCTGTTTAAATTAAATAGTAGAGGAAACCCTGACATGGGGACCTTTTTTCAATGATTGCGGCTCTGTTAGAATAGAAAATTCTGATATTAAAAATTAATATTTCTGATGTGTGATAGGAGCTCCTTTTAAATAATTTCTTAATGACTGGGGAGGGGAGAAAAAAAAAAAACTTTACATGCCCCAGTCACATGTCATTGAGCCACTCAAGGCTCTTTGACCTCGCAATAATGAGGAGGCAGTATAATCCCTTTCCCTGTCTTTAGTTACCGGGTGACTCAATAGGCTGGATAATTGGTGTTTTTAAAAAGACACGTCTACTATAATGTGGCAAGGAAGACCGGCTGGATTGCAGACTTTCATCTTCCAGCATCCCCCCCCCCCCCTTCATAGACAGCAGGAGGAGAAATTAAATGAAAAATTTCCCACTGAGTTTGGAAATTAACTTTTCTTTTTTTTTCCCCCCAAGACAACAGGTTGGAGTATCCCTTGTTTACTGACAGATCTACTACAGGCTATAGGAAAAACTGTCTGGCTAACTGATTGAGCACATAGGAAGGCACTGATGGTTTCCCACTAAAGGGCGAACAGCTGCTTTGACATCCCCTGTTATGATAGCAATGATGATGTCCTTGTCATCTTCCTCGTCACAAGCCTTTCCTCTTATCCCCCCCAAACAATTTGCCACTTACATCATGCCAATAAGGCTGATCAAAGTCGAGTCATGACGTGAGCACTACTCTATGTTTGGCACTCAAATTAGCAGCATCAAATAAACTTTCGTTTCTGCTCCGCTAATCCACGTCACATCAAGCTCAATGTTCGGCGTTGATTAGATGTCTAACTGACGTCAAAATGTTTAGTAGAATGCACTCACTGTGGCTAGCAAGGGCTTACGTAATCTCTGTTTTTAATTGCTGACAGGTGCGGAAAGCATGCCTCATCATTGCCTTAGGCCTTAATGACTGAACATAAACCAGGATGTCTTCTCCAGGGGAACATTCACATTTGTTCTTAAAATAGCACGCCTAGTCTCCTCTTTACAGACGTTGCAGGGTTATTGTTTCCCTGCCTCCCTTCCCGAGACAAACAGCCTGACCCCATGCCCTAAGACTGTTGCCAGAAGCCAGCCCTTCAACCAAACCCCCCCACCCCCCACCCCAGCCATCAGGTCATTCCGGGCTCTGATGTACTATCAGTCTAGCCGTTGACCCCAATTGAAGAGGCATATTAAAAGCAATCCACTGGAGAGATAAAACACAGGCAGAAAATTAAAACTGAGCTGCAGGGAACCACTGAACTCATTAGAATGCAGAGCTCATTTGGCCCCTGATATATTTCTCTCTCCCCAGGTCGAAAGTGCCTGTGTGAAATACCAACTTGCACACACTGCTGACCACACAAACAATACCAGTGAGGTGATGCCAAGGGAATGATGTCAATAAAATCTCTAGTGGGCTGAGGGAATGATGTCATCAACATTATAACAGAGCGGAAGTGGTGAGATATAAGGGCCAGGCTAAATGGATGATGTCATCATCCTGTGGACTAGGTTGAGCAGGAAAGTGAAATGCAAGGTGGATTCTGAAAAGATCTGTCCCAACTTTCCTGCAATCAGTTCTAGAGCTAATCTGCACGCATTAAGACAAACATCCTTCACAGCATGCACAGCCAATTGTGTCATTACACGGTGCAATACACCAACCGACGTGTGCAGGTCCTGCAGCCGCTGACTGCCAGTGCCTGGCTGAAAAGAGGAGCGCCTTGTCGACTGAAATCCTCCCTGGGAAACAATAAATACTGCAGGGCACACCAATGTATTAAGAACAGGCTGGGTGTCTCAGCTGGATATGCCCAGAGAAGAAATCTATTAGGCCTATATATTATGCACTATTATAATATTAATGTAATAGAGGTCTGTACAAATACCGAACAGATAAAACAGCACTATATTACTCACATGATGAGATTACATTAATCCTATTCCATCCCACTGGACTGTTGTGCCTGTCCGCACAAACACATTTACCAGAACAGCAACAAAACAGCATGAAAATAAATCCATTTGAATCCATACAGTTCAATGTGCAGAAGATATGGACAGCTGCATATTTAGGGTATTCACATTTCCAATACAACAAATGAAAAATTATACATGTACACATTCACATTGCTATATAAGAAATTACGCAACTCAAAGAAATGAAAACAGATTCCTAAGAGGTTTTTAGATCAAGATTCCTAAGTGGTTTTTACCAAAATTTCCTTGATTTCAAATCGAAGTTTAAAGCTAGAGCAGCACAGACGAGTATTGGAACACCACTGTCTCAAAGTGCTTGAAGAACAGTCACCGTATATTGCGGGCTCCCCAGTCTGCAGCACTGAATACCAGAGGTAACAGTATCAAGCCGGTTCGTGATTAGATCTAAAAGTCCTCAAATAAAATGGCTATATCTACAGCACTTTATAAAAGAAAAAAAAATCTTTGCTAACTACACATTTTTCCAACAACCTCTCATGTGGTTCAGTACTCAGAACTTAAAGTGCATTTGTTGCTATAGTGTTGTCTGAAATGAATCATGAGCAATAATTCATTTCTTTGTACACAGTGCAGATGCTTTCCTAAGGTCTAAAATTGTATTCTTTGCAAACCAATGGGAATGTAATCTTTGGGCAGTAGGATTAAATTGCATTAGGATTCATCTTTTTTTCTTCCCTTTTCGCTCAATGAATTTGAGCTTGTCCTCAAACTTCCAGATTGAAAAGCAAATACAATCTGCCATTTTTAATCCTTCCTCCTGCACTGTACTTATCGCTCAGCAAAATGTAACCAATGACTATTAATGTTATTTAAACCAAAAGAATATCCTTTAATTGTTCTGTTCTCAGTTATACTATGCATATAAACAGGTGTTGTTCTCACACAGTTACTCAATATCCACCCATATTTAAGTAGAAATACATTGAAGTTCCCTTTAAAAACATTCATGTACAAAACAGTGGCTTAAAAACATTCTAAACTAATATTTACGGGACAAAACAACTACAGACCATAAGTCTTAGTCTAATATGTAGTATGGGGTTACTAGCTTGTCTTGAAGGTCTTGAAAAACACTTTTTAGGAGAATAGAAAAGAATAAGCAGTTTACTAGAAAAAACACCAGCATGCTGATTCACATCAATAAGCAATTCAGCTTGTCTTTCTACTGAATGTTTCAACCATCAGTGGTCTTTTCCAGTTCAGTGCCCTTGTGAGTTCACCTGTTCACAGTAGTTAACAAGACTCCAACAGTGTTAACTATTCTGTACGCTATTCTCACAAGGTCATGTTGACTTGACAAATGGTCAAGTAGTTGTCGCTTTCTGAAACAGAATAAAATAAATTTCATACAAATAAAGTACACTGCTGTTGGCTCTAAAATTGCCTGTAAGCTTTCTTCTTAGCCCATATAAAAATAAAGACACAGGACTGTAGAGAAGATATAACAAAAGCAGAAATTTAGAGAGGAAAAAAGTCTAGCCCTCAGGATGAGGTACACTACAGCCTTGACACTGGGGCTAAACTAAAGTGCAGCCATTTATCAATGTTTGGAGGGGGGCGGGAACAAGTCTGAATGAACCAAGGAATAGGATGGTGTGAGATAGGAAGAAAGATGCAGAGAGAGTGAGCGAGAGAGACAGAGAGAGAGAGAGGCAAGAAAGATGGAGACACTTGTATAAAGTGGCTTGGATTCTATCGCCTTCTCCACAACTTTCATTTCCAAAAAAGATTCGCTAAAACTACCTACAGGATTCAAGCATGAACAATATTGCAACGGTTATCCAAAAATATGCGTATATTTGTATCCACAAATATGCATAATTGCTTATATCGCTGTTGTTTATGTATTTGCTGCTTCTGTTCTTTGTCATTCACATTTACATTTGAATGGTGCTGAACTCCACAGAGAGCCTTTAACAGCCCATCTATCAGTCAAATACGATATGCCTCTGCCAGCCACTGCCTGAGGGTCACACTTTGTTTTTTGTTTTGTCTCGATTATGTCATAATCTGTGAACGGCATTCATGGCTTTTGATGCAAATTTTCTTTTCATGCAAATAAAGCATATTGGAATTTAAAGTTGACGGGTGAGATGGGATGAGAAGATGGGGTGAGAAAGACGAGTGAGTAAGAGAGGATGAGAGAAAACAAAAGAATGGCAGACATGGCAGACAGAGTGAGGGATTGCGAAAGAGGGTGAGAGGAAGAGAGAGAGAGAGAGGGAGAGAGACAGTGGAAGGACAGCAGAGAGTAACTGCAGGGCAGAGAAGAACAGACTGATTGAGGGGAGCCGGGAGCTGAATGGCAGTTCAGCTTCCTGTCGTGGTGGCTGCAGGGCACGTGTGTGAAATATAGATCAGTGGGCTGTCTGCCATGACACTCTACAGTCAGCTTTCACTGTGCACAACCTGCAGCTGATCCACACACACAAACACACAAACACAACCTGCAGCTGATCCACACACGCACACACACACAACCTACAGCTGATCCAGACACACACACACACACACACACACAACCTGCAGCTGATCCACACACACACACAACCTGCAGCTGATCCACACATGCCCATACACACACACACACACACACACACACACACAAACACAACCTGCAGCTGATCCACACACACACACACACACACACACAACCTGTAGCTGATCCACACACACACACACACAACCTGCAGCTGATCCACACACACACACACACACACACACACACACACACCCGCAGCTGATACACACATGCCCATACCCATACACACACACACACACACACACACACACACACAACCTGCAGCTGATCCACACATGCCCATTCCCATACACACACACACACACACACACACACACACCCTGCAGCTCATCCACACACACAAACACACACACAACCTGCAGCTGATCCACACATGCTCATACCCGTACACACACACACACACACACACACACACAACCTGCAGCTGATCCACACACACACATGCACACATCAAACTTCAGCTGATCCACACACACACACACAACCTACAGATGATCCACACGTGTGTGTGTGTGTATGCGTGCATGTGTGTGTATGTGTATGTAAACTGCTTCATTATCTGTGTTGTAATGATTTTAAAAAATCTCCTACGGTGGATATATACTACAAAAGCATTATCAGAAATCAGACTATAAAAATTCCATTAGGAGTTGCAGTTAAAGAGCACTTTGTAATGGTGCTGTAATAACCTTACAATCAGAGAGAATCATTAGCAATTCTGTTGCTCTCTGAGTTTGAGAGCCCTGTAGGTCAAGAGCAAGCTTCTTTAAAAGCTACCAAAGATTTACAAGAGAAACAGCCGTCAAAACAGGCATATAGGTGAGATATGACAGCACAGTCACATAAAACACAGTGGAAGAAAAATCATGCTTTAACTTTCCTACTGAGCTATCTCTGTTATTACATTTTCACAATAAAATGGCTGTTACTGGAGTGCGGTTGAACACATACAAACTAAGGGAAAGGCTATGAAAAACCACAAGCTGGTTCTCAGAACTGCAAGCGATTCTTGCCAGGTTCAGCCTTTGCACCAACTGAGAATTCACAGAAACGTGAATGCCAGTCTCTGAAAACATGATTTACACCTGAGTGCCTGTTTTTGAAATTCAGAGTACTGCGGTGGATGCTTACTCATACTTCATGTGGGCAAATGCAACAGCAAATGTTTCCCATGTGGGTCTGTCATTCCTAACTGGTGACTAAAGGGAGAAAAGAAGTGACACAAAGAGTATGGAGCCCATTAGAGAAGTAAAAAAAGAGGCATCTATGTTAGATATGTTGGTGAGGGAGGAAGGGCCTCACCCTAGGCTACAAATGCAAACAAACCATACATAACAAACCATAGCTACTATACTAAGGT
This sequence comes from Anguilla anguilla, assembly GCF_013347855.1. NCBI lineage: Eukaryota > Metazoa > Chordata > Actinopteri > Anguilliformes > Anguillidae > Anguilla > Anguilla anguilla. The sequence continues at coordinate 19,905,104 of NC_049209.1, forward strand.
AGTAGTTAGACTGTAGTTACACTGTAGTTACAAAAGCAAAGGGGTGATATAGCAGCCAGTGAGTCCTACGTGGAACTGTTTCTGTGCATGCTGTAAATCATTGACTGCTTTTGGCTAATAAAAAAAACTACTTGCCTTCCACAGCAAAACACTATGATTAGTCGAAATCTGTGGTTCTCCATTGTGGAGTTGAGGAATTTGAGGAAACTGAGTGCTAAACATGCCCAACAGTTATACTTATAAATCATACAATACGTGTCATTTATATTAATCTTATTACAAGACGGAGGACCGAGAAGTAATACAATATTAACACATTTGCTAGTTTGGCTCATATTTAAATTCAGCTTACTCATATTTTATGCTTTAGATCTGGATGTGTATGACTTTTTTCCTACGGGTTTGTTGATTCTCCATCAACACAAAGCACCTTTGAAATACCCAGAGTCCTCAGCGAGAGGGAGCAGAGCAGAGACATGAAAGCTTTTCTCATTCCACGGGCCCAAACACACCACACTGCTGTCCTGCCCTCCACTCCCCAGCCTCATTAGCCATTCACAATGCGGTAAAAGGGTGTGGGGGGTTCGACGCGGTGGCAAAAAACGAACACATAAGCCCCCAAAAGCTCCTGCTAGGCTAGACAGCAAGGCTTTTACTCGACAGCTTTCAGACAAAAAGACCCCGTCGTTCTTAAGCGCATTACAATATGTAAATAGGTATCTTAATTAGAAGCCAATTTGGCAAGGCCCACTTAAAAAAAGAAATTAAAAATGCAGAATTAAATATTGTTCCACATTATTAAATCAGAGTAATTTCCCTATGCAGTCCCGTTCTGTGTTGTTCTTTCTTTCGTAGATTTCTTTTCTCTAAATCTCCCTCAATTCCCCAGCAAGTGCCAAATTGGCAGCACTTGTCCCAGATGCCGTTTCGGGTGTTCTGATGAAGAGACAGAATTCTGATCTCGAAGAGTCTTTGATTCAAAATACAGACAGCCCTTACGTCTTACGGATTCTCAAGCAAACGATAAAGCCGCCAACCCCCATCCCCCCCCACCACCCCGACCCATTTCTGACGCTACACCTCTTCCTGTGGGACCTTCCGCTGACATACCCCATTCCACGTGTGACTCAATACCCTCGAGCTCACGGTTGCAGCCTCCACCTGAAAGGAGAGGTCTCCCTGGGGATCTCCAAGCGCCCAGAGACATGTCTATATTTAGGCCGCGTAGATATAGATCGTATTCCCTTGAGACGGGAAGGCGATTGCAGCTGTCAGGTGTTTTCAGGCACCTTTGACTGATCTGGTCGTCTCAGAGCATCGTCTGCCTGTAATAGATTTCTGACTGCTCATACGCTCGTACGCAGTCGGGATTTACACAATTACACTCTAACAGCAGGAAGAGATGCTCCGCTACACATGTGAAAGTGGAGCAAGTAGCTATGGAATCTCACAGCTCAGTGGCCAGATATTAGGAGAGCATGCGGAAAACAGATGCATTCACACGTACACACACATACATAGTATGCACGCCCATGCACAAATAAAATATACACACATGCGCATTAACAGCACTGTACCAGACCTGAAGGAAATATCAATCAATATATACTGTAATGTATTACTCAGACAAGATTTATATGAAAAAGAACATAACCCTTATATTTTAGGTACATAAAATACACAATAGGTGACTTTTCATGATACAAAAATAAAATGTACAGACACATGAAATTGAAAACTATTTGAAATTAGTTTCATACTCCTAAACACACACTCACAAACATAATATGAAAAAGGTCACACAAAGGTGTGTACAAGCATGTTTAACACCATACACACACCACAAATAATCTATGTTCCAAGGTATATTATAGCAACACAGCAAAGAAAAGATTTATCCAGCAGGTATAATCAGATAGCACATTTTTCAGAAGGAACAGTCAGGAGGCAAGATATTTATTAACAGGACGTTGTATTTAATCCATTTTAACAGCGTGTTGCAAGTTGCACAGACAAATCCTTATTTGTTTATTGACTGTTTCAAAGATTGGCCAATTCATTCATTCATTTATCAATTTTGTCATTCATTTATAATCAACAGTTGACTGATTTGCTCGACCCCGTGATTGAATGCTGTGGTTTTGCAGCCAGGAAAAGAACGCTTGCAGCCAAACGGACCGATGGGGACCAAAAAAAAAAAAAAGAACCCAGCAAAAACCCTGATCGACTTCAGACTAAACACAAATGGTTTTTCAGAGAACCTTTCGTCAGTGCAAACCCTTAAAATATATATATATATATATATATATATATTCATCACAGGCCAAAGCCACAGAAACAACCATTTACAGAAAGAGCCATAAATTATTCAAATTTTAAACAAAGACTCTGCCCTTATTACTGGGAAATGTTGGACTTTGCAGTTGAAAGAACTTTTATGCTTAGTTTTACTATAATGTTGCTGTATTTCAACACATGGCATTTTAAAAAATATGTAGATTGCCCACAGAATAATAATGAACCAGCTTCATCTATTGTTTCAGCATCACTTATATGATTGTAAGCATGAATACATATTGTTTCATCTTTCTACACACAATTGCATTTCCACCTGCTCACAAAGGGCTCAGGGTTTTGATTAGTAATTTGCAAAAAACATATATACACCATTCATTTAAATACAAATAGTTCTGGTCCTTGTCATGGCATTTTCTCTGTATTCTCTTTTCTAGCAATTACGATCAGCATCTGAATCTTTGAAGAAAAAAAAGGATTTGTTTTCAGGCAACAATTGATGATTTCAACATTGATGATGAATCAACATGATTTCAGCAAAATGATTAATGAGCGTGCTAAAAAATATTGACGCGTTTTCATACCATAAATGTGTAAATAATGTTAGAAAGTAAACATATGCAGTCATATGGTGAGATGGTCAATTGAAAGTGGTACACATACACAATAGAGTTTTAAACCTGATGTCACTGAAATTAGTGATTTTTTAAATTTTAAGATTCAAAAGCATGCATCTCATCGGTCAGCACTAGGCTAGCTGTCCGAGAGAACAACGAGAGATTGTGGGTGAAATTCATCTCTTGATCAAGCATCTCTTTTTGTCTATGGTTTCCCATGAGGCACTAAAGGCTAACAAAACAACAGACACCCCAGAATGCTGACGCCGTGGGGCTTGTCAAAAGACAGAACACATTCCTACGTTCAGACTAAAGCTAAATGGCCCAATTCCAACTTTTCCACTTGTGTGACAGTTTGGATGTTTATAGAACAGTGTGGACAGCAAAAAAAATCGCATCTTTCCAGTTCCAGTTGGTGCCAAATCTGTATGTGGAAATAAATTGGATATGTAGCCATGCGACTTGCATGCAATATGAGTATGGACATTCAAACCAGAACTGTTCCATCCACACGTGCGCTTACTACGCTGGTGTACACCCTTTGGGTAGGGTACGCCCTTTATCATAGACAGGTATGGTAAAGAAGGACAGTCCTCACCAAACCGAAAGTACACCAGCCAAAAATACTTTATAGTGCCTTTATTTCATTTTTCATCCATATTTCCATATAGAGACACATTTTTCTATAGGCTGCATACGGTACTGTGCAAAAGTCAGACAGCACCCTTTTCATTTATTCAGCTGTGTCAAATGACCAATTCAGTGCAATTTTTTTAACCATCAGACAATAATGCAGGAAACTTACAGAGAATTCTCCATCACTACATATATCAAATCTATCAGTATTTATTGACTCTTTCTTTTGTGCATCCTACTACCACTTCAAGTCTTCCGATCAGCAAACAAGTTACAGCTGTGTTCTCCCAACAAAAAATGTTACCAAAAGTGTCTATGACGTTATGTTAGAACCTTTTGCCTTCAATATTCAAACAAACAACTATCCAAACGCACCATAGCTGCCGTGCAGATTTTGTTGTCGTGTGCATCTAAAATGGCTAAAGGAGATATTTCCCATGATATATCTAATCAGGTAATTCAACTGCATAAGGAAGGTGAAAGTCAAAGGAAAACTTGAAAAAACAAGTGTCCAAAAACTGGAGTTCAAAAGATTACTGCAAGATACAGAGAAAATTGGGCTCCTAACAACCGTAAAAGAACTGGTAGACAACCAAAACTATCACCATCACAAAGAGTACTTAAAAGATTTTATTTTAACTCTTGCTTTCGATCTGAGGAAATGCTCAGGTGTTTTTGTCAATCATTCCACTGTGAGAAGAAAACTCACTGCTATGGGTCTGAGAGGATGTGTGCACAGTAAAATCTTCAATGTTGAATCAATACTCGATCTGAACAACTCAAAGCAATTCTCCCTAAAGAACGGAATGAAGGCTGTAATAATGGCAACGGGTGGCCATATTAAATATGGAAATGTGTTAAATATATTTTCAGAATTATTTTCTGACACTGAGAATAAATAACTTTCGCACAGAACTGCACATGGTTAACCATCAATGTTTATCAAAAAATATTTTTTTAAAAAGATGCAAAGAAAAAATACAAAGAAAAAAAAAACAGAACCGATAAAGAATGGAATATTTACAGCCAGGAATGCTTCAGGGGTTTTTAGATGGATAAGAATTGAACATTTTTATTTATAGGGTGTGGCTACAGTAGGCTTACTGTATTTTTCCATTAATAAAATGTATTTTAGTGAAATGTATTTCTTACCAATTCTCATCTTTTTTTCTCAAATATCTTGTTTTGACATTTGAAAGTAAGTTCTTCCATTAAATATACTTCTTGTAATGTGTCTTTCCAAGCCTTTTTTCTTGTTTTAGAGTTGTGATTCTGAGAAGTTTAGTTAAACATTTCTCATCCACTTATACCCAGGAGGATGCTTTCCTCTTTAAGTTGACCTTGTTTATGAAAAAATATTTTCTATAATTTCCGCTGCAGTTCCTTCAGCATTGGGCCTTCACTATTGCACTATATCTGCAGAAAATATCTTGAAAATAATCTTACCACCATTTCCAATTCTTTTAATTATAAAAACAGATGTTTTGAAGGCTTCTTCACAAGTCTTAGCTTAATCTGTTTTTGTGACATTCAGTTCCCTCTCCCACTGAGCTTTAGTTTGTTGACCCTGCTTTGACTGTACATTGCCTGTATATGCTCCCAATTCCTTCTCCTTTATGATTTTTAAGAATATAATAAGCAGGGAGTGGAGGTCCTTTTGTGATTGCATTATTTGAGTTTCCAGTAAATAACTCCTAATCTGCAAGTATTTTAAAAATGGTCATTGTTTAGAAATTTTTTCAAAGATTATATATATGTATGTATGTATGTATGTATGTATGTATATATATATATATATATACATACACACACATAATCTTATCAAGCCATGTTTGGCCCAGTACATCTATTATCAATTTCAGTTGGTTAGAAATCTGAGTCATAAACTCTCTCTCTTTGGGGTATCATTTCAGAATCCTTAATCTTCTTTTTCTCCAAATATCTATAGTATTTCTGACAAAAGTATTCAATTATTCTGAATTATTTGTGTGGGCTTCCTTCTACAAACAATAAAAGTGCTTAGGGAGCTTGCTACATTTCTTTCTATGCCTTTCCATTTTGCGTTGGCATTATTATTCATCCGAATCATGAGAGGCCTTATTTGGGCAGTGTAGCAAATAATCAAATCTGGAACTGCGGGTCCACCTTCATTTTTTTGGAATTTATTTATTTAATTCTTGGCTCTCTCACATCCCAAATTAATTTGTCATAATTTAAAACCTTTGATAGAGCCCCATTCATCCTGGCTCTTGCATTCAGCTCCTGGTATATTATCCGTAAACATGCAATAAACGTCTAATGGAAGACAAACGCTTCACAAGATGTGAATATAAATGACCAGGGCATTCTGTTGAATACTTTCTTTGCATCTCAAGTCAACAGTAACATTTGTGATTTGAACAATCTACCAAAGTTCATCTTATATTGTCCATTTACAATTCCTTTATAATAAAGACTATTTGGTCCACATTCAGGATATGAGTGATTAGAGACAGCCAGTCTGCCAATATTCCAATGAGCAACTTTTTGCCTCCATTTAAAAGGGAGATTGGTCGATATGAGGTACATTTAATAGGACCCTTTCCTTCTTTAAGTAGTATGGATATAACTGAAGATTTCCATGCAGGTGGCCACATCTCCTTTTTCAAATTCAATATATCTTTGAATTGTTTATAAAGCTCATGTGTTCCCATCAGATCCAGGACTCATCATTGATACTTAAAATGTCATTCTCTGTAATTTGCAGTATCTTTAGATTCTGGACTTGGATCTGTTACTTGGGAGAGATCTAAAGAGTTTATATACATTTCCATTTTCCGCCTTACTTCTGTCCTGTCTTCATTCAATTTTAGATAGTGTTTATGAAAAACTATTTGTACAGATTTTGATATTAGGTAGTCTGAGTTCTCTTTATTTATTTTTGCAATGCTGGTTTGTTCCTCTTGATTTTCTCTTAGAAAGCCCAAAGCTTTAATACTTTTTGGCTATTGTAATTATATGTTTGTCTTGTGAAGGCAAGGGCCTTCTCCGTTTCCTCAGTTCATAGTTTATCCAGTTATCTCCTTAGTGTCCTTATCCCAGTTGTTTCATGCACTGTTGGTCAATAATTGATTTGTTCTTCCATTTATGCCTTTTGCTTTAGTACTTTAGTACTCTTTTTCAATGATGCGTACGTGATTATCTTCCCTCCTATTGTGCCTCTGCTTGCTGCTTCCCACATAGCGAAGGGCGTTATTTCTCCATTATCATTGTTTTTCAGATTTTTTTCCTTACAGGGAAAGATATTTTTATGTCACTCTCCTTATGACAAGTTAATGTCAGCAAAATTCTGCATGGGCAGCATTGCTGAGTTGCTTACAACAGGGAATATGAACAGTCAGTTGAAAAAGTAGTTGAGCATTAAAAAGGAGTTGAGCATGAAGGTCCTGCAGTCTGAATGTAGACTGCAGACACACTATGCAAGAGCCATTGATGTTCTGCAATTTCTCAAATACAAGATAGTTTTTAAAACATAAATAAGTCTGAGTCTGATGTTCAACAGAGCTCTGTGACATATCTGAAGTACAAGATCCTGGCTGAATGGGGGAACTCTGTGGGTGCTAACCTTCTGACCTGCTGGCTCAACTGTGAGGCGGCCATGTTGGTTCTGGTGGCAGAGCGGGGATGTGTCCTGGTGGATAAAGAACTGGTGTCTCAACCAGAAGGCTTCTGGTTCATGCACCATGTGCCATACCCATCCACACTCTATCCTCTCTACCTTTGTCCGAGGCACTTAACCTGTATTGCTTCCATAAACCTCCACCTGTCTAAACAGGTACCACTTGAAAAGGTAAGCAGTATACAGTAAGAAATGCCAAATAATTAGTTTGTCGTATAAATAATAATTATAACCTTCTGTTGCAGAGAAATTAAAATGCATCACATTGGCGCCAGAGGACAGAAAACATGGCAACATGAATTGTACACAAAATTCTTTGCCGTTTTTGATACAATATAAAAACATAGGAATACATGCTCCACCTGATCTGCTCTAATCCGATTTTTTTAAAAGTTGCAAAGTTAGCTGGTTCTCAAGCACCACACCATTGAAACTAAAAATGCCTCCGTGCCACTTTGCTCCAAAAGGAAAATTGATAAAGCCATAAAATATAATAGGCTGCAGCTTTTGGAAACGGGGGAGATCATCAGCTCTTATATTCATCATCATATTCATCATCTGGTGTTTCAGGTCCTCGGGGAGCCGGGTCGAGAGTGGGCCGTCAGCACTGAGCGGAGAGCCAAATCCCCTCTAACAACCTCTGCAAACGTCAGAGAGGAGAACGGGACCGGACAGGTCCGTCTGACCACGGCTGCTTGGGGAGGTGCGTTTCAGCGTCCGCTGGGGTGGACGAGATAGCCTCAAAACGCATTCCTCTCTTTTTGCCATGAGAGAGAGAGAAAGGTTTGTGATGCGGTGGCATGCGGAGTTACTTAAACCCAGGCCCGGCTGGATCGTGACTCACAGCTGCGAACTTGGGTAGGCCAAGCGACTCCTCCGAGCAACCAGTCGTCCTCGTTGCAGACTTAAAAGGAGTTGGTTCCTTCACCTCTGCCCCCATCCTTCTCTGCCCGCTGTCTGTTTTAGCCATAATATTTTAAAGGCAGTGACTGGGATTTCAGCAGAACTTTAAAAAAAAATGGCAGAGCAATGCCCCCAGCATAGAAGATGAAAAGCGGATTTATGAGCTCAAACATGGTCAGGTTTATAATTACTGAGGCCGAGGCCAGTGCACATAGCTTGCAGTGTTTTGATGTACAGTACATTTTGTTCTTGTGTGCAGGCGAGGAAAAAAGTGTGAAACTGACTCAGTGATGTTGAGGCTGGGCTTTTCATCGTCAGTCCCATTGATGTATAGCTGATTCCATGCATCTGCTGGAGGGGTAAGCACGTCGCCGGCTGCTCGTGCTTTGACAGCCACTCACCTTAAACTAAGGGGCAAACGACAGCAAGCAGGACGGAGAGACAACATCAGAGAGAACAGGAATCCCCTGCAAACATGGGACTATACAAGGCAGTTTGGTCTGACAGGTTGCCCACCTTCTTTACAGTCACTCAAATGGGTGAGAAAGGAGTATTTTTGACAACCAAGACAGTAGCATATCTTTTGATTAACACTCCAGTTTGACCCACCTTTGCCCTAATACTTACAAATACGGTTTGATTGATCGAGCCCAGACCTGACAGTACTGTCTCCAGTTATTCACATATTTTATTTCCTATTCCCTGAAAAACAGCAAAAACACAGCGTGGACCAGCAGAGCTTCCAGAACTGAAAACAGACTTCACATGCCGTTGTGCGGAAGTACAGGAGCAGCCTCAGATACATGGCTGTTCGCACAGAACAGATGCTCCCTTTGGACAGAGGGTTCACATTCACTGTGATTCTGGCGGTGATCAAACTGGTGGGCATCGCAAGGTCCGCTGGACACATTTTTAAGGGCCATGCATGTGTCTCCATCTCATCCACTGAATGCTTTTACCAATTGTGCTGAAAAAGCACTTCAAAGGCAAATGCAAGTAGATAATAGGCCCCATGTAGATAATAAGCTGGCATTACCACGGAAACGCTACTTATGTACCTATATATATATATATATATATATATATATATATATATATATATATATCTTTCATAATCAAAATAATTTAATGCAGCTCAGAAGGGGCAGAAAAGGTACAGTGCTGTGAAAAATTATTTGCCCCCTCCCTGATTTCCTATATTATTGCATATTTGTCAGACTGAATGATTTCAGGTCTTTTTTCTAAAATGCAATTTTAGACAAAGAGAACCTGAGTAAACACATAATGCATGTATTCTGTTATTATTTAATTCATTTAACTAAAAAACACCCATATGAAAAAATAATTGCCCCCTTAAACTTGATAACTGTTTGTGCCATTCGGATTCTGTGAAATTTGATTGAAATCATTGATGAAAATATATGTTCATATGTCAGATAATGGTTGTAGTCAGAGGTGTGATCGCTGAAGTCTACATTTTTATGGAAACTGTTCCCGCTTCAAACAAAAACGAACTCAGCATGATTTTGTTGTGTTGCATGGAAGGTGGATTGCAACTGGCTGGATTTAACAATTATTTGTCTGCAAATATCACCTATATTGTTTGAAGCAGAATGTATCAACCTACATTGTTTGAATGTAAACTTAAAAATTTTTTTTTTAAAGAGACATGCAGCAGCTGAGCTGGATTACCTCCTAACACATTCATGTTTGGGCTCTGCATAAACAGGCTAAAACCATGAATGCTTAGCCCTGCTTCCAACAACATAAGGCAACTTTAATAAGTAAATTTGTCAGCTTTCAGATAAGACAGTCCTTGTCTGACATCTCCCACTCACACCACCACCCTTCCAAAATAGAAACGTGGCCTTTTTGTGTCATCTCTTTTGAAATTCCCTTTGATCATGTCATAGCGTGTTTGTAAAAACTTTATGGTGACTACTTCACCCTGACGGTAAGGTTAATAAGTGAGGTTTAGATTCAACAGGGCTGCCTGCAATCAAGCCTGGCTGTGTTCAATTGGCTGAATCTAATTATCAATCAAATTAGGTTAACTGGTTGAGTATGACTGAGTAACTATTGGGGCAATTACCTTTTCATGTGGCTGATAAGGGTACTTGATACCTTTTTTCATTAAATAAATGAAATAATAGTTTTGAAAATGTGTTTTGTGTTTACTCAGTTTCCCTTTGCCTAATTTTACATGTTGTCTAAAGATCTGAAACCATTGTGTGTGACAAATGTGCAATAATAGAGGAAATTGAGAAGGGGCAAATACTTCTTCATGGCACTGTAATGCAATTCTACATTAAGAGGCAATTAAGTAAAATGATCACTACTGATCAGTGACTGCTGCTCTAATTTGCCAGCTTATTAATCAGCGATTAAAAACAATCAAAGCATTTTCATGGCAATTATTAGCAACTTATTGCCCCTGGGATGGAATTTCACTTAAACATCTGCCTTGTTCATCTCCTCTGGGAAAGACCACGGAGAAGTACCATTTGCGAGGCAAAATTCTCAACTTTAAGTTAACAGAATTCATACTGGTTCACTTGAGTCAATATGTACAGTTTGCATTTAAAATACTATCATAGTGTTCATTTTACACTGAAACCTTTGCTGTGTGCTATAAATAAGTACAGGAGAGACAATGTTTTCATCTAATCAAGTAACTGAATGGATGGCGGTGCAAAAGTAAGTCAGTAAATAAGTGTAAGGAAAGGTGGGAAGCTTTGTCACAATGTCTCAATGTGTGTATATGGACATGAACACAATGATCAACGAGGCAAAAAAGATCAATCTTGCAAATGAGTCAATCAACCATTCAATCACATGCTATGTTTTTGCTATTTGTTACGGCACATAACTGAAGTGAGATTCAAAGAGCTGCAGGTTTCAATATCACTCCTGAAAGATGCCTGAAAGCAATACTGGCATGAACGAGGACATCTGAGTTTTTCGAACACATCCCTCTGTTTTTTTTCTTTGCCTTCTTTTCACTTTCCCTTTCTTGCTCCTCTCTGCTGCGTTCAGAAGGAATTGAAAAAACAAAGCAAGGTATGGAATTGAAAAAACATTGAAGTAATTTGAATGCAGCCACATTCTTAGAGATTTGGATTTTTGGTTATACAGGAAATGCTGTATAGAACTATTCATTGCAAATTGAAGGGAAGGCAAAGAATGCCTTTGCCTTTGAGTTGACATTGTTCCTTTACTCTGTAGTAAGAAATGTCTCTCTCCCTTGAATTGAAAGGAATGCTGAAACCATTGTGCTCTGCAACACTTCAAAAGTCCTCTGGAACATCTCCCTCGTTTGTCCTCTGAGACTAACGGTCTCTTTGATAAAAATAAATAAATAAATAAATAAATAAAATCTGTGACACTTCCACTTTTTAAAACATTTTTCTCCATTTCCATAAACAAGACCAGATGGGTACCGTTATCTAAAAATCTGATCGTCAGTGAGGTCGCGCTTCCCGAACAGAAGAGGAGATTGAGTAATGTGTCTCATGTTCAGGGAGGGCAGTTGGCAGAATACTCGTTTGTCTTGCAATCTGCAGAAATTCTATCTGCTGCTCTCCACTCTCTCCCCCCACCGCGCACACACACACACACACACGCACACACACACACAAATGGTAACATGAGGAATTGTCTCCTCTGCATCCAAATAGGATTTTTTGCACAATGTGTCCAGCTCAGCATGAAAGGTAAATTCCTTAAGTGTGGGTGTGTGTGTGTCTGTGCGTACGTGTGTGTGTGTGTGTGTGTGTGTGTGTGTGCGTGTGTCTGAGCATTTGTGGAAGTTTGAGGACAGAGGGAAAAGGGCTGAGCTTCCAAAGTTGCTGAACCCTACAGTCCCAATGACAAACAAACCAATCTGCAGGACAAACAATGGCTGAAAACACAATACATTAATTAGGTTAGTAATGCATGAGTGCTCAGTCTGTCAGAAAGCCAGTCTCCTCCATGTTAAATATGATTGATTTAAATGCGCGCAGAAATGATTGTCCTTGGACAATCAGTGCGTAGGTGCTCTCTTAGAGCTAATTCTGTGTACCTATGCTAATTCACTGAGCATGGCCTTGGAGCTTTTGACAGTTGACAAGATGATAATACCACAGATGAAAACGGTCAGTTTCAAACAAGGTTACCATTGCACACACTCATAACTGCACATAAATTCTACACATAGTAAGCCATGCCCTGTCCATCCAGTCCCTTGGAGGAGGTTTGAGGAATTTCCCAATATAATCTCCAGGTCTCATATTATCATCATTAAGAGAAGCCCAAGCTAATTTAATTCAAAAGCGAAGATCACAGACAAGCCATTATTGGCAACAGAAACTATAATATGGTGCAAAAATATTAAACACAGAATCTGACTCTCAGGAACAACTTGCATTGTGATGTTTACTGATAAGATCATTATTGTTCAGTATGAAAATGAAACTCAATATTTACAACAAAACCCACTGACGTGTTAAGGATGCTTAGCACAATGTACTTATAGATGACATATGATATACAAAAATCATCTTTTCAGTGCAGTCCATAGGTTTTTGACAGTGATATATTTTGGTTGTTTTGGCTTTGTACTCTAGCTCATCGGATTTGAAATGAAATAACAAAAATTGTGCCACTGTCCAAATACTTACAGACCACAGTGTACATAGGCTAGCACCTCCCAAGCATCTCTGTAACAGAATTAATTGTTTGCTAATTCTCCATCCCAGTGTTGGCATCCTTCCGATTAGAAGGAAACAAGGGGGGAGCCACATGACTCTAAAATGGGTATGGGTATAAAAATGAAATGCCCACAAGAAATTTTAAAAATGTTAATCTATTTGATATTGACTCTGGCTAGCCACGTTACCACTATTTCAATAAAGAACCCAACAATATAAGCTCAATGGTTCAACACTATAAACTTTTATACTTTTTACCATCTAACAGTACCAAACTGTGGAAATGTAGTTTAGCGGGTCCACATACAAACAACTTTTACTCAGTCTTTGCCATCAGCTATGTTTCATATATTTCCATTTTCACCCTGTGTATTTTTGTACTCTCAATGTCTGGCTGGCAGCATCTGGCAGAATAGAAACACCGGGCAGTCTACGGGCTATTTATGAATTGTGGGTAATGGAGTTCACATCAGTTTTCCATCACGGGGTATTTATTACATTAAAATCAACTGTTTAGCAGATGCTTTTATCCAGAGCAACTTACACAACTTGCTAATTCTTTTTTTTTACATTCCAGCTGGATATATACTGAAGCAATTTAGGTTAAGCACCTTGCTCAAGGGTACAACAGCAGTGTCCTACCAGGGAAATTAATGTTCTGTCAATGTGTGAGCCAAGAGATTAATGCATTGCCTTTGTTTAATTAGAGTTTTTAGTGGAGATTGCCCTGTTTTCATATACTTCTATTTATATAATGGACATACATTTCTGTGTATATTGTTCAGACAGCTCTGCTGTTGTTTGTTCCTGAAATGTTGCTGAAATGTTGTTATTTGTTAGATAAGACTGCTATTTTCCTGCAGTCTTGTCCACTCCCTCTTTCCCATAATGATACGATACAGAAATTAGTATAATGCTCCTTCTTTATCGGCAATGAAGTATGTTAAATTTAACTCTTAACTCTTCAACATGGTGTCAGACGTTAAAAGCAGCCACCTTAGCTACTAACCTTCAACATTAGCATTCAAGAATAGTTTAGTGAAGTTCCAAATTTTGTTGCCAAAGCTAACAAGGACTGGACCGAAAAGATTAACAGAGCAGATGGATTCACACATCTGGACTTGTGTTTGATGGAAACTTGACAGAAAGTTGGTGCAAGTTTGAATGTGAGTATGACATATTCATCATGGCCTCACACAGTGCCAAATCTGCCAAAATAAGCCTACATACTCCTCAATTTCACAGGACCTGAAGATGTTGAGAGTGATCGTTCACATATATACCAGCTATACTGTTGGAGTGTGGAGACACTGACACCCAGGTGGTATCGAGGGAAGATCCCAATTGGTTGAAACAAACATTCAAGGAAATATGTATTCCTGAGACAGAAGTCATAATAGGAAGGCACAGCTTCAACATGAGACCCCAAAGGCCTGGTGAAATGTTTGAGGCATATGAGAGTACATTAAGAAACCAAGTTAAGAGCTGCAACTTACAACACAAGCTGTACATTACAATACAAGCTCATTAAGTGCAGACTCTGTGATAGAGCAACACAGCAAACTGTTGTCTGCACCAAAGCACACAGTAGCTGTGAAAGTAAATGCAATACAAGTGAAACGAAGTAAGATAAACCAATGTTAGACTTGGGACAAATCAAAAATATGGTACATCAAAACCCATAATCAATTGCAGAAACTGGCAACCATCCACCTAAATGAGAGTCGTGCCCAAGCAAAGGACAGCAGTGTCATAAATGCAAGAAATCTAACCACTTCAAGCAGCAGCGCAGACCCTCAAAACAAAGGAAATCACAAAAGCATGGGAACCAACTAACAGTTGAAGCAGATACAGTGTACTTGCAGCAGTGATGAGGAAACATTTACCATTGGGGAACTAGTACTGCTAAATAACAATGAAATAGACGTAGACAATGAAAGCACAGAAGAGGCGTTCTGCACAGTGAAAGTGAATGACAAAGCTCTACAACTGAAGATAAACACTTTCTGCCAGAGGCAATGTTATTGCCATTGACACATGAATCCTATGAGGCAAACTGAGGAGATTTACAAACTAACCAACAGAGTCAAGCTCATTGCCTTCGGAGGCTCGGCAATTATCCCAGTCGGTGCAGTAACATTTAAATGCCAAAGACGCGATCTTACTCACTAAGAATCCTTTTTGTGGAAAAGCGCATGCTGTCAATCTTATGCCTCTAAGACAGCTTAAAGTTGACAAAGGTTATACTGATTAAAGAGGTTCATTAAGTGAGCATAAAAGAGGACAGTGGCCTAACAGAAACAATCTTTTCCAAATATGCAGAGCTGTGCAGTAATGAAATGGACAGCCTTCCTTTTGTCTACCCTATGAAGTGTATGACCAGTTACTGTAGAGCTTGAAACAGGCCAAAACATTTCAGCCCCACTCAACATGAGACCTCGCACTTTTCAGCCCAAGCTGAACCAGATCCCGCCTGTTGCAGAATTTTGAAAGCTTGACCCAAGTAGAACCCAACTTTAATAAGTGCTTCAGCAGCCTGCAAGACATACCCTGGTTTGGGTGTATCATCGATGTTCTGTTTGGAAAAGATTCAATTCATGTCTCAGTTGGATCAGTGGATGGAGCACGGTGGCAGGCTTATGCAGAGTACTGTACAGTACGTCGTAACATTGATGTTCCTACTTTACATGTACTGTAGGCCTACTTAAGCAGGGTATCACCAGATGTCCACTTATAATATGTGAGCACTATACACCAGCATAGAGACTCTTATCCAGATGGACTCACACAGCAAGCCCTGCTCGTCAGCAAGCAACTGCCGAAACCAGCAGCTAAGGCAACGTCAGTGGTAAAGCCTCAACTGACAAAAAGACAGAGCACAAAAGAGCCGCTATGACAAAAGCAGCAAGGCACTCAGTCCACTAGAACCAAACGAAGGGGTAAGACTACAAACACAGATTATGACAAGATGGGTATTTTCAGAAAGAAATGCAACAAGCCGTGGTCAAGCATAGTGGAGTCCGAGGGGAAGGAGCGCAGATGCGACCAGGGACCCATCCTGCCTGTGACAGAACCAGAACCACAGTAGCATCCTATCATGCAGGAGCACCAATCAGAACTCCCAATCTCCCAACCAGACATCAACTAAGCTCAGCCATCTGAAACACCTGCAAGCACTGAGCAGACACCAGTCACACAGACATTTAATAAAGACAGAGCTCAGAACTCAGTCCCTGTCTATCATACCAGATGTGGATGGTTTTCCAAACCAAATACTAGGTACAAGGACTGAAAGAAAAGCTTACCTGGATATAAACTAACAGTGTCCATGTAGTATTTTGAACAAGCATATTATTTCTGTGCATTGAGTTTCAGTAGAGAGCCAGTAAAGAGATTCCCTTCTTATTAATGTTTAACACTTGAATGAATGAATATGCTGGGAGTTTACATTCAGACAACCGAAAATGTGCATTCTGTAAATTCTCATTCATTGGTGATGTGTTACTAATGTTGACATTTCTATGAGGGTCTTTTGTTCTTGGTAGGGTCCCAGAACTAAAGAAGGGGAATATGCACACAGCCCTGCTGTAATGCTATGTTTGTTCCTAAAGACTTACAATATCTATCTGCAGTCTTTGTGAGATTTGTACAGAGGAAATGTGATTTCTTGTAATACAGTACTGACGTCATGATAATGCTCCCTCATAGTCTTCAATAAAGATGTTCAATGTTAACCTTACCTCCTGCATCCTTGTCAGTCAATCAACATATTTTATATAGCAACTTGAATATATTTTTGTATTGAAATTACATATTACTTTTGTCACCATTCACCATATTCCTGTGGTCTGCCTCCTGCCTGACTGGATTCCTTACAATCTCAAAATGCTTGAAGTGAACAGCAGCAGGGGCTCACTTCAACCATTCAGAGATTAACCGCCCAACAGTGTGAGGCACAGCAGCCATTTTGCACCTGAATGCTCAGCATGCATCAGTTGAGATGGAGAGAGAGAGGTTAATCAGCCAATTAAACAGGGGAATGATAAAATGGTCAAGACATTGCCTCTTTGTGATAAGTGTCATGGGATCTTTAAAGTCCTTAGTTTAATGTTCAATCTGAACACCACAGTATCCATGTCACTGCAATTGGATATTGGATTTCGGCTGGGCCTAGAAAACTGCCCCTTTCTAGTCAACCAACACGATTATAAAATTTGTTTTCCCGAGATGACTTTCATTCAAGTGCTATCAAAGGCAAGCCCCAAACCACAAAAAACTACAGGGGGGTATTGTAATGTATGCATGTATGTATATAACCATATGCTGTATGCATTCCTACAATTGTTGCCTACGTTTGAGATGCAACAGGTAAAATAGCTCCTGGGTTTGTTCATTCTATCTGTCAAAGCACATTATTAATAATAATAATAATGGGATATATTTCTACATTCCTCTTTTCACATTTCTCAGCACAACAGCGAACAGGGGGCAGCTCACTAAAACAATGTTGCTTTAGTTCGGTCTCTTCACAATACTTAGAAAAAGCACTTGCATGCAACACAGTGCAGTGTGGACCCATGGAACATCGCGATGCAGCCGGAATTCTTCATCCGAGATGAAATATGCCTTTCTGAGTTAAAAGCAGTTTCGGGGAAAGTTATACGATAGCGCAGACAAAGTCGGTGGGTTTAGACCGTCTGTGCTGTGCCAAGAGAGCCCAGTTCAAAGATTCCTTAAGCTTTGTGCCAAATCTCCCTCACAAAGCAATTACTCCACCTCCGGCAATGGAACCCTACAGTAGATCAATGACTGACCACAGGTTAATGCCCAGACCTCTCTGTCTACCCAAGCCTTTGAAAAGGACTAACTTGGCTTTGCTGTTGAATACTATTCCTGTGTTGGATTTCTGATTTCCCAGATTTCACTCCTTGGAGCAGTAGAGTACAAATTTATTTTTCTCATGCAATTACCCAACTTTCACTATGCCCTATATGGCCATAAGTCATAGTTAGTCATAAAAAGGTCCAATCCTCAAGGGTTAACAAGCAGAGGATAAAGACTGAAAATTATAACATTGCATAAACAATTTTTTTAAATAGTTTTCACTTCTTGAGTTAGCTTGGATTTTTCAGATTTCTATTCACTCAGTGTACTCTGTCCAGTGTTTTGAGAGCAAATCAGTCACAAAATGTGCTATAAAAAAGCATTTTGATGAATCGATTGGTCGATTGACTGAAGCGAAGTGATGCGAATTGATGCACAGCACTTCCTGTCACCCCACCAAAGCTATCGCTTAAGACTCGACTTGTACTGGATCACTCTCAAACGACAGCTATCCTCACTTATCTTATCTCATGCAGCCCATATCTCGCATTTTAACTCACCATATTTTACCACAATCAATGTAAAGATCAAACTGCTGTTTGACACATAGGGTTCCCCTCCCCTGAAATACGTCTAGGATTGGCAGGGTCATGTCTATTGAAGGACCTGCTTATAATGGAAATGAACAGACAGAAATGATATGCAAACATTGTGGCTGGCAATAATGGAACTAATGAAATGGAAGCAAGAAATAATTCATGTGAATGATGACTGAGCTCTGTCATTCAAGTGAGTGAGTGAGTGAATAAATCGGAGTAAGTGTGAGTGGATTTAATGAGTATGCAAGTGATCGAGTGCGAGTTCAGTGAGCATGCAAGTGAGTAAATGAGTGAGTGGAGTGCGTACATGAGCAAATGAGTCTAAGTATGAGTTCAGTGAGTATGTGAGCTTGAGTAAGAGAAGCGAAGCAAGTGAGCATGCAAGTGAGTCTGATGAGTTTTAGTATGCAAATGAATGGAGTCATAGTTACTGAGAGTGTATAAGTTAGTATGTGAGGTCTGAGTTAATGAATAAGTCATAGGGTGCGTGTGTTAGTGATTAATCAGACAGGTCCTTGTGTTAAAACAGGATTTCCTGAATAATTCCCCCAACTCTCTTGTCTATGCAAAAAATGAAATACATTTCTAGATCGAACAAGAAAAACAAAAACTAGCATAAGCATGCTCAGACACACATACATGCGCACACGAAAACCCATCTCAATCGACTATCTACTTGATTCCACATGCAGGTGTAGCTGAGGTGACTTTGTGGAAACATCAAAGCCATCTCCCTGCAGTGAGACAAAGATCCTCTACGTCTCCAGTCCTTGTGAGCACAAGATAATGAGACGCTGGCGGACACAGTGACACTCAGGAGACACCTGCATGGAGTGCAGCATGGAGGGTGCTGACGCGTGTGCGTGTGTGTGTGTGTGTATGTGTGCATGTGCCTGTCAGAGGGTGGGAGGAGGGGGCTAGGGGTGTTTGGATGCCTGCATCTGTGTATGTATACATATATATATATATGTGTGTCGGGAAAGAGTGTGTGCCTATGAATGGCTATGTCTATGAATACATTTGTATGTGTAGGGGGAGCATACCAGTGTGCGTGCATGTGCATGTGCAAGCTTTTATATGCATGTATGTGTGTCTGTGGAGGTGGTGTGAGTGTAAGCAGGGGACATGGCTGGCAGCGATTGTTAAAAAGTAACCAATATCTGAGTAAGACAAGACAACAGAGGAGATCTCAGGGGCTTTAGAGAAACAGGTCAATCACATCTTTCAGCAAAAACACTTGCCTTCAAAACTAATTGAGACAATTTGGAAGACAATGATTACCTTCCCTCTGTAACCCATAACAAATAAAGAGGAAGGCAATTAACATACGAGACAGAGGCGGAAAAGTGCAATAATTTTGGCCTTGGAATTGAACATTGCAGCTGTACAATAAATTAGGCAGAGCAATAACAGTTTTCATACAGCTGCTTTGTAATGTATTATTTTGGTCACACTTAATGAAGTTGGGCCAATACAAGCGTAACGCGACTGTAACTTTAAGAATGACAGTAGAATAATATGCAGCACCATGACAACCACACAGTAACAGCACACTCGTTGTATGCACGTAAATAGTTATGTGGTTATATTATGGAATAATGTATTATTATTATGGAATAATGCTTGTTCCCCATCATTAACGGAATGGCAATACTGTTCCTCTGGTATGAGCTCAACTTCAATGAGTGTTACCCAATATTATTATTAGTCAATGTAAAGTGTGTGCAGCTACTGTACCAAAATCGCTAGATAAATAACACTTCATTTATCACTGGCCCTTACAAAGGTCCTTCCATTAGGCCAGCAGTGGCTGACAGGTCACCCCCTCGGGGGGAATTCCAGGTATATCAACCAGGCACATGTGCCCGTGACCAGATAATGGAGGCACTAACAGAATGGATGTTAAAAAACATAATATTGGTCCATTCACATGATGCTTTTTCACAAATATCAAGTGAATTTCTCGCTTCATCGTCCATAAAAGCTGAAAAGCAGTCTCTGTCTTTAAGCTGGACTGAGTGAGCATTGTGTTTTCCTGACAGCCTGCTTATTGCTACATAGCCACAAGGGTAAAATAGTCTCAAGATTGCTATGGTTTCTACGTTTTGTGGCAATTCACTGCTGTAAATTCATCCGTAAACACATGGCAGGACTAAAAGCTGCAGGTTCTTGTTAAGGAACACGTCTGAAATGGGGGTGACTGCTAGTAAATGAATGAACTGATACTTTATGTTCCTTGTTGTTTTTAAATGGGAAGAAGAGTAAATGTGGAGCACAAGCTCACCACTACTCCCCGGAAAAAACGCTTTCCCCAAATTGTGGGGTGGAGAGCTGGTTTGCGTCAGTGCTCGGATGAGATATGATTATTACTTTTCGAACTTTATTTCGTAGCTCACTGTTTTTTGTATGCACTTATCCTGGATGAGACTGGGAGTATTGGCTTTGCAAATATTAATTGTTTTCTTTTGCCTGGGCTTGCTGCATTTAAAGGTGCAGCATGTAAGTTTGGAAAGAGCGAGCAAGCAAGAGCTAGATAAAAAAAAAAAAAAAAGTTCCCACCTTCTCCCCTCAGCTCTCCCTCCAAAGCCCCTCCCTCTAAACACATGCACACGCATTGCCTGACTTCAGGGCACTGGAGAGAGAGGACATAGACAGCGTTGAAAATTAGGGAGACTAGTGCTGTGCATCATGCCTCATTCACGCCTCATGTAGAAAAAAAAAACGCATAACATCATAATGAAAGTAAACAATGAACATATCCAGTGACGGTCTGAGAGTTGAAAATTGTTGGGGTGGAAAACTTAATCTGATTATTTGTCTCAACCAGTCATTTTCCTTGATTATCAATACAGGGATTAATTCAAAATTACTCAATACCATCAGATATAGGCAACTCTCCTCAGTTAGGCCATTTAATAAGTAATAAATACAGTTGTATTTGCATTGCAAAATTGCACACATTTCACCAACAGTATTTGAGAACGCGTGTAGAACCCTTCCTTCTCCACACTCACACTTGGAGAATATTCATGGCTTATGCGCAGATTTTAAACAATCTTGAAGCACAGGTTTTGTTATTGCTAATTTGGTGAACGCTAATGAGGCAGTTAATAGAGTGTTGTATCTTTAAATGTTAAATGTACTTCGTAATTAAACCTGATTTTTCTAAATTGAATTTATTATTTCATCTCATCATTTTAATCTAACTCAATGTGAAGAAGCTGTGTGATACTTGCCAATTGATTAGTCAGATCGTTGGCACACATTTTAATCAAAGAAAATGAATGAAAACAGGTTGGGACCAATGATCAGTTTAAAGGAAAGTTTTCCATCTCGCCAATTTTCAGCACACAGGCCACTGCTGAACATATATAGTTTGTATTTACAGCTATGGGCTAAAACAAGCATGATAATATAGGCAAAAATGATCGAGTATTACTGGCTAGGTAGCAGAAGAGTTAGCGCTACCTGGCTGTGGAAACAAAGCTAAAAAAACAAACAAAACAAGGAATTTAGTGATATTGCACAGCCAAACTTTATTTTGAATTAAATAGTTTAGCTTAAAGCACATTATACCCATAACGTTTATTGAGTAACCAGCTGCAAGAAAATAATTTACCCACGCAGTAGCTTCCTAGTTACGATTCATTCCTATTTAAGTCAGATATACCTCAACGTATCATTTTTAACTAGATAGCTAGCTTTAGCATTACCTCTGCAGTGTCTCTGCTGCGCTCTTATCTGAGTAGCTTCAACCTAACTGCTCTGGCAGCGCTGTGAACACGGAACAGGATTGATGGGCAGCTAGGGAAGCATCCTTCAGAGAGCTGTCCTAATCGGTTAATATTCAGGTGCAGTGAAATTTGGAGTGAATTATTTCAGAGCCTGGAGCAGTCAGAGAGACCATATATTTTTCTTAGAGCTTTTAATTTATTGATATCTGTCGTGATTTGAAGGAAATTTTACCAAATATGAACTAAGCACACCTATATACAGCACCTTTAAATCACTGTTACCTTAAATAATTTAACAAAGCCCTTATTCTTTCCAGAATCTGCAACAAGACAGACAGAAATCATAAAACTTTTACAGATTGAGTAACTGATTTATTAGCTTAGCTTTATCTCTTAATGGATTAGCCAGAATACAAGGTCCTTTCATTTCGAAGGGCATCAATGAAAAAAAAAAAAAAATCAAGAAGCTCTTTAACTGTTTCGTGACAGTAATTTGCAACAGTAACTGCAAAATCATTCATAATATATGAAGCATCTGAAACAATCTCATTGTAATTAATTATATTGTACATTCTCTGTATTCTATTGTTCTTGAAGCAAAGTCCCAACTGATCTTAACGGACTCGAATGGAGAGTGGCTAGAGGGATAATCTATTTCTGTTTCGACCACATTCACAATGACTACGTTTGCATGCACACTAATTTTCTACTATTATTCCGAATATGACAATATTCCAAATTTGATACGGGTCGTGTAAACAGCATATTCCGTTGGATATTCCGAATTAGGCCTTATTCTGAATATAGCATTTTCCGATTAAGACGTGGGATATGCCGATATTATTCGAGTTTTAGAAGCATTCTTTGGACATGTATACAGCGCATTCGGAATATGCGTCTCAATTGGGGTTTTTACCGCAGTTTGTGACACACGGCCTCTTGCCTGTTCACGGTCAGCTCTATGCGTTGTAAACAAACTAACTAGCCAACAGTTCGCAAGGCTGGGGTAGAGATGCATGCACAAAAGAAAAGCCCACATCTGGTTGGAAGGAGAAACACACCTACTTTTAAACATTATGAAAGACTTGGATATCAACAGGTTTTTGGATATGCACAAATATCGCAACGCCAACATTTTCGAGAAGGTGGTTGAACGAATGAAAGAGGGAGGCTGTATTCGCACGGTTGAACAAGTCCGCCACCGGTGGAAAACTTTGAAAAAATTCTATTTTGACGGAGTCTGTTCTCATGCATAGCCGTAAAAAGAATAGCTTGAAGAACACAGTTTTGCAAAACTTACAGAAGGGTGACGACGAGGGCACACCACGGGAGCAACATGACTGCAGTTTGAAAAGGAGGGAAATCCCTCCGTAGGGCGTAGCCGTAGGACGTACGTCATTACGTTAATCGGAGTATGCACGGCTGCATGTAAACGGGAATATTAGTGGACTATTCATTTTCATTAACCATGTAAACAGCTTAGTAGGAAAATTGTCTTTTTCGGAATAAGGGCAAAAACGGGAATATTTGATGCATGTAAACGTAGTTAATGTCACTCTTTACCAGCACCCATAAACCTGTTCTTTTCTATGGTGATGTCAAGTGCACAATCATGCCTTGGATAATAATGCAAACTGGCATGTTTTCTGTGTTTAGACTATAAAAAGGTTGAAAGGTTCTAAGAGTCACCAAATATATCCCTCTCCTGTGGCTGTAATTATGGAATTAATCATATTGTAAAGTACACCTTGTAATGCAAACCCATTCTACCTGGGAAATAAAAATAGTCTCATAATGCCATTTCTAATACTGGCATGTTTTCCCAGGCTGAAAATGAAGTGATATGGTAAAATGTGGCACATTGCGATAATGAGGCAAGTATACAGCGGTCCCATTTTGGAAGCAGAAGCGCCCCCCCCCCCCCCCCCTCCCTTTCTATGAACAGGCTGGCAGTTTGCCCATTGGCTTGAGGCAAGTAGAAGTACAAATCAGAAATAAAAGGTTATGTGCACTGTATGTGGGGGAGAGGGGAGAGAGGTTGTAGGATCCGTCGTTAACTTGCCAAAGACTAGCATCACTTTTGCCTTGTTAACGGCGAGTAATAAATATGAAGCTTGGGAGAGAAATGGCAGAGCTGGGATTAATGAGGTGCTACAGAAGGTGCCGAGGCCTGCTTTGTTGGATGGGGAGATGGACAAGACAGCTCCTATAGTTGCCTTTGTGGCTACATCACTATATTGTTATATGCTGGCTAATATAATATAACTTCCTGTACCAAATGAGGTTTTCTCTTAGGCAGTAATGCTATGGGTCATTATTATTGTTCACCAAGAAAATGCATAAAAAACACGGAAATTTTCAAAACATGTTCATTCTCACTATCTAGTTAAAATGTGCATGTGCAGTTACAATGTTATACAAAACCCTAACATTGAGCTGTCCATGCAATACTGAGAGGTGGTCTGAAAACAGCAGAAGTCTTGCCAGACGCAACTGCATGTCTGACATTTTTCCTATCTCCCCCAATAACATAGAGACCATCCTGCACATCTCATTCTCAATATAGTATAACCCAATAACAATAGTAATCCTGGGGAAAAGGTAAAAGAACTAAACATTCTTCCATCTTGAGCTGCATACTGTTACTCCCCCTTCTGCTGACAAAAACAATTAAACAGGAACTCAACTGCTTTCATTTGTTGCTCCTGTTTGAAGCAGGACGCTGACGAGAGTTGACATTGAAGCTGAAATCTGCCTGCAAGCTAATGAAATGTAGAATACGAAAAGGCTTGGGTGCATGCTTGTGTGTTTGTGCTCGTACCTGCATGGCTGGGTCAGCGTGTTTGCTCAAACAAAAGTGATAAAAGTTTGAGTTTCCCAATTCAGCATTACATCGATTTGGAACTTTTTTCTTCTCCACTGGCAGTATTAAAAGAAGCACCCTCAACATGACCTTGTTACTGCAAATCCCAGCTAAATGATGTACCCCCTACTGTCAGGAATGATAAAAGTAAATGAATTCTTTCATCAACTAGTTCTGCTCTACATCATCAGCAGATGGACACACAGATTACAGCAAAGCAGGCGGCAACAGTTTTGCAAAGCAATTATGGACAAATACGTCTTCAGATGTCTCCCCTCATTTCTGTCACCTACTGGGCATCCGTAATCTCTGTTTTGGTTTTGGAGACGTGCACATTTTTCATTTACAATGCCGAGAGAGCAATGGGCCATGCAGGACATAATCATTACACGAGAACAATTGCCCTGCTTTTGTTCTCACAGAGCACCACCTCATTTCAGTACAGTAGCACAATCGCACCTTTGGCGTGTCCGTAACCGTAATGCAGCATTAAGAATGGAGTAATTAACTTAATGAATTCGGAACAGCAGAAAATGAAAACACACTGTTGCAAAGGGGAAAAAATCTTATTTACCAAGAGTGGAAGATGCCAGCTTCTCGGTCAGTGGTCAAACAGGACTGAAGGCGCGAATGGTGTAATTGCTAGTGTGTGCACTCTCCATTGCCATGATCATGATGCCTCAGTGTTTTGAGTGCCCCGAGAGCCATTCTGCCATCCACACAACAGATGGGAGGACAGGAAGTTCAGCCTGAGAGTAAGCATCTGAAGTAGCGTTACAGAAACGAACAGCTTGAAAACAACCTCCACATGCCCACACACCTTATTTCTGATGTTATATATGAGCACAGATCATTGGCTATATTCCAGATTAGCAGTCAATGCCAACAGGTGACTGTGGCCAGAAATTTGTCTCATCTTGCAAGGGGTAGGGTGTGTTTAAGTTGGTCAGGTTACCTCTTTACCAGTATCGCCTAATAATATTCCAGGGGGTTAGAACCTAGTGTTGTCATCAGAGAAGATATTTCTCTTTGTACCATGTGAACTGTAAGGTACACTACATGGCCAAAAGTATGTGGACACTAGGGGTGTGCAGAGACGTCATTATCTGTATCTGCAACTGTTCAACCAACAAAATTATCTGTATCTGTATCTATCATAAGCTCATTTTATGCTTTGTGTACTTGACGATGGTGTTATATTATCATCTAAATTAACTATTTATAACGATTTACCTTTAGTTTGTTCGTTTTATGAAGCTATAGAAGTTATAGAAGCAAAATAAAAAATAAAAAACCTGGACTGGAATTAAAAAAAAACTGGACTGGAAGAAAAAAAAAACCTGGACTGGAATTTTAAAAAAACTGGACTGGAAGAAAAAAAAAACCTGGACTGGAGTTTTAAAAAAACTGGACTGGAAGAAAAAAAAAACCAGGACTGGAATTTTAAAAAAACTGGACTGGAAGAAAAAAAAACCAGGACTGGAATTTTAAAAAAACTGGACTGGAAGAAAAAAAAACCTGGACTGGAATTTTAAAAAAACTGGACTGGAAGAAAAAAACCTGGACTGGAATTTTAAAAAAACTGGACTGGAAGAAAAAAAAACCTGGACTGGAATTTTTTTAAAAACTGGACTGGAAGAAAAAAAAAAAACATGGACTGGAATGTAAAAAAAACTGGACTGGAATTTTAGAAAAAACTGGACTGGAAGAAAAAAAAACCTGGACTGGAATTTAAAAAAAATGAACTGGAAAAAAAAAAAAGCTGGACTAGAAGAAAAAAAAGCTGGACTGAAAAAAAAAAAACCTGGACTAATCTTGCTCTGGCTCTACATTTTGGACGGTGCAGTGGCATGCGCCCTTTTGTAATGTCTAATGTTGATAAAAATGGAATGTCATTGCTTGCAGTGATTTGTTAACGTCGTTTTGTTAACGACGTTAACTGCAAAGCAGTAGGCCACACAAGCTCACAGAGCGGGATCACAGAGTGCTGGAGCGTATAGCGTGTAAAATAGTCTGTCCTCTAATGCAGTACTCACTGCGGAGTTCCAGATTGCCGCTGGAAGCAATGTCAGCACAAGTACTGTTCGTTAGGAGCTCCATGAAATGGGTTTCCATTGCCGAGCAGCCACACGCAATAACCATGTGCAATGCCAAGCATTGGCAGTAATGGTGAAAAGCACACTGCCATTGAAGCAATGGAAATGCGTTCTCTGTAGTGATGCATCACACTTCACTATCTGGCAGTTTGACGGACAAATCTGGGACTGGCGATTGGCGAATGCCAGCAGAATGCTACTAGCCCAAATGCATAGTGCCAACTGTAGAGTTTGGTGGAGGAAGAATAATGGTCTGGGGCTGTTTATCATGGTTTGGGTGAGCCCCCTTAGTTACAGTGAAGGGAAATCACAATTCTACAGTATATAATGACATTCTAGAGAATTGTGCGCTTCCAACTTTGTGGCAACAGTTTGGGTAAGGCCCTTTAAGGTTTCAGCATGACAATGCCCCCATGCACAAAGCAAGGTCCATAAAGAAATAGTTTGTCAAGTTTGGTGTTTAAGAACTTGACTGGCCTGCACAGAACCCTAACCTAAACCCCATCAAACACCTTTGGGATGAACTGTAACGGCGACAGTGGGCCAGGCCTTACAACAAACATCAGTGCCCGACCTCATTAATGCTCTTGTGGGTCAATGGAAGCGAATGCCCACAACCATGTTCCAAAATCTAGTGGAAAGCCTTCCCAAAAGAGTGGTCCCCCCTTTGCTGTTATAGCCCATGGGATTGGAATTAGATGTTAAAAACAAGCCCATATGGGTATGATGTTGGGGTGTCCACATACACTACATGGCCAAAAGTATCTTAGTGACTGGTGCTTCTCCTCATTCCACTGGTGCCATGGTGGTGACTGGCCAAAAAAAACAAAAACACTTTTGCAGGCATTCTGCATCACACCTAACCAAAAGTGCTGATGAAAAGGCTCAGCAAGGGAAGCCATGAAGGACATTTTCTTCGCCCACGGTCGCGTGCATCTTACCTACCGTTTTGAGTTTCATGTTCTGGACAACAAATATATGGGCACGCATTTAAGAAACAGGCTTTAGAGTGTCAGGAATGCTTTTGAATCTTGTGCAACTGCGAAGAAAACGCTCAGAAGGTTGAGCGTTTGCCCACGTGAGAGGTCAGGGTAAATTGCGCAAGTGTGCGGCAGGAATTGAT
This sequence comes from Anguilla anguilla, assembly GCF_013347855.1. Classification (NCBI taxonomy): domain Eukaryota; kingdom Metazoa; phylum Chordata; class Actinopteri; order Anguilliformes; family Anguillidae; genus Anguilla; species Anguilla anguilla. The sequence continues at coordinate 19,933,143 of NC_049209.1, forward strand.
GTGTCTCTTGTTGGGGGTCTGATTGCGCCGTGTGATTGCGAAGGGTCGAGGGTTCGGTCCCTGCTCAGTTAAAGTGGCGCCGGCGTGAACACTAACGCAAAATGAGCCTGGCGCAGTGCATGGGCCCAGGGAGTTTGAGCTGGGAAAAACAAAACTCTGTGTGCGCTGTCACCCCCCTGTAGTCTCCCCACCATCCTGTCAACCGGTGACTAGCACAGACACTTCAGACACCTCGTCTTATCTTGGCCAGGGAAAGGTGCGAAAGAATAAGGGTTGGATTCTGTGATTTTGGCTGAGACGGCACACATCCTGCATGAGTCTGTCTTCACCAGGAAATCTGTAACGTCAATACACCAAAGGGATTCCTACAACCTGTCAAGTACATCTGTGGATTTTTACCTCTGATTTGCCCACTGTTTCTTCATCCACAGCTGTGTGGCAGAAGAGATCTTTGCCAAGTTATAAGTGATTGGTTGGCCAGATTTGTGCAATTATAATTGGCCACTATAGTCAGTCATGGTGCTACTATGGCATGGCATAACTGTTATTCCTCAGTTTAACCGCAGAACTGAAGTTGTGAAGAAATGTTAAGAACAAAAAAAAAAGATACTTTATAAGAGCCATCTTACTCATAATGAGTGAATAGGACCTTAACACCTACCACAAAAAATTTAATGAATGCTCATATCAAGAACTGTAAGTAGGAATATGCTGTGTTGTCACCACTGACACAGAAAGGTACATTACCATGACTACAAGTGGCACACACAATATACATATTCACTGTTACTGAAATGAACACCAGCATAGTGCTTATAAAGGAGTTATATACCTCTTACGAAGAACCACTCATAGAAAGTGTTACAAAAAATGGTACAATACGGTAAAAGGTGACAATGGTGTGGCAGCCACAAAATCAAATTCACAAACTGTCATAACTGTCCTTTAAATATTGGCGTAGGGCCATGCCATCTCTGCAACATCCTAAAACACTTTGTGGCAGTCAAAGTACCCAATCTACTTACGAAATTGCTTGATGAAGAGTTAGGAGTTACCGTTCTGACTTGAGAACCTCCTTCCCGGGGCAAATCTAATGGGATCATATCGGCATCATGTTTAATTGGCCACAGTAGGGGGCCCAGAAGTAATCAGCACTAGCAGGGCCTTGATTGAACTCTTCTCCTCTCTCATGTTTGTACACAAGTAGTATTAACAAAGTGGAAAATGTATATGCTGGGTGAAGCATGAAATCAAAACCAGGGTTTTTCCCGGAATTGAAATGTCTTAGGCCGGCCGCCTAAGTGTTTTTTCAGGCCGCCTACGGGATAAATCGCACACCAAAAAACAAAAATAAAAATAAATAAATAAACACCTGTAAAACAATTAGAAATGGTCTGTGCATTTATTGGTATAATTTGGCCGTGAATGATACTGTATTTCAAGTTCAAGTTTTGACTGCTTTCAAGTTTATGTGGAACCTTAGACACACTAAAATAACTAAAGTAGAATCCGCTCAGTTGCATAAAAGAATGAGACAGTGTGCAGACAACCGTGTGCCGTGTGTTCACTATCAACGTAATTTGATTTGACTGGTTTGTGCAGATATATAATCTCTTTACAATGGAATAAATGGGAAATTGGTTTGGATTTGGCAATTCTATGCAAATACCCAAATTATGCTATAATCCATTATGCAATTAAATTAATTCTACTGTACTATCATTAACCTACACAGTTTCTGCCTACCTGTGCAGGTTTGAGAAATAAAAATCTGAAAAGCCTTTAATGTTGTTTAAGGTACAAGTAGCACCAGTGGCAACAAGTTGGAGCTAGCATTCTTCAAGAAAATGCATAAAAATGATTCTAATAAAGATGGTATTTGTGTGGATTCATTAAGTTAAAAGGGAAATTAATATTGTACCCTGCTTGCATTGACATTAAATGCATTTCAAGACATATCGCAATTCCAAATGTCACTATTCCTGCAGAATGACGCCTTTACAATGCGTAAATCCTGCAGTATAGGTTATATTTTCTCCCCAATTCGGGCACTTACAATATGTAATCCTTCAATACATACTGAATTAAATTTAAAAAATTTTTGTCATGCATTAAATATTTTATAGCCCATCTCAATACATTGTGGTGGTCTCTTGAAGACCAGAATTTTATATTCTAAATATGCCCAAATATAGAGAGACAACACATCCAGTTGACGATGCCAGTACAGCCAGACCGACCGCAGTTGCTGCCACAAAGTCACCACCTAAGCACTATTGTGAGCTAGAAAAGACCCCGATGAAGCACTTGCACACATATAGCCCGGACAATACACAAAATTGCAGGCAATTTATTTTATCTACAGACATAGACCGCAGACATATATATAATAAGTGTTCAAAACCACTCAACAACTTTAATTCATTAAATTTATAACAACTGGTTATATTGCCTTGCATTAGAAATACTGATGAAACAGAAGCGAGCAGACACACATATCTGCGACCAACTTCACGGACTAACAGTGATGAGTCACATTGTCCATGACTCAGCTGGTTGAGCAGAAATGTCACATCCCAGTTCAACTAATGAAGATAATAGATTAAAGGGAGAATATTGTTCTGGCGTTGAAGAAATCAGGATTCTAAGATTTACAATAGTGTAATTTAGTCAGAGGTAAACGACACAAAACATGTTACTCTACATACAGTCTAATTACTATAATGAACAGAACAAATGGATAGTGCATAAACAATATTCGCTACTGAAAAAATTCCCTACCTTTAAACTCTGAGGGGGAGAAGGGGGTGGGGGACAAGAAAACACAAGAAACGAAAAAAAGGGGAAACACAAGCCTTCGATATTACAGCAACGAGCCATCTGTCACTGTCATCGTAATTAATCTGCTGCTACTTTGAGGATAATGAGATGCCATTTTATTTGTGCTGAAGAAAAAAAAAAACAGTAACTTCCAAGCCCTAATGTTTTCCCATAGCCCTTTCTAAGTCTCATCCATTCTTGAAGTGAAGCTGTTCTCTGAGAGGCTGTGGTGTTGCCCGATGTTTTTGTCTTTCCGTTTCTCCAGCGCTAGCCAACGGTGCTTGAGAGGCTGAAGGACAACAAAATTACAAACATGCATCATGCAAAAGGCACAACACTTCACAGGAGCTCTTCCCAAAGCGAGCATTGTCCTGTTTTTTTTTTTTCTTTTTTCCCCACCGCAAGGGAACTGCAAAACCTCCTTTCCTGCACCTGTCAGCCATTAGTTAGTTGGTTGACGGCACGAAGCCTGGCGTATTTACCACATTCTCTTCTGACGATAATATCTGCATTTTCCTGTCAGATGAATGAATCACCGATACTGGACTCGCGCTCGTGGGAGAATCTCTTGTCCTGAAAATTGAAGTCTGTTGTGTAGATTATCTCTGCCTGGTGGATGCAGATTGCTCTGCCAGAGACAATCATGCCCTGTGGTATTGCTTTCCTTACTTCTGAGCTCTGTCAGTGTGATGGCACCATGCAATTCCAATAGTTAAAAAAAAAAAAAAACACATGGTACCATGCTGATTTTCACGCTGTTGTTTGTGGAGTTTGGACGGAGAGTGCGTGATTGGAAATGGTAGAGCAGCACAATAGCTCGCCTCCCTCCAAACGCAGGGACAAAACCTGCTCCGTCACAGAGATAATGAGGTTATCGGGAATCTACAGTCAACACTGAGGGCAATCGGTAGGCAAATGGCTGTTTACCAAGTGAAATGTCAGCAAGCTTAACGGTAAATGCCGTTTCGGGCTGCCATATTCACTGCTTTATTAACTTCCGCACTGCAATAATCAACCTGCGCAGAACTGGGCCCATTCCCTTTGCACTGACACTTTTCTGGATGCTTATCAAAAAAGGGCTAGCTAGAGAACGGTCTTGCTTATTTGATTCTTGATGAGTGTTGACTGTTGAGAGCTCGGTGGTTTTGTGCTACAGTACAGACAGCAGACTGCACGGTACTACACTGCAGCATTGTTTGACACAGTAATAAAGTATTGATGGCACTGTTCACTTGCTGCTCTGTTACAGCAATGACTGCAATACCAACTGCGCTATGCTTATTTGCTCAATACAGCTGTACTGACAGCCGAGTGAGTGTTCATTTAGTACCAATGCCGCTGAGATTAACTCAAACAGCCCTGGCAGTACTCTGGCTCAGTATAACTTTACTATCAGTCAGTAGCGAACGTGTTAAGTGGTTGAGTGGCAATTGGGTATTGCAGTATGAATTGCACAGTGTTCAGTACTCGGTACTATGGTACTACCAGCAGGGAGTTCAATGGCCCAGTGTTTCAATACTGCATTACTCAGTGCTGTCAGCATTACAGGACTGGCTGAATGTTCGGTAGGATTACAGGACTGACTGAGCATTCAATAGCTCAATACAGTATAGCAGGAGGAGGTTAATTATTACAGCAGTGTTCAGTGGGTCGATGTCACGGCACTGACTGCAGCGTGGCGCTACAAAGCCGCGCTGCTGCGTTACCCACCAGGCTGTGTAATAGTTTGAAAATGGGCTTTTAACAAGAATCAGCGCTTTAAAATGACAGATGACTGGTGACAGGGATTTGAAGCTGTGCTGTGCGTCTTGTCTGTGTAATGGACTCTCATTCTCATTGCCTCATAGTTGCTCGGTGACAGCTTGGCTGCACTCTTCCTACCTATATCGAAAATGCAATTCATTTAGTGTGAAAGGATTGATAATGCATAAGGTAAAGACAAAACTGTGTATGCGCCGGGGCCCCTGTCAAACACGCAGGCTCTTGTTAGGTGATTTGTTAAAGAACAGGTGGGCGGTGCTTCCTCTAACTTTTCAAAAGAGTTGAGCCTTTCTGACGAGGCTCCTCAAGACACTGTCCATAAACTGAGTGTGCATGTGCAGACATGCCACCAACACATGCACGCGTGTTCTTGCACAACCACAGATGAACACAGGCTCACACGTATACCCTAGAGACAGAGTCAGCTAAAGTCCTCCTTCTACAGAGAGGCCAGAAAGAGGAAAATGTTCACCACCATGGATTTCCACCAGAGCTTGTGAGATGTTTGCACTTCAGATCTGAAACGGCATAGTCAAATATTGATTTTTTTCCAGGAAGATACGAGATGGGAGATACAGTTCTTTCCTTCTCTTAGAAGGTAAATGGTACATTCAGCTTGCCGGAGGTCGACGGAGAGAAATCTGTAGCCTGGATCAACACGCCGCTGGAGCACAGAGAAGAAATAAAGACCCCGTGGAGGAGATAGGACCTTTCTCCATGTTGGCTGGATACGCGTCCCTCAGATCTCTCCTCAAACCTGGACATGTTCGCCCTGTTCTGGCTGTGGCGTTTGCTCCAGATGAACCACAGCTTGCTCTAGTCTGAATCTCTGACACACGGTCAAGCAGCGCTCTTTTTGGGGAACATCAGCTTAGGGAGGGCCACAATCTGATCCTGGCGAACGGGATGGAGTGTGTATATATATATATATATATATTTAACTCCTCCGTGACCAATCACTACTCACTCAAGGACACAAGCACACACTTGCCATGGAAAATAAATAAATAAATAGTTTATTTTCTTTTCCTAACAATGTGTTATTACATAATACTCCTATTAGTGACCATCCCAGATTATTTTAAAAATCCATCTTCTGCTTGGCTAGGCTAATATCAAAAGGAGAAGCGCATTCTACACGCACACATCCATATTCTTTTTACTGATGTGATTAACACAGGGGAGTCGCATTGCCCTGCCACACACCACTCACGGCAATTAGGAGGTGGCGGGACGCCAAGATGTCACAAAAGATCGAGAAAAAAAGATGTCCTTGCTGAACATCACATTACTCTGGTGATAAAAAGGGAAGCAATACATTTTAAGGCGCTTATATTTTCTATAAGTATCAAGGCATTTTAAAAAGATCTATTTTATCTCTGAATATCCGTTCCGTAGACGATTTATTTATCGTGATTCAAGAAATTTAACAATCAAAACTGACGTCCTTGCTCAGTTTCCTTCAGAAAAGCATGTCTGGCAAAAAAAAACAACTTTAGTCAAAATTTTGCAACAAAAATTGAATGACTGAAAAGAAGAAAGGTGAATCAATGCCAAATATTGCGAGAAAGCTAATCAATACCTATATCCTCACCCAGAATTATACAAACAAGAGCATCGGGGAGAGCAGCTGTTGTCATAATTTAATGATTTGAAAAATGAAAACAGTCAAGAGGAAGGCAAAGTGGCAACAGGAAATGCCCGCGCGCACACAATCACACAAAGGGATTTCTGCAAAGACAGCATCAGAGAGGCCATTTCATCATTTCAATGTCTCACTGTTTCCACAGACAGCAGACAATCACAATCAAACTCATTTCAGAATGGTATTTCAGAACAGACTGCAAACAGACCTTAGGGATTTCCAACAGGGAAGAGCCCAAAGACAATACTATAGAAACCCTCAGCCATGTACTGAACAGTGCTGCACAGAACAGAGCATGGTCACCTTGCCACTACTATTATTACTATTATTATTATTATTGTTATTATTATTCCAGGATTAGAGCAGCAGTTCCAAGGCAATGAACACTCGCCAGCACAAAAATACCCTCCACAGCAAAGATTGGTGTCACGTGTAACAAGGAAATATTTTGCAGCACTTTGACCGACTTGCGAAAAGGAAAATGCCCCTACCCTGTGACCAATAACAATTGAATTGTATTTGTACTACATGTACCTGTAAATCTATAATCAGATTCAAATGCTGTTTAGACATAATTCCGTTTTAAAACGAATGCACCAAATGCAATCAGAACTTAAGCAGAAAACGGGCAAAGTGGTTCTACAGTGATTTGCTATAGCGCCCCCTTGCGGTCAAATTATATGCTCTGTACAAGCCTATGAAGTACCATGATTTCACGCAGCGGTGTCCCAGAGTCACAGATCATTTCTAGCAGCAGAATAATAATCCTAACAATTTACAATCAGGGTACAGTCTTTTTGTGATTGGAACCCTAATAACAACTTGAATGATGATGATAATGACAATGATGATTATAGTTATTACTTTTGTTTTATCACCAAGTTTCTATTAGGGGCCATTAGTAGAATGTAGGATGTGTGATTTAGTGAAGTACAGATATGGAGCTCTGCGCTGTTCTGGTGAAGGGCCTTTCCTCGCTCTGGCCAGGCTGATAAACTGCAGAGATATCACAGGCACTCTCAATCCTACAGGGAGGAAGATGCCCCCTTCACTCTCCATGGCCACAGTCTCCACTAACTTTTAACCCAGAAACGAGCGTCGTCAACCTGTCACTTAGCACCGAGGCATCGTGTGCCCACACAGCCATGGCTCTGGAGCCCTCTGCCCGCCGAACCTTTCCACTATAAACCTGCCACGTGGCAGCAGTGCGTGGCACAGGGCAGAGACCCCTACAGTTTTAATGAAGGCCTTCTAGCATAGCCTCCTTCTGGCCGAGAATCACCTCAATAAAATGGGAAATTGTTTGACGTCTTTATGCAACACCCGCAACAGGCTGCAAGAGACTGAACGTCCATCTAAATTGTGATGTCATTATATTGTAGAACTGCAATAAATGTGTAACTATTTCATAAAACTGACTGATCGTGGACAGGTTAAAGGCTAAAACTGACAGGCGAAACTGTAGCTGGCTGGGCTCAAAATGTTACTACACTGCAGGAGAAATAAAAGCAAAAAGTCCTTGCTTTAACTCAGAAGTTGCAGATTCACATTCCAGCTGGACGCTTGCCATTGTCCCCTGGAGCAAGGCACCTGAATTCCTTCAGCAAAATATTGAGCTACTGCATGTAAATGAAGAGTATGTTGTTCCGGATAAGAACATTAGTAAAGAAAAACAAATATAATAAGCTACAAATAATCTCAAAGGACCTAACCTACCTACGGTTGTGGATATAGGCCCTGGGCATGTGGCAGGGCAGACTGAGCTGGAGGGGCTCCTGTGGGACGCACTCCAGCCAGAAGCCGTGAGGCTACCGGGGGACAGGGGAGAAGCTTGTGGGGCACGTGTTCCGACACGGTCAGGTTTTCATTTCTGTCGTTTACGTTTTCCCCATGTGACTGAGCACAGGGCAAGTTTTCCAGCGATGTGGTCACTTCACCTGACCTCATTACAATTTTTTCCTATTTTTTTGCCCTCAACTGTTATTTGGCCTCGGCTGGTAAAACAGAAACCCTTCCAGAAAATCACTTCCATTTTAAATTACAACTGTTTGTAAATTGCTCTTAGTTGCTGGCCAATCCACAGCATTTTTTTTTTTGCTTTGTGTCGTGCCCAATCATAGCAAAGGAGACCTCTCGCCCCCCTCCGAGCCGATGGTCACCTTGATGACTGCGTAAAGCAATTAGCCGTCCTCTGTCCTTTGCACTCCTAATGATTAGCTCTTGCTAACAAGCGGCCCCAGTGATCAGCGGGCTCCTGAAACGGGGAGGGACGGGGGGGGGGGCCCGGCGCTGCGTGGGCGCTGCGGGGCGCGCGATGCCGCCATCCACGCGAGCGCTCCGCGGAAAAGATTAGAAGACTGCTCTGAAAGACGGGGGTATGAAAACGGAAACGCAGTGAGAGGTCCGGGAACAAAGACAATTAAAGGGACACATGCGGTATACACACGTGTCGCTGAATGTCCGCTCCTCCTGCACGCACACACACACACACACACACACACACACAACCAGACCTGTCACACACCCCTCCCGTACACCATCACTTTGTCCGCATTAGGGGCGGGACATTTTATCGTTTTCCGCTATCGTTTAACAGTTACGAGCTAATTTGTCCTTGCATTTCATCAAGAGCTCTTTTTTTATTTTTGTTGTGCCTAAAGTCCGTTTTACAGCAGCCCGCATAAAGGCGTCTCAGAGCATTTCCTCTGGCATAGGCTAGCCCGCATGTAAAAGCTCTTTGATGAGATAGACGCTCGTTCTCAACCGTTACCAGGCATGGGTCTAATCTCTCTGCTGCCCCAGACGAGAGTGTGGACCGGGGCCATACGCAGGCTACACGCAGGCCATACGCAGGCCATACGCAGGCCATACGCAGGCCATACGCAGGCCATACGCAGGCTACACGCAGGCTATACGCAGGCCATACGCAGGCCATACGCAGGCTATACGCAGGCCATACGCAGGCCATACGCAGGCTATACGCAGGCTATACGCAGGCTACATGCAGGCTATACATGCTTTCACCCCTTACTATGGCAATTATTTTTGAAAGATACCTAAGAAAAAAAGGGGAACAAAAAAAAAACTTTGAAAAGATTTCCCATTTTCAATTACTTTTTATAATTTACTTTTTTATTCATCTCCATTGGTCAATGCAGCATGAAGGCATGAGCTGGCAGGAACCATTAGGGGACAATGCTGCAGTGACCATTTGCTTATTTGGCATCTTCGTCCGAGGCGTATTACATAGCCAGCATATATATTATTATATCATATATTATCAATGATAGAGCTGGATACTGCGCTGAATCAAATATCTTGCTCAAGGGTATGAAACAGCAGGATACTTTGGAATCAAACCAAGAACCAGAGTCCCAGCACGCTAACAGTCCCCCGTGCTTCTTATATTCATTCGCACACACAATAGTAGCAAATCTTACATTCCTCTTATCCCACGGGATCTTTCCAGCACTACTGTCTGATCTTTCTTCCAGGGAATTAGTGACAAATTCACTGAAAAATATGAATATAAAAAAATAAAATTTGTTTGATTGATTGACATTTCAGAACACTCCCCCCGCCCTCATCATTTTTATGCACATTTTCTCCTAAAATTCAGGGGTCCCCAAACTTAGAGTCAAAGCCCTGTAGTGGGTGGAACTGAAGTGGAAGATGCAAGCACAACCCATGCATAATGCAGCTTCCACAGGCATTGAAATTAAATGAATTATGTATTGTGATAGTGAGTTCATTCAGAAAAACCTTAAGGCATAAAATGAGTGCAGAATGAGTTTAAATTTTACTGTATTTTTCTTTCACAGTTTCCAGCACATGCATGTGATCTGTGAGCAACATTTCAGGCAGACTAGTGGCTACTATACTGTACACCCAGGTGGGACACACCGGGGAAGGGATGTGAGACAAAGTACAGACAATCAGCTTTTATTTCATGGTATTTACATGTGTAAATGTTTTACCATTTTAAAGAAAGTTGTTTTTGAGCTGAATCTCAATATTTTCAATTGTGCAAAAGTGACACTACACAACATATACAGTACATTCATGTGACAACAGCATGTGAATGTCCCAAAAAAGTTCTCTGTTCCTTAGTAAAATGGGAACAACCCAGGAAATTCCTCACTTTATAAGTGGAAAAAACAGGGATCTAAATCCCAAATAGCTATTTTATGAAAATAGGGTATATGAGTACTGAACTAGGATATCAGGTTTCTACTATCCATATCTTAACCTTGTCCATTATGAGCAAAAATGTAGAACTCCTAAATCAGCAATCCTGTACAGGAGTGATCAGGCACAGCTCTATGAGGTCCGTTAGTGATTCTGGAATCAACTCCCAGGATATTTGGAATGCAATCACATGAGGTCTGCCCGGGCGCATTCTGATGATGCGGTGGAATGGCCAGATGTTAGCCACCCTCTGGACGGCAGTGGAGCGGAGAACCTCCTGCTGGCAGACGGACTGCGTGTCCATATCTGGCAGGCTAGCAGCTGCTTTGTTTCATTTGTTTCCCATTTCACGCATCTTAAAGCCCCTCTTCACCTACAGTGCAGTACGATCTCTCCGCCTTGATTTATCCTGATATATATGTGCCGAGCTGCCTCCCGCAATGAGACACACACACACACACCCCCGTACACACTGCACACGCACACATGCACACACACACACAGACATGCACACACACACGCACACACACTGCACAGACGCACACACACAGTCCCAAACTGGGTCACCAGCACCCCTGGAGACCAGAGTTTTTCCAAAAACACTGAAAACCAGACAACGATTCTCATGCAAACTTCTGTTCCCAAAGGCGACTGTTCTGCTAATTTCTATCGAGCGCTTGAGCCAAGCGCCCACAAACACATTCCAGGAAGACAGGAAGCACGCCCCAAAATAAATCTCACAGCAATTATCGCAACAGAGGAGCCGCGGCAGCAGTTGATCAAGCAGGGCGTGCGTTTGGTTTTCTTTTTGTTCAGGGGTACAGCGCTGCGCGCGTCCAGCGGCACGTTCGTACGTTCGCTCGGTCCGTGGAGTTCCGCCGGTAATCGCACTGATTCTGAAGGCTGGAAAAACAAGTGAGGTTCAAGCTTTTTTCATCTCATGAACACAAACAGAGAATGAAATGCCATAGTATTGTCTCGTTAAATGAAGAGATCCATTTACTTCATCCAGCATAGCGTTCTTTGATATATGGTGCACTCAGCATGACCCGTGAGCCTATACCGAGCCAGACAAATATTTACTAATGGACTGGACTGCTTTTCTGATGCAAAGGTAGCTGCTTCAAAGGTCACAGAATATATCAATGCATAGTTAAATGTGTTCATGCATATGTATACCTGGAGTGAACAGGCTAAAACAGGCCGGAGATTAGGCCAATTAATTAGTCCATCTAATTTACTAACGCATGCATTAATTGTGACTCCCCTCTATGCATAAAAATTCTTAGAATTCTTAGAACTCCTGAGAGCAGGTGGTAATTTGCACTGATATAGCCTGACACCTCTTTCACAGGCTGCCAGGCTGTACACACCATCTTCTGAAGTCAAATCAGTTTCCCCTGTGGATTGCATGGGGTGAAGATGAACGAATGCATCCTCTGATGCTTAACACTCTGGAAATGAGATTTGTTCCACACATTTCCACTAATCACTTCTCGTTTATTTTCAGATATAAAGTGAAATTATGTTTGCCTTATTGAAAGGACGCAGGACTTCTACTGAAGTTATCAGCGAACAGTATAAAAACACAGTTCTGAATTTAAGCAATTGGCAGCTTGACCTTCAGATGCTCCTTCTCCCACCACAAGTTCATCCATGTTTATTCCTTCCACATGCACAATTTTCTCATTATACAGGGGTTTTCCACCATTTGTTCTGTCAGTGTTAATATTCTTTCCTTAGTTGGACTACCACCTGTGTCTGTTGTACTCGTAAAGTCTATCTTTTAGTACGCCACCTAACATCATGCCATCTTTTTACATCCTCCGTTTGCTTTATTATACCTAATGAATTAATTTTGTGATGTCAATCCAAATTTATATCCTCTCCATTGGTGTTGTACCCCTATGCTATAATATGGTGTTATGAAGCGACACCTCGTTGACCATCACCTCTATTTCCTGAAATGCACGTTTTTTTTTCTTTTGCTTCCCTCGCTCGGTGTCTGGTTCCTCTGCAACCATTTCTCGGCGCCTTTTAATGTGGACGTGTAAGCATCCCTTACTGTTTCTGACCCTTTTTATGGGTGCAAGTTTGCGAATGAGGGCTTTGAATTTGTTTGCGTAAATAGAACCAGTTTTGGTAAAAATCTGTTAATGTGTTGGTATCTGCGACCGCAACAGAGCCGCGATATAGCGAATGCCTCCAGAGTAAATCTGGCCCTGAGAGTCACAACCGATACTGCACGAAACCAGCACAGAAATCTGCTGCTCGTTACGCACGCCAAGATTCCTGGACGAGATCCACTTGGTCAAAGGAGGTCTGAGCGCTGCTAGATTAAAGCGGCTTCTGGAAATCCCCCCCCCCCCCTCTGGAGGCGGGAGCTCACAGAAAGCACCGCCGGCGAAAGAGACGAAGGCTGGACAGGGTCACAACGCGCCGTGTCACAGCTGCTGACCCCACGTTAGCGCTAAAGGGCTGCTCGGCTGCCGCCATCGCGTAATGGCGTGCGGGGCATTCTGCCCGGGATGTAGCTATCCTACATGTAGCGCATCTCTACTAGGGGATCGTAGCATGTGACAACAGTCTGGTCTCCCTCTCTTTCAGTCCGTCAGCTCATGCACAGGTTAACATGACGGCATCGCAAGAATGTGTATTCATTTTACATTTGCAGCTCATGTTTACAGCGCATATAAAGAGGCTTGAATGACAGCCGTTCAGACACAGAAGCTAACTTCAAGCTGAAATACTTTGAAGTGTCCTTGCGTGCGACAGGAAGCTACAATAAACACACAATACCCAATCAAGTGCCCCAAAGGGGGTGGCTCCACAATAGCCAAAAGGAAAAGCACTATAACGGCAATCACAAAGTGCACCAGTAATCAAGAAACTGCAAATGCATCACTCCCTGACTCTACGCTAGTCAGATTGACCATGTGCCAACGGACTCTGATTGCACCAAAGAGATACTGTAATTGCTTAGGGTAGACCGTTTTTCAGGTGCATATGCAGGTACATTATTTAACCACTCAAAGGTACACCTGTTAAAAACTGCCTTGAGCACAGTACCAAATTTAAATACATCAAGCAGAAAATATCAAATTAATTTTAAGCAAATTACTGATGTTCAGATATGGTCTTCCCTCACAATATAGTAGCAGTTTCATAATGCAAGGTAAAGTGTTTTTGAAGAAGATTACATGGACATTATGTGCATATACAGTAACATACAATGTATGGAAGAGAAGCTAAGAGTTAGCAGCTCTCCATTCAAACACTTGGCAAATTTTCTTACAGACCCATCGATGGCATCCGACCACATTGTTTGTGAATGTTTGGTTCAGCGCAGTACCTCCCTAGCAGGGAGAGCATTGGCTGTGAATTGCGAGTGTTCTATGCTGAAGCCAGGATGCCAAGCTGGACAGCACAATTGCCCCAGGGAGGGGGGGGGGGTGGAGGGGGGGTTGTACAGCAGTGCAGGAGTGCACAGGGCCTGCAGAATAAAGAATCTGCGTAGAGATTTCTGCCAAAAGGGATTAGGCAGGTTCATCACTGTTCCTCCTCAGTGTGCACTGTCACCTCCCACTGAAGAATCATCAAGAGCCGCGTGTGATTGGCAAAACCTGACTGAGCCGATTAAAAAAGTATCAGAAGTACGCCACTGTTTCTGAATTTTTCCTTTCATTTTCTCTTTTTATCTCCCCTGTTATTTATATTTCTCTAAATGAACACAGTTCCCTGGTAAATTAAGGTCTATTATCATGTGGAAGGTGTTTTCGGTTAAATCAGCCATATTTTAAGCACTGAATCACTGTCGTGCAGTGAGTGATGAGGGAGTGGGTCTCCAAGAATCGTATAATGGAATTGAAGAGTCGCATTACAAATGATGCACTCAGTCACTGTCTCGCAAGAACCAACAAACAATTGCTTTGCGTGACCAAAAAAGCACCATGATTAGATCAAAACGGTATTCTTACTAACAGAAGATGGCTACATGTAGCTCCACTTACTTTAAGGGCCAAAAAGAACAATCTGTACGTACAGGTACATGTGTGTGTGCATCAATAATGTATGTGCAGTGATCAATAATGAAACATGGCCTTTTTTTAAATTCAGCATGCTACCATGAGTCTGATACTGGAGATGTGAGAAAACACGACTGTTGATAGGGACAGGGGAGAACTGCCTGTTTGAGTACCTGTACCCTCCTCCTCAGTTCTTTTCCTGGTTAACTTGAAACTGACTGTTTGTTTTTGGAGGTCGGATGGATTTTTGATGTGAAGTGGATTTATGGAGGGGTGCAGTCTGAGGTACTGATGAGGATGAAAACCCCACCAGAGGCCATACCTTAGAAAGGTAGTAAGGAAAATAAAAAAGTATTTATTTTTCCTCGATCTGTTCCTCCTCATTTCCGAGCCACTGTGCTGGGCGTACGAGGCCAGGTGCTCTGTCAGAAGACCCGGCATCCTACCTGGTGAGCATATGGATGCTCGTTCACCGCCTGACTCTAATCTCATTTGTCCTCTCCATTGACTGCTCAATTGAAAACAAGCCCCATTAGTGCTGCTGCCCACGTTGGTGTGACTAGTCATCACACACAAATTAAAGGGACTGGTTACTAACAGCAGTTGTAAGAATTATCTGCGACCCATTACAATGAGGCACGTTGGGACGGAGAGAGGCAATTCCTGATGATGTCACAATCACAGCCACGTATCGGATTCTCCCATAAGCCTCTAGCGCACACTCCACTTGTGAGTGTGACGCGGTGCGCTGTTTAAAATTCGATCGGCGGATCAGAGAGCTACCTGACACGGCGCCTGGCAGTTTCTGTAATTAAACGCAGTGTGGCATAAAAGCAGAGTAAAAAACAGATTTGCTACACAAATTTCTGGGGTTCAGCTTGCTGAGCTGCAAGTGCTTCAGTAAACATGAGAGCATGAGAAAGTTTCATAGGTATAAAAGTCCATATCAACATGCAGCAGTGTCAAGCCATGCCTTGAATACCCTTAAGGTCCCAGCTTCTACCACAAGTCCTGGTAAGATGTCACATGCACTATTAACTCCGTAGGGAAAAAAAATCTTCCTAGTGAAAGCTGTGCAAATGTACACCATGTATAACTAAGCTATTCTTAATAAAAGAGATGGTAGTACTAAGTCTGTTGCAATGTAAAACAAGTCTTGGGAAAAATGTGCCTCATTCTGGTTTGTAGGGTATTTAATAAATGTATGTATGAATTCATACAGCTGCATATTATACTTTTAAATATTACAACGACTATTAGAAATGTGGCTTGCACATGCAGAAACAACACTGATTTTAGAATAACAGACCGAAACCCCAATATACAGCATCCCAGCACAGCATAACTACTTGCGTGCATACTTTTCTTCTTCCCCATCTTCAAGAGTGACACTCAAGCAGAAAATACGCTCCCCGTTCGAATTATAATCTCTGATGCCAACAATATCTTCTGGCAACAATTACAGCAGCCATGTCAGTACTCTCATGACTGATCCAAAGTTAAGATCAGCTTTCTCCAAAGGATAGAAACATGCCCAATTATTTTTTCTGCAATTGTAGCCAGTCTTGAAAAATCTCACAAGGTAGATCATATGCATAGACCGTCAACTGCGTACTAGTTTCGCTGCAAGATTCACCAGTGCCGGCTTTGTAAAATCACATCTGATGCACACTAAATGTAGGTGTGCAAGTTTATTAATTATAAAATGTCACAGTTTTGCGTGTATTATACCTACTCATCCTTATGGTACATATACCAAGGCCACAAATAACACCCATGCAGGCAGCTAGCTTTTCAATTGGACAGAAAGCAGGATAATCCAACAAAGTCCACATAATATTAGTTGTAGGGGTGAATGTTTTTAGGCACAAGATGTTCACCCAAACACACAGAAGAGCGACACACTCGGCCCGCTGTCTGGCTGGTGTGTACGGCGACACGCAGCCTCTGCTCAATAAGGTCGTCTTTCATGCCCTGGCTTCTGTTTCTCAGGCACACACAGGCAGGCATCAAGGGTATATCTCCCCACAACAAACTGTCAGAAGCCTGTATATATAAACCCACTGGGCGCCACCTTCATGCGGCTGCCTGGCCTTCAATTCCATTTGCTCGTGCCGTCAAGTTTTAATGGAGCGTAATCCTGGCCGCAGAAGGCTTGAACCGGAACAGATCCTTAATTAAATTAAATGTAATTGTAGCCGCCCCTCCCCCCCCCTCCTCAATTTTTGCATGCCACTCCCCCAAGCCGCCATTGCGTACGCTACAGCGTGGGATTGTAGTAACCCAGACGGGGGCAGCGGCCGCAGCCAGACTGCTAGCGCTGTAGCGCCGTTATTGATTTTTTTCCCACGAAATCTCAATAAAACAAAAAAGAGGAAACGCGCCGATTCCGGATCAGCCGGGTGGGAGCGATTTCAATCAGGCCGCGGGTTTTTGGCAGCCTCGCTTACACACCCCGAGCCCGCTCCACTCCCGCCCTGAATTAAAGCAGCACTGTCTCAGTCAGCGAAAACATACAGGGAAGGGAGATGATCTAAGGAAGTTTCTGTGAGGCACAGCAAGCTCTCGCTTTAATGAAGAAACAGCAGTGGTCTAAACGGGTGAGGAAGAATTTTGCTGCAGTGTAAATTTATACAACTTACTTGGCAGGCAGAACTCCATTATTCAAACCACCTTTTGAGGCCCTGAATTAATTTTACATATTGTAAGTAGCTGAATGTGTTTACTATTCAGGTTAAGAACCCTAATTTAGGGTGCAACCGCTGTGGCTGTGTTCCATTTCAGATTCAAAATGGGAACTTTAAAAAAGCGAGAAGTCCAGTCCGCTAAACCAAGGCCCCCTGTAATGAGCACCCTCTGGCTGACATTTCTAATGAGGACAACTGTTAATACCTTTATCCAACACCCACTACAGGCTGCAATGCAGTGTCTGTTTAACCCACGAGTATATACAAATGGTGTCTACATCATATACTGTAGATCCATACATACATCCATCCATCATCAATCCCCACTTATCCTGGTCAGAGTCGTGGAGGGTGCTGGAGCCTATCCCAGGGTGCATTGGGTGTGAGGCAGGAATATGCCAATGTATTGCAGGGTACTGTAGATCCATTTCATGTAATTTACTGAGAATACGAATGAATGTGTACACCTTACATTTTTGTATAAACCAGATGTATTTTGATAGTCCAAAAAATTGTCATTTTTAAAATGTATAAACAAAAAAAGCAAAAAAATATTCACTCATTGCGCATCACTGTTACTAGAGACTTAAGAATAAGCAATAAGCTGGCAAATCTGGGTCCTGACAGGCCACCAGGTACAACATGGATATTAGGTGCCAGGAAATTTTTCCTGGAGAAACAGAGCTAGCCATCTCAGAAACAAACTCATGCTCTCCACCAAAACAACAACTGAACAACAACAGTTTATCCCCCAGCCCAGACATCCCATAAGCCCCTCTTGCCCAAAGCAAGATAATCGCTCCACTGAACCACAGTGCCCTTTGTGCACCTCCAATGTCACATTTCCAACAACCTGAATAGCGAGTACACTGGGCGGTTTCCGAAATGTTCCCCTCACTTGCAGAGTTTCCTACAAGTGAAGGTGACACATAAAACGATTGGATTGCTGCGGAATTCAGAGTAGTCAGGGCTGGAGGTAGCACAGCGCACAAGTTTTGGAAAGTTGACCCCGCCTTAAGTTGTGAGTCAGCGATGTTTCCAGAGCTAACAGAAAGCTAAGCTGAAAGCATGTTGGCTGACCCCGAAAAGAAAACAACAGAATTTTGGCTACAAGCCCAGGAGAGCGAGAGATAGATGTTTACTTTCTAAAATACAACAACCAAAAAGTGTATTTAACAATGATTAATCATAGCTGGGAACCAGAGTTTCATCCACCTTTCCAGTAACGGTTCACGCACAGGAATAATGCTCGCCTCAGGCGCTGTATGTGAAACCCATGGATAATCAGCATCGTAGCAGAAGAGTTGCTATTTTTGTTTAAATGATAAGCTAATGAAGCGAGTGAATGTGCAGATTTGCCACAGGACCTCTCTCACGCACGCTACTTTGCAAAAAATAATGAAGGCCATGCAGAAAGTTTGAGAGAAAAGTTTTCCGGAACTCCATCAACAGTAATGCATTGCAGGGCTGCTGGGCACAGTGTCCGGTTAAAGCGCTAATTTGTCACTGCGGTGACATGCCCTGTGGTCTGAAATCAAACACTGACCACGCTGGCGCAAGCTGTAGCCAGCAACCCCATGGGGCAGCGCAGCAGAGGCTTGGCTGCAGGAGGGAGGGCTTCAATTCGCAGGAATATTCCAGATTCACAGCACGTGGGTGACCCCTCTGGAGGAACAGGCACCTCCAGCTTGCCTGTGCCACGAAGTGTACAGCTCTGACACAATGCTGTGCACATCAGCTGGTGCCATTTAGCAGTTGTTGAAGGAGAGTGCCCAGGGCCTTCCCAAAGGTACATGGGACAAAACCAGAATTGTGATTTGGCCATTCCAAAATAAAAATTAGGGGTAAAAATCCTGAAAATGTTGATTTACTCGCAATGGAACTGCAAGCATTTCCAAATGGAAGTCACAGACGAGCCAGCGGAATAGCAATTTGTGACAAACACGGCGCACGGTAGTTCTGGTTTCCGTCACGTGACACAAGCTTTGTCTGGCATTCGGAATGTAATATGCCGCTTTGATATGACAACAGAGGGAAGCTTTTGAGGAACGGTAATCCCTTTCAGATCACGTGGCGGTATTTGTTTCCAGGAATAATAACTAAGAGAAAGGAAATGGCTGTGTTCTTCTGTTAATTTGCTTACATTAGCTGTCACAGCTCAGGGACTATAGGTATAAACTCAGGTATAAACTATGGGAGCCAGAGATGAGGCTAATTGTCAAACTGTCCCTCCGTAGCAAACTGTCAATAATCGTTAGCAGTTCTCTGGTTCTCACCACGATCAAGTTCTTCTCGTCCTGAGGTCAGTCTAGAAAAGGTACACATGTACGTATGTAAAAAGGGGTGGCAGGTGGCTTTTCCTGCTAAAAGCACTCGTTTTTAGTGTAGTGCTGCACAGGAATAACAGCACAGCTGAGCTGGTGGACAGCAGAAGTGGCAGACTGAGCGAATATCAAAATCCAGATTGGGTTTAAAAAAGAAAAATGTGGGATACTGTCTAACAAAAAATACATACCTGATTATATGGGTTAAATATGAAGTTCAAAATATGAGATATGATGTACAGGTATGCATATACATGTATGTCTTTTTAACGTGTTCATATAACATCATTTAAAATAGATCTGTCAATATATAAAGCTTTTTCTTCACAATTCATGGCCACCCATTTATGCAATTTGAGCACAAACACTATATAAATCATAAGATAATACATTGCTTGCACAGAGCTTTTAGCTTTTCTCTACCGCAGCTGTTATAGAAAAATAATCAGTGTAGAACACAAGCAAAGGCCATATTAATAAAGAATGGCTGCAGACACCAAAGGGGAAAGGGTCAATGAGCCACAATAAGTTGGCAGAGCGTGCGGTAAAAACAGCCAAAGCAAAACAGAAACCTAACAAAATGAAAACAGCGAAAACCACAACAATCACAAATGGTGAAATGACATGATAAAAGCATTTTAGCCAAAACGGCCTGTAATCTGTAACCCAGCATTTTTGTGTACTCTTGGGCAAAACAGTCGAGATGAAAACAATTCAGGCAAACATGAGCCAGAGAAACACAAAGCGACCCTCCTGTGACCGGGGCGTGTTGCAGTCACAGTAAGTCTGGTCGGATTTGGACGCCGCTTTGCGTTAATTGAGCGGGAACTTGCTCATCACGGAGCGCCAGCGCATCGCAGCGAGCTGCAGGCTACGCACGTGCCAATATTTTGTTTTTTTCCCCCCGCCCGCTCATTGATTTCTCGTGAGGAAAGTTTTTCCATTCCGGCTTCGTGAGCGCTCGAGTTTTAATTTCCCTCGCTTTCCTGCGCTGCGGTCCGTGCGACGCGCGGATATATAAACTGGCGCGCACCCTGCATCCCCAAATTTCCTCCGCCTTTTCCCTCCGCCTTTCCGTTTTGTTGTGGCGGCGGTTGTTCACAGGAGCAGCAGGTGGGGCACGCCGGCGTGTGCCGTCTCACAGTCTGGAGCCCCGGCTCCTGGAGGAGACCCTCGTGTCACATTCCGAGCTGCAGAATGTCAAGTCGTCCAAACAGAGCGGAGGATAGAGAGACAGAGACAGAGACAGAGAGAGAGAGAGGGAGGGAGAGACAGAGACAGAGAGAGAGAGAGAGGGAGAGAGAGACGGAGACAGAGAGAGGGGGGGGGGGGAAACAGGACTTGCACTTTCCATCAAATGAAAGGAACAGCATTGAAAGGACACCTAATTACATTTATGAGCTTATCTGAGAGGCCGAGCGTGAATTCCAAACACTGCTCCTCAGCCAATTGAAATTCCGGTCCCACTCCCGAAAGTCTAAGCTCGGAGGCGGGGGTGGCGGCTGAGGGGGGTGAAGGGTGAAGAGAGAGGAGGGTGGGGAATACAGAGGGATGAAAGGGAGAGAGCACGGGGGGGTTGAGACAGCAGGGGTAGAGTGGGGGGAGGTTGGTACAGGAGAAGTGAGGAGAGAGGGCACGGAAAGAAAGTGAAGAAATTGAAAATATGCAGCCTACCAAATGCAAGCACCTTGAAAGGACACTACTGGAGCTTTAAATAGTGAAGAGCCTCCGAAGAAAGACAGCAGGGGTGCACACGCAGCTGGCAGGATCACGTTCTCAAACAGCACAAGTCCACAGAGACCGCCTTCCCCCTCTGATTCAGGGGTAAACAGGAAGCCCGCAACCCACTATATGAACACCAGGATAGGTGAAGAGACAGGAAATGCAAATGATGTTATGAATAATGCAATTAAAATCATTCCCATCATTAAAGTGCCATAACTGTGTACTCCAGCTATGTGGACTGGTTTTCCATCTGGGCATGCTCAGTTTTTGATGAATGCTCGCATGAGTTTTTTTTAATACCCAGGTGGGCATCCCTGGACAACCAGGTGTAGCGCTGAGATGGCAGAGTCTAACTTCCTGTCCCGGGGACTGCCAGGCTGCCTCAGGGGGAAAAAATGCACATGAAAGGCAGTTTGAAGTTGTTCTCATTAGCGTGTCACGACGAGGACGACTTCTGCACATTATGGACGCGGAGGTTTGGGGAATGAGCTCGTAAAAGGAGGGCTACCAGTTCAAATCCCAGGTGGGGGCACTGCTGGCATATATATTTTCACACTCTAAATTTCTTATATAAACATCCTGCTTATGCCGAGTGATATTTACAAGGGTGGGCAAAAGGTTCTTGCTAAGCGCGATACGTAACCCGCATCGATTCAGTAAATAGCTAGCTGCGTAAATATAAATGGGAGAGATGTAAGCCCTGTCCCTGCCTTGAATAAAATGTGTCTGTGAAGCGAATAAATAATTCAGGGTGTTTTTCCTCTTCTTTTTTTTTTCCTGTTTTTTTTGGACGGTGGCTCGCTCCTCCTGAGATCTCGCAGGGGAAAGTTACCATCGGCAGCGTAATTAAACTAGACCTCCAGCGTCCCGCGCAGCAGATTGTTTACTGTGGCAGTTTCGGTGACCCACTGCCTCAGGAAAGACAATGTGCCCCGGGGCTTTTTTTTAAGCTCATATTTCTCACTCAAACCCCTTCACGCATCGCTCCAGGAAACCTGACCCACTTCTCACAATGGCGGCCAGAGAAAGAAATATAAAGTTCCTTTCCTTCCTTTGTGAATTGCAAAGCACTGTGTGTCATAGGACGTTACGCTCGGCTAGCTTTGATCTTTTGTTCCCTTGGTGCAGAGGAGGCTTCCTTTAAACCCGTTATCTAGCCTAACCTGAACCCACCCCCTTTCCTAGTTATGCTGTGTGCTTTATGGAGAAGGAAGCCAAAAAATGGACAGTGAACAATCAATGACTACAGCCTGAAGGCGTAATTGGTTGAAATGTGCTGTGTCACATCACGCTGGGCGAGAGTACCTATAGCCATTGTTCCTTGGAGCACTATCTTTGTATTCTGTGTCATGCCCAGTTCTGTGTAACAGTTAGAGGGTGGTAATCCCCGATTCACCAGATACAGGATGCTCATCTCCTTTCTGTGTGGTTTGTTCCATTTGTCAAGCAGCTTTGCTGTGTTGCCAGGAAACATAATTAGCAAACACCATTAGGTGCTGCAACACAGGTAGACATCTTCGGGTAGCCATCTTACATATTAAATGTTATTAGACTGAAATAGCACTATAAATAAAGGCTCAGAACCTGGAACGTGGCCCAGAAACCAAAATGTTAAAAAAGAACCCCACTTCTTTACAAATACAACAACCCAACAACAACAGCAAGAGCAACAACAATTATTACGATTTATGTGGAGAGGACTTTTCATACAAGGAAACAAGCAGCTGAAAGTAATTGACAAAGGAAGTAATTCTTTTTTGGAACGCTGGCCACTGGGCTCTCCCTCAGCAAGGGACATCAGCACAGTCATCCTGTTGGTCTCGCAAAAAAAACTACCCAAAGAACTATGATGGGTCCCAAATACCCCTGTAGTGATCCTGGAAGAGTACTCTCACCATCTTTACTGCAAGGCAGATAACAGGCATGCAGTTCAGCAGCAGTGCTGATTGCTGCAGAGGAAGAATTCCCTGGACAGTCACTGATCTGTGGAGAGATGTGAGAGTCTCAGGTTGTCCGGCAGGTTCTGGTTGGTTCCACATTCCTAGGCAGTCTAGTGAGTCGTTATGCGCCATTAGCCCTCTGCAGGTCAAAGGTCACTACATGGGTTCTGATATGCTTAATGCAATTATATTACTGAGGGTCTCAGCAATGAAATGATATGCAAAGTGCACTCCAGAATGAGTGATGATGATCATTAGCTCAATTTGCAGGCAATTAATCACACTTTTCTGTTTGGAATCTGTACAAGCTGTTTTTCATGTTCCTCTCAGAGGAAAAGGGCCTTTAACTGCATTAATTTATGTATTTATTTATTTTATTAACATTTCTTTATACAGGGTTAGGTTGACTGAGCATGCATGCTCTTCCGCAGCCATGCCCTGTGAAAATCCCCTGCCCCCACCCCCCAAGTTGCCTAACCTGCATGTCTTTGGATTGCAGATGGAAACCTACACGGGCAGGCTGAGAACATGCAAACTCCACATGGAGAGGCCCCATCCGGGATCTAAACCCAGGACCTGCTTGCTGAGGGGTGAAAGTGCTATCCTGCACCACTGTGCCGCCCAAACACACCACTTCAGTACGTTCTGCTTTCATTCTCCAAGGCAGGCCTCTAAATGGAGAGAAAATGGCATCCGGGCTGACCCGATACGCCTTCATTCCTCAGCGGAAACAGTGAAGCGCAGACAGAGTGGAGCTGAGAGAGTGAGAGCAGGTAAGGGACGAGGGAAGAGAGGTCACCCGCTCACAGCTGAGTGAACAAGGGAAGAAAGTGAAGAAGAGAGAGAAAATGAGAAGCAAAGCTGTATGAAATTTGACATCTCTCAGGGTCTGCACCATCTCCGTTGTGACTCAGGAACAGACGATGTTTGGAATAGAGTGGGGTTGCGGAGCACTTCGCTCCACAGCTTGGATATACAGAGTAAATGTATCTGAACTTGCATTAAGGATTTATACACAGCCATTATTGCATCCATCTTATCTTTCATGCTTTACTCACTTATCAGTTTAAACCTGAAAACCTAAACTCATTGGAAAGAGTGGTTCTGGAAAAACAGCAGGAGGGAAAACTGAAAACCATGAGGTTTATAAAGAACACATGCAAGACTCAAAAGGCAACCATGACCGACCCCTCCACCCTTTCAGCCACCAGTACAAGCTTCTGCCATCGAGGCTTATACTACAGTGCCAATCACTTAAAATCAATAGAGCTAGCATTTTCTATTTGCAGACATAAATAGAAGCTTTTAAATTAATAGGCCCAAGAACTTTTTTTCAGGTTGCTGGGATGTCTTATTTAGTCATCTGAATGCATTGCCTTTTGTCTGTTTGCAGCAATTGTGCTTATCAGTGCAACAAACTGTGCTCTGAATTTTAACTGTTTGTATTTTACGTTTGAAACCGATAACACAATTGAAGTTCCTTTGGGAAAACAGTTATTCTATTCTGTTCCATTTTGTGCCGTTCTGTAATGGTTACTATGACGCTTGATTGAGGGTAATGAGGATCGTCTGGAAGAAATCAAGGTAACTGCTGTGTAACATTCTTACCACAGTATTACCACGTTTACCCTCTTTATCCAGAGCTGCGCAATTCCCTTTCCTGAATTAACTGTAACTCCCCAAGGAGACTGTATGTGAAAGGCTATAACTAATGGCATCAGCAATAAAAAGTCTAGAGGACAGGCCATTTTTCCAGTTTTGTTCTACTGGCGTACATTTTAATGTTTATAAATCATTAAAAGGGGTGCTTAAGATCTTGTTGGGGATATCACAGTGTCTACCCTAGTATAGCCAGAAGGATGGAACCACTCACAGAAAGCTTCTCATATTACTCTAAAGATACCAGGCCAACACTGATGACACAATGTACTTGAGGCAGGGTTTGAGTCCACTTTATGGGTGTGGCACCGGGGGCTCCAGGAGGCCACCAATGAGCCTATTTTAACACCCCCCCCCCTCACCCAACATCTCTTCCTCTCCCCCATGAACATGCCACTCTCCAGTGTTACCATTTCCCCGCAACGGTCTCTCTTCTGTCCCCTTACATACGCCGATCTCATTTTCTCTCCTCATTCGCCTCTCTTCCCATTTCCCCCATAGACCCCCAGGTTCGCGAGTCATTTGATTGGCCCCTGCTCCCAGTTCGGATACTGTTGTGCATGCACATTTAGACAAGAGTTAATGCACTTGAGACTGAAGTGCCATATGCACTCCTCCTAAAGCGGAGCTCTGTTTAATGAGGTCTGTTTCATCGCTAAGACCCTTCGTAATATAACTGTCATTGTTTCACACAACAGCTCAGAACAGCCACTTAACTGTCCTGAGGATGAGGAGCTGATTACTACAGGCTGATTGCTTGGAAGCCTGTGCTGCTCGGAGGTCTGATAGGCCGGTCAAACAGTAACGCGTCAGGCCCAGTGTGAATGCCTCCAGCGCTCCACAGAGTTCTGAACTCTCGAAGTCTCCTTGAAAGTGACCACGTTCCTGCCTTGTAGGGCATGCCCTCCACATAAGCAGGTGGATTACACAACAAGGAAAAGGATGGCGTGGTTTCGAGTTTCATTGAAGAAAGCAAAAAAAAAAAAACATTCCTGCTTACAGTGACATTAAAATAACATTGCACTGAAATGTCAGTGTTTTTTCAAGCCACATAAAAGAAATCGCTCACAAAAAAAAACCTGTAAAACGATCAGAAATGGTCTGTGAATTTATTGTTACAACTTGGTTGTGAGTGATACTGCATTTTCAGTTTCTAAAGTTTTGATTGCTTTCAAGTTTACGTGCAACCTCAGATACGCTAAATTAACTATGGTAGAATCTTCTTAATTGCATACAATAATGAAACAGAGCGCGACAACAGAGTGTTTCACTGAAGCATACACTATCGATGTGAGTTTCAACACAAACCACCATTGTAAATTAGGCCGATTTACAGATCATTACGCAATGCAACTGGTCATAATTTCATGAAAATATGCAAATATGCAATCTCTTTACAATGGAATAAATACTACTATTGGAGAATGACCCCTACCAATTTGTAAATCCGTCAGGATATAGACTATATTTTTCACACAATTCTGGCACAATATGTAACCTGCCAATAAATATTTAAATTATTTACATTTTTTATTTTTTCATGCATTTCCTTTTTATAGCCTACATATCAATGCATTGTGGTGGTCTCCTGAAGACCATGACTTTACATAGGCTACTAAATGTAGATAAATATAGGGAGACAACGTGTCAAGTTGACGATGGCAGTAAAGCTAGACCGACCACAGTCACTGTCACACAAAGTCACCACCTACCAGGAAAAACCCTGATTAAATCATTTCTGTAATGCAATAATGCAAAAATGCACTTCTGATTAAAACTGCAAACAGCAATATCCCACATTCTGAAACCCCTCAAAAATAAATGACAACTCTGAACATGCAAACTTACAACGGTCAATGCAGCAGCATTTTCAGGTGGAATGCAACATTTAAAGGCCTGTAATTGAATGGTCATATTCCAAACTAATATAAATTTAACACGCATATCACATAAATAATTTTCTAAAATGATGTGTCAATTATTCAGCAAAATTAATATATAAACAATATCAGTATATATTTTATGAGTTTGGACTGTGAAAATCGCAGCCTAGAATTTATTCATGGTTTTTCAAAATGTAACTTAAAGGATACCTAAGTACCTGAGCCGGTACATAAATTATAAGGGCTACGAAACTAACGGTATGAATACAAAACAGGAATTAACACATTAGGTAAAAAGTATTAGCATTAGCAACACAGTAACAATCGGTATACAGTTGAGTTTTACAGTCTTCACAAGCCCAAAAAGTGGCATCCGACCAAAATTGACCATAACCAGACCAGGAGACACAGAAATTCATTTTCAAAAGACAGATACCCGAACCCTAACAGACATGCTGACAACCAGTCCCGAACCAGAACAGTGGAAAAATGAAGACAGCAAACCCACGCAACCCAGCCAACCTGACCCAAGTGAGAGAGACAGCACGTCATGCCCAAATAACCCAGGCTAATGCTTAAATTGAGTTTACCTAGCCTATAAATAACCAGCCGTACATACAGATTAACATTTAAATAGGTGTAGTGGAATAATAAAATACTTAAATAGCATTAATGAAAAAGCAACCCACAAGTCACAAGGGAAATAGGCTACTTTATTTTATAAAGTGAACAAGAGATGAGGCAGCTAAATAAAGCCGAGCAATTGAAAAAACCCATAAACAAAAGTTATAGATGAAAATGTTACAGGCTAGGCTGCAAAATTCTGCTGCCCCAATTTCTCCCCATCCTTGCTAACAATGACCACAGAACTACACACATACCCGCAAAAGTACTCTTGGGTACATCAGCTGCAGTGCCATATACCTGGGACCTGCGAGAATTGTAATGAACCAAACCCACACCTGAATTTTAAATATACACCCACAGCTACTTGGTGCACCAGTGAAGACCTCTAGTTTACAAGGACACAGGAGGACCTTTCCACATTATTGAGTTAAGTTATACAACTAACAATTCCAAGGGTTATGCAACTACATCCTGTCAATAATCGTTTAAATCAAACTCACCAGTGATCTATCGTAGGATGCATCAAGTGCACGTGTGTTTGCTCTGAACATGGTTGTGGTTTACACACACAGTAGGCTCACATGGCATTTCCCTGTGCAGTATCTCTCAGGAAGCATTCAGATACAATAACTGAAGCAAAAATTTCAGATTTTACCTCATACACTGCTCTTCTATTTTTGACCTTTTTTAGCAAAGCTTCTCCTAAGTGCCTAATTTTGGATTATAACCAATATGTGCTTTCACATAAAGAATGGTTCTGCATTGATCTTCCTTGGTTTACTGGGTTTATTAAACAAGGAGCTGGTTTACTATGTAGCCAACATTACATCCTTCCCTGTCTTTATGTTAACACGTTTACAAAGAAATTATTCCAACAAAAAAATATTTGGCCCACACAGTATGAAAGTGGAGTTCAAATAGCTAGACAGTGTGCAAAACGGAACAGAGGTGCCCACTGGAAGTCCAAAGTGGCAATGCAAGAGAACTGCCTCCTGCTGTAGTGAAGTGCTAGTCTTTTGAGTTCACCACTGCCTGCAGCCTGTGTGCTTTGTGTTTTCAGCACGTGGGTCTCCCTGGGTTTCCTCCTCTTGTCCCCCATCCTGCGATGTGGCGCAGACTCGCTCATTAGCGGCGCTCAGCTCCGGCGCTGCACGGGCTCAGCGGCCTTTCAGCCCAAACCGCAGCTCCGCACCGCAGTCAGACTGACATTTCATTCGCTACTGCGTCACCTACGAATGGCGGCTCTGCGGCGAGAGGCCGGAGCCGAGGGACCGAAAGGCTGGCTCTTCAGCACTTTCCAGGCCTGCTGGCAGCTTTCTAGGGGAGCTCATCACGGCTGGGGCTCTCTCTCCCGTGGGTCCAGCTAGAACCCACGGGTGAAAAAAGTCATTTTTTAATTGAAACATTCTTTTATTCCTTCACTGAAATGATAAATCTAGTTTCGCTCTAATCCAAGTCTCATATTTCTGCTGGAATGCTGAACTTGTTTCACACTAAAATAAAACATTTATAGATTTTGTATATACATTTACATTTAGGTTATTTTATGTTTTGAATGTGTTGTGGGCAATGCATTTTCCACATACATAACTTTACTTCAAAAGCACAGTTTAATTATCAGTTAAATCTTAATTTCATTTAATTTCATGTGAAAAAATAAGCCAATTTGGATAACCTGTGCATGATTTTAGCTGCCTTTCGATGCTGATGTTGAATTAGTTTGAGGAGGGTTGTATCTGAGGGTTGACTTTCTATTCGAGAATTCTAAACAAATATCCTTGCACTGAGTTTAAATGACATTTAGCTGAATTTGTAAAACTGATTCAAGGCCATCGCTAGCTCATACATAGCTCCACAGCCTTTTTGAAGAATAGGTTTTCTATAAATAGAAGGGTTTCGCTTCAATGCCTTCACAAATATTGATCACAGGGAGGTGGGGTTAGACATAAAACCTTCTGGGTTCAGTTGGAGAGATCAAACAGACATCAATAATCCCGATAACCTGTTCAGTGAGGAGGTAAAGACTAATGCTCAGCCGTTGGCTTCCTCCTGTCCTTGATGGCATTTAAACTAATCCAACCTGCTTTTTCTCGGAGAGAGACTGATTTAATGCCGTTAGTGATGGTAGAATGGGGCTTCATGGAGTTATCATGTTCTACCAATGGAGAGAAAAGTCTCGCAAGCGCATGGTAGCTCCATGCAGTATGGGGTTCATACAGGCAGAAATGTGGCCTGTCTTCTTTTCATATTGCCCTTTTCCGGATTTCTGTATAGCTGAAGAAAGCCCTCGGCAGATAACATAAATCCATTCATTTGGATCCAGTTTCAGATTTCACTTCACTGTCCTCCTATGTGGAAATCCATATGTCAACAGCGGCGATTTCAGAAGAAAATACAGGCACATAACTGATTAATACACACCAACAAGACAGAAACATAAGAATACTGCTTACATAAAATACAGCGATGTCGAGATGAGTGTTCTAGTCACTGTACCAGCATCACTATGTTTAAGAATGGCTAAATGGAGACATTACTTCATCAGAAATCCCATGCCAGCTTCACGCTGATGGTACTTTTTCTGCAGTTACCGGATCAATGTCTCTGGGAACAATGGGAAGGGCATGTGTGGACCTGTGTGGGCAGCAATGGATCAGAACCCCGATTATGTCAACCTGACAGCCTTCTCATGCTGCTCTGCAGAACTTACACTTCTTGAGAAGTGGGTTCAGAAAGTTGTCAAGACTGTAATGGCATGTTTTTCTCTATAATTTTCAAATCAGAGGTATGAATGCAAGGGCCCAGACATACACTAAACCACATGTACTCACAACAAAGGTTTCAATGACCTTCTTGGATGACCTAAAAGGTACCCATACAGGAAGAACGCTCAAAAAAAAAAAGTGACTTCCCAGTGCATTCCAGGACTGCTTACACAGTTTTCAGAGGGAGTTCATCACGGCTGGGTCTCTGTCTCAACAAATAACGTCTGTGAGCTAG
Source organism: Anguilla anguilla (assembly GCF_013347855.1). Lineage (NCBI taxonomy): Eukaryota > Metazoa > Chordata > Actinopteri > Anguilliformes > Anguillidae > Anguilla > Anguilla anguilla. The sequence continues at coordinate 19,963,427 of NC_049209.1, forward strand.
GATAATGGGAAACAAAGTAATTTTTCATTGTAATGTTAAGCTACTGTATTGTTTTATATTAACCCAAGTCTAATGCAGCTACTGCAAATGTGAACTTGCTTCAGACTAAACAAACTAAAAATACATAGGCATTTATTTGCATAGTTTGGTTAAATTTAGGTTATTTTGTGTTCCAAATGTGTTTATTGTGGGCAGGAACTTCCCCACATACAAAACTTTAAAATGACTGTAGTTTCTGGATCTGCATCACTGTGTTCAGGAGTTGAATGGTTATTGAAATAACATTCTTACTGAAAAAGCAAGGGTTCAAACATTCACTAAACCATACAACCTCACAACAGAGGTTCACTTGCTTCTTGGACTCCTAAAAAGCCCCCACACTGGAAGAATGCCCAATTATTTTTGAAGACAACTTTTAAGCACTTATCTTGAAGAACCGGCAATAGAAAATCCAGACAGTTTTATTTCAGCAAATCCAAAACAAGAGACGTATTGCTGATGGGGGATTTCCAATCCAAAACTTTAACTGAACCAGCATTGCCCTATAAATAGTTTTCAGGTGGGGGAAAAAAAACAACAACCTGTGGCGGGCCTGTAATTTGTGGTAAGCTGACAGGTGGACGGTTTCGATCGAACCTTGCTGCTGGCCTCGCGGGGCATCCAGGTGCGACACATCCCCCAGGGCAGACAGGCAGGCGAAGGGAGGGACGGGGGGTGTGGTTGTGATGCCAGACACCCAGAGGAATTGAGGTGTCAGTGTATGGCTTCCGATGAGGGATATCAGAGATTGGGGGGGGGGGGGGGGGGGGGTTGGTGAGTAATCGCAGCCGACCGGTCCCTTCTCTCAGTGATCAATAGGAGGCAGCGGGAGCGGGAATTAGATTCCAATCTCCACCCCCTTTTGCAGATTAAGCCATTTCCAGGACTGGCCATGTAATTGCTCAACCCGCAGACCCCTGCCACCCTTAATGCCGCCTCCCGTTCTGCTCGTTAGGCTAATTAAGATCGTAATGAAAGTGGAGGAGAGTTTGCAGGCCTAACAGGGGGACATTTGCATGCCTCCTTCTCCTCTTCCTCCTTGAGCCAGTTGAGAGTGATGGAGTTCATCTCTGCACTAATTTAACAATAATCTGCTTGTATATGAATTCAATTTCAGGTACATATTTATATGGCTGTCAAAATATATCAACTACAGCCACTTTAACATTTAGAAATTTATGTGACATTCAATTCCTGAAAATAGTATACAGCACCAAACAAAATCCTTGTTTTCATACAGTGACAAATTTTTCATCAGGGCGTAGGACGGTAAACTGCACTAACACAAATAGCATCTTAATTTGTGTTGACGAACTGTGCGGAAAAATTGTCATCTAAGACCTCTCAAAAGCTGAAAAGAAATTATACCATCCTCTTAAACGCGATAACGGCCCCAAGTGGATGTCACCTCTACTCTACTGGCGATTCTGTGGAAAAATATTGTTCTAAGTCAGCAGACTGCTGCAGCTCTTCTGGCTGCAATGTGAAAAGGCACCTGTGTGTGAAAACAAAGCCCAGGGAACTCACTTTCTTGCACGTGCCCGGAATTGCGTACGCATGGCTGACATGACATGCTCTTGGTACCGACTGTCCAGCTCAACACCCTCTTTGGCATTCATACTCCAATATGTACGGTAAAACCCTGCCTTGTCACGCGAGAAAACCAGAAATAATAAAATTAACTTGAAATCCCAATTAGCTGCAATGTTTCATGGTGACTGCATGGCGAACTCTTCGGGGACCAATCTGAGGTTTCCTTTAAAGAGGCCCTTAAGCTGCAGGACCAGTCAGGCTGACTCCCTGTGTTTGTCCCCGTGATATTCATGCTATAAGTAGAACTGACTGCTCATCACCCCCACATTACAGAGTTTCATTAAAAAATAGGGAGTAATAGCAGAGCCCCAGGTGCTGACAAGCATTGCAAATCCATCTCCCAACACAATTCCCTTTTCCACAGACTCGTGAGCCCCATTCCTAAAATCTGAAATGGCGTTTTTTTTAAAGTCGGTTCACCCAGGGGCAAAACAATTTGCTGGAATTTGCTGAGAGTTGGAGCCTGCACCTTAAGTTTGGAACCTTTAACTTGGAACTCAAAACTAAGAACTCGTACAGTAGTGTACTCAGAAGGGCTTCCCCACTGTCAGGCAGTTCTCTTCTGACTGTTACCAGTACTGTACCATTCATGCTTTGTCAAATGGATCGCCCCTTGACCTGTGTGGCCATTACGAAGGAAGCAGGCAGACTCACACAGGTAAAGCCCCAGGTTTTTCTGCACCTGCAGAATGTCTCTCCCATGTGGGTCTTTGTGCAGAAGGGTGAAAATGTTCCACCTTTAAAAGAAAACTGCCAGTGCAGCTTCACTCTGCAATTCCCCAACTGAACACTTACTGCTCAGAAAACGACAGCCAGTGCTTCACAGCTGACTCCGTTGGGTCCTCCAACGCCTTACGAAAAGAAACGGTACAGACTTGTTTCACAGAGCCGAATCAGCTGCACGTTCACTCCAAAGCTCCATTTTTCACTTCAAAAATCTTAGGGTTTGTTGTCACGGAAGGTTTGAAGGACAAAAAACAACCATGGTCTGGGTTCTATAGGACTGAAATGTAGCCTCCATTTTACTTTAAACTACAAGCATAATGCATGCTCGGAAGAGAAAGCAAAACTTATTTCCAGTGCTGCACTAATGTTACTTGTTGAGTATTAGACAATTGATATAATTTTATAGGACTTTTCAGTCCAAAATGAGGGGGGGAAATGGGCAAAAGCATTAAAAGCTTTTTAGTGGGTTTCACATTTCCAGTTCTGAAATAGCCTGTTTAATCTATGAATAAAAGTAATCGTGGATAGAAAGTTAGTTTTGATTAAAAAGGAATGATGCTGTATTTAATTTTGTTTCATGCAGCCAGAAATTGGAACTTGCCTTCACCAATAAATTAACATTACATAAGTTGAGCATATTTGAAGTGGTTTCAAATGGTCAAGGATGACAATGGGAGATAAATGTTACAAGCACATGGTAGGCTACATGCCATTAAGCTCGGCTCTTAAATTAGACCGGACGTGAACCATGCTCCCACGTTAAACTGCCAAATAAAAGCCAAGGTCTAAACTTAGCGTTAAGCCAGGCTGGTGATAAAATGACTGTGGGGAAAAATGCTGCTGCACAAAATGCAACTTTATTGTTTCATAAAACCGCACACATAATACAATGACAGTTAATACCCCTGGCTGCTATGATCAGTGAGGATGGCATGTTCCTTTTTCCCTTTCCTCCTTAGTATTCTGTGTTGATGGCAGTGGAAGTAATGTAGCCATGTACTGCTGTCTTGAAGACTCAATTCGCATCTCCCTCGTGAACAAGTCAGTGCCAGTAATGCTAACAGGCTGGGCTTACACGACAAAAATCCATCTATTGTTCAACTTATTTTGGTCTACTTATCATTTTCAGTTTTATTCTACTCTGTTCTAAAAGGATGATGGGTAACCACATGAAACCTGAATTCAGAGAGCTGGCCTGATTCTAGAATGACGAATGGAATTCCAGATCAAGGCTGCTCTATCAGAGGGTTTACTTAGCTGAGGGGAAAGACGGAAGGCGTCCCAGGCCCAGCCACGCCCAACTTACTGGACGGAAGAAGAAAGTTTGAGTTGAGTGGCGGGCTGCTGTGGCAGAGCTTGTTGCAGAGAAGGGGAGAGAGATTTGGAGGCGCGTTCCGTCTCCCAATGAATCACGAGGCGAGTCGCAGGCACTGCTAAGAACAGCATTAGAAAAGTACACACGGTAATTGGTCTCAGATGCATATCACAAATCCCGGCTCAAGTGGAGCGTGCAGGAAGCTGGGCGAGACGCGCACCCGCTACCAAGCAACCCGTCAACCAGCCTGAGTATGTGTGTGTGTGTGGGGGGGGGGGGGGGGGGGATCCCAGAACTGGGCAGCACAATAGGCCTGGATCGAACACACTGGATTAACAGGGCTGAGAGAGGCAGGTCTGGTTAAAATGGCGCGGATTTCAGTGTCGTGTGGCCGGCAGCCCAGTAACTGATCGCAGTGTAGCCACAGAGGAAGGGTTTCAGCCATGAGGGTCGTCTCTGTTCAGTGGACACGTCCTCCAGCCTATCGCAGTCTCAATAGACGCAGTCTATTAGAATGTAGAGGAACACAGTCTGTTGGAATGTAGAGGGACACAGGCTGACGGAATGTAGAGGGACACAGGCTGACTGTACGTATACGGACACAGTCTGACGGTATGTAAGGGACACAGGCTGACGGGATGTAGAGGGACACAGGCTGACGGTATGTATATGGACACAGTCTGACGATATGTAAGGGACACAGTGTGATGGGATGTAGAGGGACACAGGCTGATGGGATGTAGAGGGACACAGTCAACATGCACTGTGGAGGAGTCAAAAATGTGTTCTCCTGAATCGCACCAAGGTGGATGCTTCAGTAATGCGATGGGCTTACAAATACCAGTGGGCAATCAAAGTTGCGAGATAAAAAAAGGAGGACTGGGTTTAAAACAAGTTGGATTTACTAAATGTCAGAGATGAACAGAAAATCCTACTGCTCTGGGAGAAGCAATCAACACCCCCCCCACCCTCCTCCCCCCCTCCACCACCTTCAAACACTTTTTTTCCCCAAGTGAATCGGAATACAATGCCTGGAATAAAATGCTGAATCATATATCAAAGGAATGCTCAAGACTCATTAGGCAATGTTCAGAAAAATTGATTGCATGACATTCACTTAGAGTCCTGAACCTGACCAGCAATTGGAACCAAAGGTGTACAGGAAATCCGAAAAAATGAAGCTTTTAGCAACACACCCTTGATCTGGTACCAGCAATGACAGGAAATTGAAATTTACATGCTATGCTGCACACATATTTCTGGCAAAGTTATGTATAATTTTGTATACCTGCATGAAACAACCGTTTCCATTTGTTGCTTCAAAATGTTAAATTGAGTGTTTTTCTGGTCATTTTTGTAAATAATAACCCACCTGTTCACAGGTATTTGTTTTTTACAGTTGCTAACCCACAGGCACTGTACACAGAGGCCATGAAGTGTTACTCTGAAAGGACTGACACTAGACTTCTTTCCAATAAAAATAAAAAATAAAAATGTTTTTTGTGAGTCTAATAAGTAAATTCGTACTGCCTCAGACATGTACACTGCAACGCTCACCACAGAGTGAGCAGTTTCCATCTCTGTAACACTGCTCTGCCTTAACAGGCAGGGAGTTCAGGTGCCCATCCGATATGATAACCGCTGGGATGCTTTCCCAATGTTACGGTGAGCGGTCATGAGCCCCCTTGTTTTCTTCAAGCCTGTTTCTCACCGCGAAACCCATTTGTTCCGCGCCTAACCAGGCCAGCCGGGGAACGCGCCGCAGGGAAGAGGCGGAGCCAGTGACAGGAGCTGGGGTCATGGCTCCGGCGCCACAGGCCAATCACCTTCCTTGTTTTTATGGTCAGACAAAGATCCGTAATCCATTTCACAGTTTTAATGAGAAAATAAAAACATTAATTGACCAATTTGTTTTTCATTCTACTAACCCTCACCTCGGCCCAAAGCCTAAATATACCCCACCCCCCCTTAAAATCAAGGAAGTAATTTACAAGAAGGAAAGAAAGAAAAAAAGAAAAGAGCACAATACTCTGAAGCTGAAGATGCCCGTGTCGGGAGCTGGTCGTCCGCGCTCCAGACGGGTTAATGTGGTTTCCTGTGATTGGTGGAGGGCGGTGGCAGCGCCGGCCCGGACTCGCCCGCGGCCGACGGGCCGCCAGAGCCCTTCTGAATTCCCCTCCTGAACCGCGGCGGCCTCGCGTGCTTCACTTCACTTCCGCGGTAACTTTCCATTTTTTTCCATTTTCCAGGCGTCACCGTGACAGATGCCGTGATGTGAAAATCCGGGGTGCGGAAGGAGGGGGCTGTCCAAGCCTGTTCGATGGCAAGATGATGTTGGGGAGAAAAAAAGAAGCTGAGCTTCCCCCCGCTGATCTGCGTGTGATCACTTACCCATCACTGGTGTTAACACTGCAGCCCAAAGACCAGCACATCTCCTCACTAAAGGTACTTATCTAGCAAATGAGCACTCTCTTTATCCATTTCTTTTTCTTCCTTATTGCTCCTTGGGTCATTTCATTTCTAATTTGTTTTTCAGCTCTCCCCACCCCCCCCCCCTTCCGCGTGGGCTGGGACTATCTAGAGAGCTGTGGACGCTCTAGGGGCATGCGTGGATGTGTTTTCAAAAAATGTCTTCCAACCAACAGAAAAGATCTTAAACAGCTATGAGTAATACTTACATGAATGAACAATAAAATCTTTCCCAACTATTGAAAAGCACAACGCCAGGAACACTTAGGAAAGGCACATGCACAGTCTGATTAGCACTGTTTACATATATTTACAAGATAAAGAGAGATGGGCAAAACCCTGGCCGGCACTTTTGTGCTGATTCAGTGCATCTGTGCCAATTATGCAGTGGCTCAGATGCCGTTATTATATCAGTTTGACAGGTACTTTCATACTGCAGCTTCATAGGAAAACACAATCAATTGCCTACCGACTCTGTGACGAATACCCATTCTAATCTAATTAGTGTGCACTGTTCACTGACTAAAAGGCTTTTGATCACACATGCACACAATTATTGCAATTACAGAGATTGCATGCTTTTGTAAAGACACATATGAGTTGAAAGGAAATTAACACAGTATTCTTTTGTTGCTCAACATATACATATAACAACATTTGATTTTCTTGAAACCCCCCACCGCCCGCTGGCCCTTTCAACTATAACATCAACGGTTTTTTATCCTTTTTCTAAAATGCCATGTCTTTGTACCCTGTCTTACAAGCTCACCATGTGATCCCAAACTGAAAAATTGAAACCTAACCTCTAGTGCCCAACCCCATGCATAGGCCCACCTTTATAGTAGTACATCCCCAGGCTGACAAACATTGCAGTATAGCCTACTGCATGAACAGAACTGTAACACCTCAGAGACTACATAGCACCTTTATGAAATCGAAAGTCATAACCCTTATTAGTGTTACCCAAAAGAAAGTGTTAGTAGTCAGTATGTTAGTAGTGGGCAGAGGTGTCGACAAGGGAGGGGGATCTGGGGGTGTGTGGTGAGAGCTGTGCATGGGGGAGGGGAGGGTGTTTGCACTGGCAGAACATACATTTTCTAAAATTGACTGTGGTAATTAAGCACATGGTATTACAAGTGGTCACATCCCGAAGCAACCACGGCACCAGCTCTTCGGTGAGCCCACTCTGCTCAGGGAAAAGGCAGGTGAAATTAAGGAACGATGGTAAATCTAAATCCTTGCACAACTGGGCATACACTCCGTGTACCGGGTGCTGAAAGCACACATGGCCGCCTCTCCAAGCACTGGATGTCCAGCTCTTATAAAGCCTTGCTTTCATTAGCAGCACTGCTGCTAACAGCAAGCGTCTCACTATGGCTACTACGTTCATCCATTTTTGCTATATTGTCCTATAGATATTTGCCAGATGAGTATTGCAACTAACAATGAAGGAACTGTAAACAAGAGGATAGAATCTTTGCTATGGTACCAGTAAGAGTAAGCAATTTCTCATTTCACTTTGATGTGAATGGAACAAGTCATTTTAAAAATGTTGCAAACCATGGGACTAAACTAGGCTTTAAGAGCTCATTTAAAGGCTAAACTATGGCAAAAGAATAATTAATTTAAAACTATATCTTCAGCCATCAACGGTCCAGTTGAAATCATAACTAGACATGATATCCAAGCGATCAATAGCAACAAGAATCTCCTGGATGGATTTATTATGATATTTGTGGACAAAATAACAATTGAAGCGCTACAGATAATTCTCTTGAAAATCTATATTTCTATGTTTCAGTACAGTGAACTTTAGTTGTGCATATACGTTGTCATTTTGAACCACATTTTCATTGCAGTCAACTAGAAACGGGTGACGGGTGGTCGGGGGTGGGGGAGTACTGTGATTACTAAGCACCGAGTTTAAAAATAAACAACTAAAATACAACAAAGTCTTTCTGGATAGGAGCAAATCTGCGGCTGCCCAGATGAAGTCAATGTATGGGAAACACTGCTTGTAATAAGTCTTTGTAAATATTTTCATCAGCATACAAATTATAATGTGCATTACCAGAGCACTGGTAATATCATATTTGACATGTTCTATGAAAACACTTGTTAATTGGTTGTAAATGTTTAATTAAAAACATTACTCTTCATGACATCTTTATAATTTATATAATGGGCATCACTCTTGTCATAAGTTTAACAGCCAGTGGCCAGTAATTGCCACAGTGTTGTGAAGCATTATGATACAGATTGAATCAATTATGCCACTTACTGAAAACCATTTGCTATAATCTGGCAATAGTTATGACACTATAACACTTAAGCCAACTTGAAAAATAAATAATATAAGACTTTTCCAGAAATAACGTGCTTTTGATCCGTAAAAATCATCAAAGTCAGGGAAATTTAAAGTCCTGTGAACATTCTGGCAATAAGTACGCAAGTAAGTAAAAAAGTAAATAAGAAAGTGAATAAATAAATAATATTTATTTGCCAGAGCCAACATAATGGCTCTTACAATTTCAAATGTGCACTTCATGCTTATACTGTCTCAAAAAAACAGCAAGCTATATTTTTCTCACCCTAAATTACCCTCCAGCATGAAGCGACCATCTTTCTTTCTTTCGAACTTGCTTTTTCTCTCATCAAAATCACACCAAGAAGCCAACTGCAGGGGAAGGTTACGCAGCTAATGCAAATCTGAAGATCCACCAAAACCTTTCAGACATTTAGTTCCAAATCAGCAGCTGCCCACTTCCACACCATGAAATATCACTGCAAATGAAAGGACACAGCCAGGTTGACTACCATCGCCCTAATGTTATTTTTTTGCTATAAATCGGCCATTTTTACTCGTGAACATGAATAGAATGAAAGATGAGCTTGATATGATCTGAAAATTGTTGATTTATTGTCTTGTTGTTAAATGCATTATTCTGTGCTGCAGGCTGTAGCCTATTAATGCATATTGTCTAGCATCCATATAGGCACCTTCACTGAGGAGAACAATGAGAATTGCATTAGCCTAAATAACTAATCATGCAAGATCAATACAACTTATTTTGCCAAGAAAAGGTTCACTGAATGCACACAGATGCAAATAGCCTTTTTTCATCCAAATCATCCTGTCGTGGAAAACATATGTATATTTGTATACGTCATCTTTATGAAAGTTTTGGTTTCCAAATAGTTTTAAAAGCACAGAAATACAAGATTATGTTATGTATCATTATTCACCCCTGCCTATCATACATGTTAATAATAGATATAGCTGGACTTACAATAATTTGTTCAAGAAACTAAATTCCTTCTGCAAAAAAAAAAAAAAAAAAACCTAGAGGGAACTGAATAATAAATAATACCCACTTCAGTGTTACTGTAACAGAGTGCATAACAATGATGCATTATATAGCACTTACATTGTGTTTCCTACACAGCTCATATAATTCATTCAGAATGCAAGTTATGAATGCTAGTGAAAGGTTCATGAAACAATACACAATCCAACACTTGTGGAGGCATGAGTTCTACAGTTTGCGCTTTGCTAATCACTTTTCATTAAAACTGCTGGAAAAGCAAGCACCTGCACACACACACAAACTGTACACACACAAACATATGCATAAACATGTGTACATGCATATATACACACCCACAAACACACCAAGGTACAGCAAAAGTTCAGCTCCTGGTTGTCATTGGAAACAGACATGGACAAATGATCATCTCTAACAAAAGCATTTTAAAGATTACACTCTCTCTCATTCCAGACCTTTTTATGATCCCACAGTGACATCACTGCCAACAACTAGCAACAGGTAATCTGAATACACACCAAATCGCATAATATAAGAGCAAGCCGTGTTAGATTTATGGTTCTGTGTACATAAAAGAAAATGAGAAGCCAAATATGCATACAAGTATCTAGTCGACGTCACAGCACTGAATGACTCTATAAATGCCTTCGTGAGAATTTCTTTGTTGGGCTTTCATTTTCCAATTTATTCTGGAACTCAGAGGCAAGAGCCCGAAAGGTGCATTTCTCTGCGGTTACATGAAAATGCTAAATGTGGGGGAGAAGAAAAAATATCTAGTTTTCAAGTTCATAATGTTAACCATGTTTCATTTTGAGTTTGTTGACAGCCATTATAAAATGTTCATCTTTTTGGGTCATCCTCTTTTGCCTTATAAAATTCAGAGCCATAGAAATGGCTGCCATAGAAACCTCCGTATTATGGTGTAGTAAAACAGGAAGAAAAAAAGGAAGAAAGAAGTATAAATCTGTCCAGTATTTTATATATATATATACATATATACATATATATACATATATATACACATATATGAAAGAAGCTAATGTAATTGTCATCATTCACAGATCTGGCACAAGGTTTAAGGCAAAGCACCTGCCAGCATCGCGCTCTCCTGATGGGCTTCTTAAGCTTGTGGCGTGAAAGCAATTTGACAGATTAGTTACGCGGTTGGCAGGTGGAAATAAGACAGCCCTGGAGGATGTGCGTCGGGGTCCTCCGGTGCCTGGTAGAAGGCGCAAGCCTCCTGTTTTTCGAGAGGTCTGGTGTACTCAGCTACCTTAGTTCAGAATGGAGCCTGTGAGGGCAGGGAAGGTCTAAAGGAGGGACAACTCTGACAGGGTCGAGAGTATTCTTCCAGGGCCTTGAAAAAGAGGAAGTGATTCCTGAGGGTTTGAGCATGAACCCCTGATGGGCCTCTTTGGTTTTAGCATTGTGGTCTGAATCCATGCTGCAAGTTCACTGATCCTTAATGAAGTGAATGGGATGACATGTTGGGTCATCAATGAAATTAACCATCAAAAAGATGTGCCGGCATAGCACTGAAATGATTGAAAAACCTACTGCATCCAGGATCTAATACCATTACAAGAACCAGCGTGAATGAACACAAAAATTATTGAACCATATTTGATCTAATATCAAACAGAGGAATGACGATACATTTACAACTACAAGCTAAAATATTTGATACTCCACAGGTAAGTATGTCTGCCGTGCTGACACTTCATTATAATGAATAAAATAGATATTCCTGTATTGTTACGCACCCTTGTGGTAATGGCTGGCACTGTGACTGTCGCAGAACACAAAGCTTGGTTTTGACCATAGCGTCCCCGCCCATTACCATGCAGTTCTGCATTATGCTATTTACAATAAGCTCCATCTTTATTTTGGCAGCAGTGTTTTTCTTACTGGTCGCAGTACAACCAGTAATTTATCACTATGTATACCTCATCAGTTTTTAAGGTGACACATTAACAAGAAGTAGGCTAACATTTTTGGAGGCCTTTGGAGTGCTGTCTGCATACAACCCAGTTTATTTCTATACATGTGCATAAACGCTAAATGCCATTGGTTAAGTCCAGAAACCACTTCAGTAACAGATAATTCATGGTTAGTGTGCTAAAGCTGTCCTAGGACAGTCCTGGTAATAAATTAGTTAAATGCCTGCACAAAGACAATATCTCATTACAGTACAGACTAAAGGGAAACTTTGGCAATGCCTCACTGTAATTTGGTGGAACGAAAAGAGAAACTTTCATCCCATTAACACAAATTACCCACTGATATAAGGGCCATCACTGAAACATGGCCCTAAGAATGGCTTTAAAATGGGGCTCAAGTACTATTTGTTCCCATAGGTGTATATTTAGGGCTGGAAAATGTTCTGAAGGCAGCTCTCCAAGATAAATATGATGAAATTTTCCTAATTTTTCTTCTATATGAAAATATATATCACTCATACTTGGGATTTGACATTTTAAAAATGGATTTTGTGAGTCATCTATATATATATATATCATATGTTCTAACAAATAGCCCAATTTTATAGATGTAGTGTAAAATCACAGTAGACTCTTGACAGTTGTGCATGTGCTTGGACCTATGGTGGCATCACACTCAGAAACAAGAGTGTGCATATTACAGAAATGAATTAAATCAGTTCGACTTATGCAGGATCACATAAGCCTTCTGCAATAAATGGAGCATTCATTTATCCAGTAGGCTATTCTAAGCAGTTCAGTGAGCAAGTAGTTATTTGTAAAAATAAATATTAATTATTATATACACACTACATGGTCAAAAGTATATGGACACTACTAACTAGTGGGCTTGGCGACTTTAGCAACACCCATTGCTAACAGGTACAAAAAAATCAAGCATGCAATCTCCATAGAAAAACATGGGTCATACTCAAGAGCTCAGTGACTTTGAACGTGGTACTACTGTCATGGGATGCCACCTTTCTAGCAAGTCAGTCTGCCGAATTACTGCTCTGCTAGAGCGGCCCCGGTCAACTGTAAGTGCTGTTAGTGTGAAGTAGAAATGTCTCGGAGACTGCCTCTGGAAACAACATCAGTGCAAGAGCCGTTTGTCCAGAGCTTCATGAAATAGGTTTCCATGGCCGAGCAGCTGCACACACTCCTAAGATCACCATGCGCAAAGCCAAGCGTCAGCTGGAGTTGAGTAAAGCATGCCACCATCATACTCTGGAGCAGTGGAATCATGTTCTCTGGAATGATCAATCGTGCTTCACTATCTGGCAGTCTGACGGAAGACTCTGCCTGCTCAACTGCATAGCGCCAACTGTAAAGTTTGGTGGAAGAAGAATAACGGTCTGGGGCTGTTTTTCATGGTTTGAACTAGGCCCCTAGTTCCAGTGAAGATAAATCTTAATGCTACAGCATACAATGACATTCTACAATGGCTTTCTGGCAACAGTTTTGGCAAGGCCCTTTCCTGTTTCAGCATGACAATGCTCTCGTGCACAAAGTGAGGACCATAAAGAAATAGTTTGCCAAGCTTGGTGTGGAAGGATTTGACAGGTCTGCACAGAGCCCTGACCTCAACCCCATTAAATACCTTTGGGATGAATTTGAAGGCCGACTGCAAGCCAGGCCTTCTCGCCCAAAATCAGTGCCTGACCTCAGTAGGCTGAATGGAAGAAAATCCCCTCAGCCCTGTTTCAAACTCTACTGGAAAGCCTTCCCAGAGGAGTGGAGGCTGTTATAGCAGCAAAGGGAGGTCCAACTCCATATCAATGCCCATGGTTTTGGAATGAGATGATCAACAAGCACAAGCACATTCAACGTGGCCGTTCTTAGGGGGAGACATTGTCAAACGGGAGAGCGCATTTGTGAAGGGAGAGTCGTTCTAAATCAAGCATCGCTTTTTAGCAAGTCAGCGGAGAATGTAAGAATAACCTACAGGCTCCCAAGTCATGCCAAACTCCAGTGATCGGATGGAGATTATCTAGAGCCAACAACAAAATGAAGCCACACCATCTCTGTAGTGACATAACTCCTTTCCACGCTGCATTTCCTGGCATGATGACTACTGCGTACGGAATTAAACAATGTGAAATATTAAATTCTATAAAAACGTCTGTTCTTGCCAGATTTAATAATGATAATGATAACCAAGTACCGCACAAGTTGTGTCAATGTCTGAAATAACTAACCATGAGTCAAATGTATAAATTGCCGTTATTCAAAGCATAGTTACATTAAACCCACGCAATTTGCTCCAGTGAAGCGCCATTTTCTTTTTATAAGAACTTTCAGCAAAATAAACAGAACTGAACTCATAAGTCAAGACTTTCTTTCTTTAATGGCTAGCTTGCTAGCGAGTGACGTTACCCTCTCTTCATCACGCCAACCCACTCCGTTCGTATTTAGTAGGAGAGGCAATCTGTGACTGGTGTTGTCTGACGCTTGCTCATAGACTGTAAGTACCCGCTAATTGTAATCTTTAGTAAAGCAGCTACCTGAAGCATGCACAGTAGTTTCGGGTTATGTGTCTGCACTTGCTACAGGTAGAGAGCTGGCTAGGAGCTCATTATAATCAGGACAACAGCTACTCTTCTACAAGTTTTACAGTGGAATTCCCCTTTAAAACCATGTTCTGTTTTACTAATGAGACATGTAAACACTCTCTCTGCACATTTATAGGTGACAGTACTTATCTATTACATCCACAGATCCTGACATCTGTCCAAAACTTCACTTCACCAGAGATGGAGTGGTACAAAAATTCTGCTTTACGGCCATGTGCAAGACGCATCTTATACACCGATAGTGCATTTAAATGAACAAGCTGTGGCTGTGCTCATACCGAAAGACAAAACCAGTCTTAGTAAATACCCTGCCGAATTGAAAACATGTGGCAACACAGAATTTTGCTGCCCAGATGGTAAATTGCGACATCCTTGAAGGAAATATGGCCCATAATATTTACATTCTGTATAGTCTGGAATTTACATTTTCGAATGAGTGTCCAGTAAGTTTGCATGATGAAGAATTTGGACTGTCAACATCGACTAGTCCCATTTCACAAAGCTTGCAGCCAAAAGCCAGCACTTGCCAGATGTCCATAAGAAGGGATGGGCATTTCAGATAGTTAGAGTTCTGAATATTCCACGGATGCTTCAGGGAGAATATCTGAAATCAGCCCCCTAATTTTTTTTCTTTTCTAAAAAGTCCACAGACTCCCTGCAGTGAGATATGCATTCACTCTCGCTTTGAAGAAGGAAACAAAATAAATAAATGAAATTAAAAACAGAATTAAACTGAATTAAATGCTGGTTATTTATGCAGACCTCTTAAGCCCTCCTACAGTGCCAGTGATGGAATAGAAGCTAAACTATCACGCTAAACTAAGTCATGTTTATGCCTTCCCAATCCTGCAATCTCTCCTCATAATAGCCACCTTCGGCTTTACTTACAATTAAACAAATTACTGGAAGTCTATCCAATCATTTTGCAGAGTGGGAGGGAGGCAGAGGGGTAGGGGTAGTTAAACTGAGTGAAATCTTATGTACCATAAGTTTTTTTTTCTTTTTCTTTTTTTTTTAAAGCCACACAGGTAGCCTAATACCATTGGCCTGCAGTCTAAGTAAGATAGGCACTAAAGCTGCAGGAAATATGGCTAAGATGAAGGAGTTAGGCTCAGATGTGCAGGGCCAAGTAAACATCGTGGCAAGGTTGTAAAGAAATTGTAAAGAAGCTTAAGATTTCCAGTAGACGTGCACCGATTTTTCAGATTTTTATGGCCGATTCCGGTTGCCGATTTTTAAAAGCCAAATCAGCCTATTCCAATTCTGATAGCCGATTTTTAAAGTTTTTATTTATTTATTTATTTACTGACCAGGAATAAGAGGGTATAGATGGATGGATGGATGGATAAACTGGACTTGCCTGAAGGTACATTGAACCTGGAGCATATCTTGATATGTCCTATAGATGGCATGGTGAACCTACTGGCATAGAGAAAAAAATACCAGAACTTGACGATGAAGCAGTTACATAAAATACTATCAGAACCGATAGGATTGATGAAAAATATTACGAAAATAAGAAAAAAACAGATTTTAATGACTTTAATGACTGCTTCACACACTTTGTATTGTTTCCAGATGGCTGACATTTCGAGAAAGATAGAGCACAGGGCAACTCTTTTCAGTTCATTATGGTTTGATTGATAACACTTTTATCCAGTAGAGGAACGTATAAGCTTGCCAGTGGTATATTGCTTATCTAATTAGAAATTTATAACAAAGATTGAGAGCCCCATGCAACAGCTTGAATTCTTACTGCAGTACAATGTTGTGGAGTCAATTGTAACATTACGCAGCAATATACAAGCTCTTGTTTGTGTATATTGTGCATATTTGTGTTTTTTAACTTCTTTTGGAAGATTTTACTAATTTTGTCAACTCATCAGCGTGGCTAAGGCAAAATCTGGTCTTGCTGACATGGATGTAGGGAATGGGTCAGAAGAGGGGGAAGCATGAAGTCTAGCCAGGGCACATATAAACATGGCAAAGATGTACGTATTACTGTTTGTAACATTTCAATTATTTACATAGTGCCATATGTTTGATTTGGTTATATTCGCATTGGTCATAACAGGCAACTCTTAGCAATTGTTAATAATGCTCAGCATACTTGTATTTTGGGCTAAATAGTTTGTGTAGGGGCAATTGGTAGCACACCTTGGGCAGTGTTAGCGTAGTGGCCCGCTTTAGAATTCATACCACTTGCATTGAAATTCAGGGCCTTTCAAGAGGTTTGCGCTATTCTCTAATGCAGACATTTTACATACCATAGTGTAAGCATTTGTAGGTGGCTTAGGCTTATTGGCAACATTTTTTGAAAATGGTAGATGGTAGAATAACATTTTATTGTAATCTTATTGCACATAATGTGGGATGTTAGTATATCCATGGGCTATACTTGTCACTATATGACTATAAACTATATGTTTCCCTTGGAGTGATGATACAGTAAATGCTAACATTTGTAAAATGTCATCCCATCCCCATGCAGCAAAAGATTACATACTGCAGAGTACAGAATAACAT
The DNA here is from genome assembly GCF_013347855.1 of Anguilla anguilla. Lineage (NCBI taxonomy): Eukaryota > Metazoa > Chordata > Actinopteri > Anguilliformes > Anguillidae > Anguilla > Anguilla anguilla. The sequence goes on from NC_049209.1 coordinate 19,979,973, forward strand.
ATGCGAGTGAATGATTACATATTTAGGTACAGCCGGGTGACAAATTAAAGGAAAACCCAACATAGTGTGTCTTAGTAAGGTGTTGGGCCACCACAAAAGCCTCATATACTCTACAAGTCTCAGGAATTTTATTGGAGGGATGGAAAACCATTCCAAAATCTTCCATTGGTGTTTATTTGGGTTGAGGTCACTCCAAAGGCCACAGCACATGATTCATATAATTTTCAAATGTATCGAACCATTCAGTGACCCCTCGTGCCCTTTGGATAGAGGCATTGTCATCCTGGAAGAGACCACTCCCAAGGTGGAAGGTGATCACTCAGAATAACTCGGTATTGACTTGCAGTTACTCTTCCTTCTAAGGGGACAGGTGGACCTAAACCATGCCAGGAAAATGCGCCCCACAGCATAATAGAGGCATCGGACCCACTTTCTGTAGGGGTCAAACAGGCCGGCATTCTCTTGGTGTATGCCTCACATGCACTTGCCCACGTGTTGAGAATATGGAGAAGGTTGACTCATATCACTATTTTCCACACCTCTGTAGACCAGTGCCTCTGATTTTTGCACCACTGAACTCTCAAATATATTTTCCTTTGTAATGAGAGATTTATGCACTGCAACCCTACTATAATATCCCTCTCTATGCAGTTGTTGACATACTGTTCTTGCTGAGGGTTGGATCAGGTCCTGCACTGACATTCTCAGTCACCTGACTTGCTCTTGTTTTTCCTTACAGATTGCACTAATGCACGAGCATCACGATCATCGAATGTTCCCTTCCTATTGAAACACTAGCCAGTTGAGCAGTCTTTGTGACTGAAGCTCCTGCCATCCGTGCCCCGATAATGGACCCTTTTTCAAAGTCACCGAGAGCTTTTCCTCTTGCTATCTTGACTGAAAATTGAGGTCAGCTGGGCCTGCATTTTTATACATGCCACAGAGCATGATAGAAAGTTAATCGCTTAATTGTATTATGCAGTACACCTGTATGGAAGCATCTGCATTCATTATGTTTGTCCACTCATTTATTCAGGTTTTTCCTTTAATTTGACACCTGTCTGTATGTTTACCACAGTATGTCACAATGTTTCTTCATTATTTTTTTTAACCATAAGATGTTTTATAATGGAAAAAAACATTTATTCATTTTTTGGACCACTAGATTTCATAGACCCCTATGCTGATGAAAAGTTAGCAATACCCACTTCAAATAATGCAAAAGTGAGTTTATAGTGAAAGCTGATTTATAGTGAAATATATGATGTTATAATTTACAGCAATGCACAATTTAGATATTTTGGATATATTTGGAGACACTAAAGGACACCAGGGTACAGTGCTTAGTTTTTGCTCCATGGATCATTAGTTGTTTTGCCTATCACCCTCAGATTTTGCACACTAGTGGAGTTTATGATCCAAGACATGTATAACATGTATTTGCCTGTTTTATGTGTGAGAGCTCTCAGTATTTCATTTCAAACTAAAGGAGAACAACTTCACTGCATTTTTGCCAAGATAATTGCATTTGTGCCACTTTATTTCTACCTAAATGATGAATATAAACTAATAAGCTGGTATTGTAAATGGTAAAAATGTCTTGCTGACATTTTCTAAATCTCTGTGATGCTCACATATGGTGTATAAAGCCTTAAATAGAACACCCCCTAAATGGGTGAGGATTGGCCAGAGTTGGCATCTGTAGGAAGGGTACAGACATGGTTGAATGCTTCAAATAAATAACACATTTGTACTAAAATGAGCAAATCCTCTGATCTTACAGGAGTCTCACTCAGGACACATTTATTTGGAAAAACAACAAAGAACCGTCATTCATGGACATCAAGCTGACACTGTAGCAAGTATGATATTGTAATTGTTGGTTTGCTAGCTCTTACAAATTTCCACTTCATTTATCATGTTAGACGCACATTAAATTAGAACAGCGAGAGAACTTTTGCAGACACAACTTCATGGTATATGGAAAAATAATGCGCACGTACGTCCCAACCAATCAGAATTGAGCACTCACCCAAGCTGTTGTCTATTAGTTTTGTGGGCGTGCAACATTTGTGACCCTGAAATCAACGGAACATGAGTTTCACTCAGGAATGCACCGATATATATCGGCCAACGATTGTTATCGGCTGATAAACTTAATTTGCATCCAATGATTATTTAAAAATAACTGATGGTGAGTGCTGATGTCCTGTCAATCCAAAGTAAAAAGTATATTTTATATTTGTAATCCAAGAGTTGGTTTTCATTTACTGTCAGATACAAAATAATTACCTTTTGTTTTCCATATAAAGATCTTTCCCTATGAGGCTCGCAAAATCTTTTTTTTATTATTCCAAAAATAACAGCAAATATCTATTCATTTTGAAATCAATAATCATTTGCGATTGGGAGCCTCTGCGGGGTGCTTTTCTCCTGTGTTTACGATGTATTAATATTTTGCAAAGGTCAGAGTATGTTATGTTACCAAGGTGTATAAAACCTTGGTAAACCTCCAAAGTAAAAAGCCAGGTGTGTCCCTATTTTTTCCACCAATTTCCTAGCAGTGCTTCAGAAATATATGACCCCAACAACTCCCTGGCACGTTAATGAAAATTGATTTCATCAAATACATTTTTAATGAATGTTCTAAAAAAAAAACTAACACTGAAGTTTGTTACATTCTTAAAAGATGAACATTTAACACACTGATCAAGTATCAGCATGGTATGGTTCAAGAACATGCAAAAACCGTGCCAGTACCAAAGCTCAAAGCCTCTAGCCATTAGGCTGCTGCAGTTGATTTGTTTCTGAAGGCACAGAAAACAAGGGGGTTCGACCACACTGCCAATAAACCTTGCTCAGCCAAACAAGTAGTAGTGCAAAATGGACTTCCATTTCAGGACCCTGTAAGACTAATGGCAAAATCACAACTCACTCAGTTCCTGCAGGAGGAGGAAAAAGACTATTCTAACGGCTGAGGTTGTGGTAAGAAAAAAATACATTCAGCTTGATTTGCATGATCAGTGGGAGCCTGATCAAAGCCAGTCAGACGTCACTGCATTTCAAAGGGTCCAAAGCGAAGCCAAACGGTCTGCTGTCGGTTGTAAAAGCATGATGGTGTCAAATACGGGCTGAGCGGTAGGAACTTCCGTATGACATGACCTTCTTAGTGTGTGCTACAAATGCTTCAGAGGAAAAATCAGGAGAATTATCACTTAGCACCTACACCTACACATAACAGCACATATACTTATATATTATAAGACGCAACATTTCAAAGCTCATGCAAATCATAAAAAATGTCAACCCACGCACTGAATGTCCAACATTGAACGTACACATTTAAAATAGTCTATTTTCAAAACCTTTGGGTTTAATTTCCTCTCCAAGAAAAGATTCAATAGGTTTCCTTTTGTGAAAGGCATCACACAAAGAGTAACGGAACCTCAGATGGGTCAGAATCCCAGCCCCAAGCAGATCACTGCCTAGGGGGAGATTGTACCACCCGAGGCCGTCCATGAGGCAGAGAGCATGTGGGTCAGGGGTGGGGGGTCCATTCTCAGTGGGTCACGTGATGGGAAATCATAAGCATCCCAGCATCCACACTTAGGCCAGAAGCCAGTAACCCTCAGAACCCGTGCGGGTGGCGGGAAGAAGTGTTTTGTGGAGGTGGTAAAGCCCCGCCCATTGCTGCAAACTCAGAGGAAAAGGGAACTTCATCAAGGACTACTGCCTGTCAGTCTCCTTCTCCCTGCGTGGGAGATGGCTGACGATAATTAACCTTCAATAACAGCAGCCCTGGCTTGAACAGCTCAAATCACATCAACCCAATTCATGATCTCCATCTCACTGCTGCTTAACCTTTCTGTAATCCTTTGCATAAACTAATGGCCCCTTTTCTGTTTAGCTCATTACAGTGCAAGCATTGCTGAAGTAAAGGCACAGAACAATAAAACAAACAAACATATCAACAGAATTATGGGACTCCTGCAAGCAAGCAAATAACTTGAATATGAAAATACACATTTCATGACATTATAAACGTTGTCATAATAAAGTCATCATACATTAAATTGTTGAAATAACTATTATTTTAGCTGTAGCCTGCCACTTCGATTTCTCAAAAGAATAATAAGAAAAATAATATTTGAATAATTTACGTACATTGGTTTATTTAGGCAGTTCGCTGAGGGGCACAGCGCTCCTAGTCACTCGCATTCAGTCGGGATTCAATGGGTTAATTAACAACCAGGATAGCCATAACGCGTCAAACTGTGATTGATTCACTGCGTGTCAGTAAAGCAGGTTTATGGAAACCTGCGCTAAAACAGTACCACCGGGGCTGATTCACAAGTCTATAGGCTGGCTAAAACAAGTGGTTGGAGGAAAAATCGCCTCACTCATTTTGTCGACAGCCGAATACATGCAAATGTGTAGACACATCTAGACTGCGAAACTGGAAAGCAAACGAGGGAGAGGCTTCCTCTAACAAGACCCGTTAAAAACTCTGAGCAGCCATTCACATCACATCAGAACAGGACAGTTGCATGGTTTAAAAAAAAAAAACATTTCTCGAATGCATTAAGTAGCCTACCCTAGGTACGCGATTGCATTGATTAATCCATGAATAAAATTACTGACACATAAAATAAGACTCTGCCAATAACACTTAAACTCGACCCCAAAATCTTCTTATCAGGTTGATCAAAGAAATAGTAACAGCATCTACACAGTCGCAATCTAACTTAGTTACAACATATTGGGACCAGTTAATCTTACCTGTTTTTTCCACATGAGCTTGCGTTTCCCGCTTTGGTTCCGTGCTTCCGCTGGGCTGTAGATGTTTACGTGCAGCCTATTTGTTAGCTATATATTTTCGGAGTTTTTTAAGTACCGCAGGAAATAAACTACATGCAGATAGAAAAAAAGATATTCAGTCCGCTGCTTTGTCCTGTTTCTCGGCTTTTTAAGTACGCATTGGAAGAAAAAAACGCAGTAGCCGAATGTTGCTAGCAATACAATGCGCGATTATTTTGCAAAGAAGCCCAATGTTTTTTATTTGACTACTTTATACCGTAAAACAGCAAACGCACACTCCGCATCCAAACTATCAGAGGTGATGAACAAATAATAATTTTCTTAAATCCATTGGGGAGTGCAGAGGTCTGGTATGCAGCCGGACCGCGTACAGACAGAAGCCTTTTCCATTCTCTTTTTTCCTCGTGAAAATAATGTAGAATTGAACGAATGTAGACGTAGTGTTCCCTTGAAAAGGCTCCGTTTTCACTCACCCTTCTTGATGTAGTTGAAAATGCTTAGCGCAGCAACAGAGAAAGAACGCGGAGCAAATGAATTTATACATAGGTAGCTTACAATTGTCCCTGCTTTACTGAACTGGATCTGCCTGGTGCACTGATAGCATTCAAATCACTTTGAATGTAAAAAACGGCACAGATAGTAGATCAAAAATATCGAGAGGGAGAGAAAACTGAATGTGCGAAATGCAGTTGGTCAGGCACTGCTGAAGTCATTCACTTTTGTACCGTGAAAGCTCCGCGCCGTGGTATAACCGTCGAACAGCGTCAAGATCCGAAATCTGCAACAATTCAATACGCGCTGTTAGAACCGCACACCTACATAACAGGTGCGCGCAATTATACGAATCAACAGTATCTTTGATAATTTTGTAATATGGCCGCTTTTATTGTATAGCCTATATAAATAGTCTACTTACAACCTACGACCATCCGTTGTCATTATTTTATTTTTGGTGAGGGAGGTAGATATTTTCCAAGTGAATCAAATCAATTTTGGGAGGGATGTTGTGTGAGGGACAAGTGAGATGAGATGGCTTTGCAAGACGTCGATATTGTAGTTTTAAACAATAAATTCTTTATTCTTAATCTTTATGGATCTTTCAAACCTATGTAGATTTACGTGTACGTGACGACATGACAAACTTTAGGTGAGCAATTTTAAATTAAACTATTTGTTTCTGAGTTAAATGGGGCGTTTGAGTAAAACCTAGTTATGTGATTATTGAACATAAAGAGAGCACTCATCTACGCAAAAGTAATGGAAAATATGCTGATAATTATATGCATATATAGGCCTACCTTTATAATATCAAATTGTTTTTAGGTATGACACATGGCAACTCTTTTTTCTTCTTTTTTTAAGACAGCAACCAACATCGCGTAGTCAAAAGGTGTAATAGATTACTAATGCTACAGTAAAAGATCCAGGTGCGCAATTTAGTTACCGACTACGGGACGTTAAGCAATGAAGCAGATCTGTGTAATGAAAGGCAATTTGTTTATGACCGAAGACAGTAGGCTCTTGATTCCACCCTCTAGTAAGTATTTTCTCTCATCAAGTACGAAAAACTCTTCATTCGCTCTTCCATTATCTCTTGTTCTCCCTAGAGGACTCATTGAGTGCTACGCGTATGAATCAAAATATGCTACATGTGCGAAACTACTCCTTAATAAGCAAGCTGAACTATTTTTGACTTTGTAGATGCACTGAGAATTGACTGGTCCCTCTTTCTACAACAAATGAAGCTCGCGCAAACATCCCGATTCTTCTTCGGTAAAGATGGAACGCGTGTTCTTGCCCTGGGAAGAAATGACCAATTGAACTTGTTGGAATAAATACCATTTTACCTCATTTGACGCTTCTCGTTTCCTGTCTGCACAAAAAGCTTGACAAAACTTTTAATCGGCCTGACCTTTCCTCGTAGGCTACCTCAGTATCTAACGGAGACTAAACCCTCATTGGTAAACGGCGATGAATTTAGATGCACAACGAACGCTGACACGGCACAAAGAGATGTGAGGAGAATGAGAAATGAGAATAGATAAAATCTTACAAGTAAAAAACTATCAATACAGTGCAGTATAAATGGGGAAAAGTTTGTGTTAGCATGATGCAGTCGTAAAAGCAAATGGTTCCTATGTACAGTATAACGCTGTACCCAGCATTAGTAGAGCTGGGAATGACAGCACTGGACGAGCTGAGATCCGTGTACATATATCCGTCATCTATACCCGCTTATTCTGGGCAGGGTTGCGGGGGTGCTGGACCCTATCCCAACGTGCATTGGGCGAGAGGCAGGAATACACCCTGGACAGGCTGCCAATCTATCACAGGGCTCACATCAATGTGTTGTTGACAATTTCCCCTGGACCGTCTATTAAGAAAAATAACAGAGCTAAAGCGTTCTGCTTCCACAATTTTTTGACTTTGAACTCTCTATCGCTACAGAAAAACAGTAGCCCTACTAACAAGCTTTTCAAGTTGAATGTACTTCACATGGGAATCCTAACTGAACTATCTCTAGCATTTGTGTCTTCCATTGTTTTGAATCTTGCACAGTTAATTTCTTCAGGAACCACTGGGCTGGCGTATGAAATCATACCCCAACAAAAAAATGTAATAAATTATAAAAGAAAATCCAATACTGCAAGTGTCATTTAATTGCCTTGTGTGTGTGCGCATGTGTAATTTCTGCTAAAATGAAAATGCAGTAGTCAAATCTGAATTTCATTTCCTTGTCTGAGGGAACATCATGTGTACCATAGTTAAAATGAAAATGCATTGGTCGGTTTGACAATGTTTTTTGTTTTTTTTTTGTCCCACCAGTACAACTACCATAATACTGAAACAAACAGAAATGAGAAAAAGAAAAACAGCCTCCTTCATCCAGGCAGGGAAGGCTTCGGTCAAAGATATCGTCCTTGTCTTATCCCATACTGGCAAATTCTCAGGGCAGCTGGGAGCTTGCCCCTGCCTGCACAAACTGTGCATGAAAAGTACCCCTGTGATGCAAAGACTGAAAATTGAAGATACAAATCTCATATTTTTTCATATCCAAGTTAAGGATAAAGTCCCATGGCAGTCGTATTGAAGGGCCATGCCCTTGTACCCCTATGAACTAAATAAAACAGGCTGTGTCAGAATGCAGGATAATTCTGGGGCAAATCTACACTTGCTCAAACCAATTGACTCCTTTTGTAACAGAGTACTCTTCTGCTGCTAGCATGTGTATGAGTGGGAAGTGATGGCAACCCAAAATATAAGCTACTGTGAAGGAGAAACGCTGATGCTCGTAATAGAGCTGGATGGATTTCCCAGGGACATGGAGTTGGAAGCGTTGGGAAAAGTCCAATACGTAGTCTGCTCACAGAAGGGTAAAGTCAGCGCTACAGTTAGCCTTCAGGTGGAGGACATTCTGTTGACTGTGGTCTCCAATGTGGCTCTGACAGGTACTCCAGAGAGCACATCCTTATAAGGGAAATGTATATGATATTCACATTATTTATTTAATTCTCTATTTATTATTTTCATGAATCCACATAACAGATGCCCTTATCTAGGAGAACTTCACATTTACATATCAATTAATACAGCTGGCTGTTTACTGAGGCGGTTTATAGGTAGTGCCTTTCTCAAGGGTACAGCAGCAGGGAGCCACCCAGGGGACTGAACCCCAGAGGGGTGACCGAGTGGCGAGTGATGCTCGCAGAAGGGATGCCAAGATCCTGCAAGGCTTGGGAGGGGCCTCTCAGAGAGGGGGGGGAGGGAACGCAATGTGCGGAGGCACTTCACAGCAGAACCTGCTGTTTCAAGGTGGTCCAAACGGGCAGGCCTCCAAGATGGAAGAGAGAGCAGGCCACTGTCACAAGGAGAGAATGAGGTCCCGGCGCTTCGACTCAAGTGTGCATACAAATCTGATTTACGACATCCGATCACAACTGGGGCCCTAACCTTACCGTATCCCCGGGGAAGGGATGGGGGGTCGGAGCCGAACTGGTGATAAATATTCATCAAACGCAGGTTCAAACGCATGGCCTACCCAGCCACTCTCTGCAGTCCAGATCTGCGTCTGTAGTGTTGTGCATCCAGCGTCAGCTAACAGTATGGATTCTGGGCCTCCTTGTCCATAGTGACAGCTGGCTAATGGTTCTGGCCCGCACCCAGCAGCGAGGGATGAAAGGGAGTCCAACCTCCAAGCAGCAGATCAAGAGCTTCTATGTTGTTTTCGCTGCTCTGATGTTGGGGTCCCTGCAAATGACGCGCGATGCTACTCGAGACAGTTTGGCACAGCACAGCCCCATGGGGGTTGAAATGATTTTGGCTGTGTGTATGTGCGCGTATGTGTTTGTGGGTGTGTGTTTGAATTTGTGTGCACGCGCATGCATGCGAAATTATGTGTGATTGTATGCGTGTGCATGTGTGAAATTTTTGAGAATATCAAGGCTGTTTTGGCTAACCGAACAGACAATTTGGGTCTGCAAGTGCCAACTGTTCTGGGCAGCCTCTCAGTCTGGAGAAAGGGCTGCTTTCTGTATCCACGAATAAATGCTACGAACACTTGTGCAGATGGACTAATAAATCACTTTTGAACCTGTGTGAAGACCGTGATACGTAAGGTCTAATACGTCTATGACGTCAGAGAAAATTGGGGCCCTTGTTCATCTTAAACTGTGAGGCTGTCAATCACAGCAAAAGCCCCTTCAAGGGTTAAAAGGAACGGATAGTTCTTTTCCACCTTCATTGAAAACATCCATAATCAGAGAACTGCATCTAAGGCTCTTGGCGGCAGCGTTATCAATGTGGTTTAAAAAAAAAAAAAAAAGATTGAGCGATAAACTGCTATTCTGGGTAAGCCATTACCTAAATATGATAAGCTTTTATACTGTCTCTGAGTTGACAGAGGCACTGAGATGTCCTAGACAACTTTGCGATATATGCCTCCAACATAAGAGAGGAAGGAAAACCTGTTATGAAAAAGCAATAAATGTCCACTTTTGGCAGTCTATAGTAAAGGGAATATACAGCATCTTAAAAGAAATATAGAAAAATATGGCAATTATTAAAATATATCAAGTACTGCCAGAATTGGATATGGAATTGCAAATACATTTTGTAGAAAATAGAGTTTTTATAATATGCCTATTTAATTTTTTAAATAGAATATTCAATATGTCGAAAATGTGTCACTATTTGTACATATATTTGAAATATCCTTACATTTTTATTCTTATTTCTTGTAGATAAATATATCTCAGAAATATATCTTAACACAGAAATGCAATGTTATAACTGTCCTCAGAGAGGCAATTATTTTGCCTTTATGGTCTGTTATGAAATCGATATGTCTGCAGCATCTTTGACAGTAAAAGGGCCTTACCATGCAAAATATCTTTTACAAATGAGTGTCGATAGGCTGTTAAATGTAAAACAGTTTATCATACATATTCAACACATACAGCTAGACGTGTTACAACAGACACACTCAACAACACACATGAGCATGAGCACGCATGAATACACGCAGGCACAACCATCCACACATGCATGGTCAGGACTCACACACGCACACAAAGACACACACATGCACACGCACACACAACCAATAGAAACAGGACTGACCTGAACATTTGGTCGCAACATGCCCGTGTCCCACAGCAATGCACTTTATACAATAATATATGATTATATAATATTCATTTGGAGCGATTAAACACAGATACAGATTGATACTCTGGCTATGTAGGCTTCATATGTGCTTTAGGCTGGTTACCGCTACCAACACCTTCTAAGCTTTCTTTAACAAAGTTTTGATCACGCAAAGCCAGTGCTTAATTAGCCTACAGCCAGCAGCAGCCATAAGCAAGAAGGTTGACACACCAGGCCAAAAAACCTTGCCATGTTGACACATCCACGAAACTTACAAAGTGTTTGTGTTACAAAGACTAAAAGGAAAGAAGCTGGTGCACTCTCCAGCTTCGATTGCACAGAATATCTTCATTATTTCAAATGAATAGCTTTCAGTAACAGCTGCATCAGACTAACACAAACAGTTGCAAACACTTTTCATTTTTAAAAATGATAACTACATTATACTGACAATAAGTGATCAGGGAGGGAGCAGAAAACTTGCACACTGAGGTTTTAATATCAAAATGTCATTTTGATTGTATATACTCACTTCCCGCTGCTTTCATGTTGCATTTTATCGGACGTGGTTCGGGACTGAGGTGTAGGCTGGATAATTGCTTGTTGGCTGGCATGCTTGTTTGCAATTTGCTCTCACAATCCATCAGCATTCTACCAGTTAATTTTGTCCTGGTGTGACATTCATAAAAATTGTGCTTGTGGCTGACAAATTTACTAACATTAAAAATGTAAAGGAACATTTAATTTACTCATGATTTACTAATCCCTTAAAACGCACTACCACCAGTTTCCTCCCATCCCCTTTTTCTTCTACTGAGGGTATGCCATTACAAAAATACAAGTACTCAACATGAATTATTTACAATTAAGGCATTATTTCATAATTTGAGTAATTACCAACAGGGAAATATTCATAATAGAATAATGGTTAAGCGGAGGCCACATACAGTACAGCAGTTCAAAACAAACATAGCAATGCATTTTAATGTTTAATATTTATGAAGTCATTTTTTTAATGGAAAATTGCTATTACTTCTTAGACTCTGAAACAGAATACAAAACCCTTTTAACGGATTTCATTTTACAAATATGTCAATGTACCATGACTCATTACAAATCACATTCATTGCCATTAAAGTCCCTTAAGTGTTTGTTTTTAAATATACATAATCAAATATGTATTTATTCATTTATTTATTTCTTTATTTATTATCTTTTTTTGGGGGGGGGGGGATTGCATTTGGCTTTTGGTTGTAGCATGCAGTGCGTGCGCGCACATGTACACACACATGCACACACATTTCTGAAAGCAGAAAGCTGAGCAGTACAAATAATTTATTTTATAATATTACATCAACTTTATGAACACTAAGAGTAAACCTGTTTTTGGCAAAACCGGAATTTGAAAGGAGAGGCTTTTGGAGACACTTTTAATTTCAGTTTGGTTTAAGCGTATAACTCTGGATGCTGACACTTCCTGTCCAAAGGGTGACATCATTTTAATGGTTACATTTCGAGGATGAGCAAATACCATTGGACCCAGTGGGCCTCAAAGCCTGATGCTGTCCTTTCCTGGCTCAGAGCTGTGTCCAATGATGTGGGTATTTCTTTATTCTTCAACTGCAAAGTGAAGCACAGAACTAAATAGGTTATTATGTATGTCACAGTCCCAGGAATAAACACACACACAAAAAAACCTCAATTGTTTTAATGGAAAATGGAATGGAAAAATAAAGATAAAAATGGATCTCATACCATGCAAAAGACAGCTGAGAAAAATGCTTACAAATTTGTGAGTAAAGACACACTGCTACATGCTAGCAATGGACAGAGTACCGGAATGTGAGGTGGCAAAAGAGAGGGGTGGTGCTGTTTGTTAGTGTGAAGAATACATCGTGCAGAGAAAAAGGATACATAAGTGAGGCAGGGCCTAGAACTAGAAATAATAAGTAGTAAATATGAATATTAAAGGTCCAGGAAACTCAAATCTGTGAATTGTTTGCTGATGTGTTGTTTTAATACTTTTTTTGCATTCACAAATGGCCCAGAATGGATGGATGAATATGGATAGATGGATGGATATTTTTAAGTGATTCTTGCCAAAAAAAACCTTGAAAAGCCTGTGCCAAGGTTGACTTGCTTTCCCCATTCACTAAACAGCAGGTTTTCAGTGGGTGGGGCAAGCTGAGTATAATGTATGTCAGTAAAATGCTAAGACCGGTGAAATCCTTTCTACTTGTAATATGTAAATGACACTCTGGCCACTTTCGTGCAGGCAAGCTAAGTCGCCTTCTCTGGATGCAGAAAAACAAAAATGCTCTTTTCTTTTCCAAAGAATGAAGAGACCCACAAGAAATGGGTTTCATTTGTGGAGGCCCATGGGCACTGCAATATTGCAATAACCTCAACAGTTCATATTTGTAGTGCCCATTTTCGAGAGCAGGATTTCACCAACTGTCTACAAAAAATATGGCGCATTAAAAGTTGTACCAGTTAGCACTGGTACATGGTGCTGTGCCTTCCCTCCATTCACCTCCCTCTCAAGTGTTGCAGCTAGCAACACTCCCATTTGTCACAGATGCATGATGGACCAGCAAGTAGGCCGACCATTAGCAAGTGATAATTAAATAGCTTTCAAGCTTAGAATCAAAGCCTTTCTTTATTCAGATGTAATGTCCAGAGTTTAGACTGCTGTCGAGTCTAATGGTAGTGTACGTGATGAGTCAGTCTACTGTTGTGTAGCTCAGTGTTAAAAAAAGTTATTGTAGCCTGCTTTATTTTGTGTTGTCTGGTAGTCAAATGTTAATGCATGAGACAACCTGCTCTAATACGTGGGACAGCCAGTTCTAAACTAGCAACAAGGAATGGTGGCTTACGACGTATGACGTGTCTTACGAACATGAATATTAACAAGTGCAGGACACACGCCCACCCTGTCCTTATCTGCTGAGCAGGTCATGATAATCTGATAGAGTTTATTATAATTTGATGGTTATAATTTGGTTAAAAATGGAAAGAAATATTAAGAAGATAATCAATTGTCACTTCTGGGGAATATAACCACAATTAGAATCCAGTTTCCTGGACCTTTAAAAACAATTGCACTGGTTCAGTGCTACTGAGGAGCCAGTATTGTCCCTGCTATGATTGAAAGAGCATGCATTCCATTTTCCCCATCGGTTCCCAAAGTCTCAAAGACAGAATACACAGAATAAGAAGGGAAAATCATATCACTGTAAAAACTCCAAGCAGGGCAATGGTTTTCAATGGACCAAAAACCAAACTGGTATGTTAAGGTAGAGAAAAGGGAAAAAATTGAAAGAGAAAAAAATTGTGGATTGAATTGTTATTGATCCACTGATGTACGTCTGTGCTGTACTGGGATGTTTGATTTGATGGAGATAGAATGGATGGTGTGGGACCTTCCCCATGTACAGCCTGTTAGTCAGGCCATGTGGACAAGAGCAGAGAGAGGAATTATAGTGTCAGGAGGGGCTTGTAAAGAGCCATTCACACTCTTCGCCCAGGGCAGAGAGAGCCGGAACGGGAACACATCAGTTGGAACACATGAGCAATCCGCAAAATCTTTCAGGGGTATCCTCTAAAATACCAGGTAATATTTCCAACCGCTACACCCATGGGTGTCTGACTAGACTTCATCCATAAAGGCTCTACACCTACAGCATTTATCAGGCTACTGGCACAACATGTATTATTATTTGTTTAAGCAAATACTTAGCGGATTTAATTGGCAGTTTGCAAAATGTGAACTGTGGTATATAAAGTCACCCTGGATAAGGGTATCTGCTTAGCAGATGAGTGACATCTATTAACTAGGTAGGCTGGAAGGGTGGTCAGTCTGCTTTAATTGGACACCCTGCTGTCACTGAATTCCAGTGATTATGAGTGGTGTACTTTTCAAGGGCAGTCTGCTGTATTAGGAAGTATTTTTAATGCGGTAGGATAGCGAGCTATTAAACAATTTAGGAGATTGCACGTACTGCTACAACCGTAAAACTTTCCCTAAAAGTTGCTAACAACACCCCGTTTGCCCAGATGGTGAGTCATTTTTCAGTTTCCTTCTTTGCCCAGAGTGAAGAAACAAAGCATTCCGTCATTCCATGATTAAAATGTTCCATCAGCAGTGTGGCCTACTGTTTAAGGCAAAAGGTCTTCATGTGTTCCAGCAAAAGTCACTTTCGTTGTCAGAAATCACTCGGAGTAGTGCTGAAGGTTGTGTGATTTAGCTGCAGCTCGTGCCCTTCCACTTTACACTCTGTGGTTTAATAAAAGCACAAAGTGAATCCAAGTTTCATTACTATTATTACTTGGCAAAGGAAACCACAATGTCCATAAGTTTTTCGCTGGCAAATATCACCTGGGCGCCGCAGAAGTCTGCAGATCTGGGGACAAAGTTGGCAGCACTACGAGCCAGAGATCTGACGCAAATCGCTCAAGAGCCATTCATTAGATGGGTGCTTAATGGATAGCGGTCGTATCCAGTTATCACTGTGATTAACTTCTCAGTCTGTTTAAATACAGGGCTACCGACGGATCCTTTATTCAAGCGTTGCTCGCTGTCTTTTTGGAGCTCAGGTAGGCCAGGACAGCTGACTGCATAGCTGCCTCAACGATTTCTGCTAATAAACGTTACAATCAAAATTAAATAGTAGGGTAAAGGCCGAACGAACGAAGCTGTTTTTGCAGTGAGTGAGAAGAGTTTCAAAGCAGTAGGAACAGCGTAACTTTTTTGGTCTCAGGCCGGAAGCAAAATAAGTGACACGGGTGATGACTCGTGAATTTCAATTCCCAAAAGCAGCGGTCCTTACCGATCCACACAGAATTTCAGCGGGCGAGCGCTTCACTCGCCCCGCGGCTCTCCTCCGACCAAGCGCCAAATCGGTTTCCACAGCGACGGCGCGGGAGGTCAGGGTGGTGTGCGTCATGCAGCGGTGCCTTTATTAAAGAAGCGGCTCTGCGTTTGGGAGACGAAGCATTGCTTCTTGTCGCGCCGCCATCATCGATTCGGTTTATAAAGAACTGACAGGAGAAACACGGAACAGCGACTGTCACTTCAACGGCCCTTTCCCCCGCCTCTTTTATTGACTTGAGGACACACACAACATATAATCTATAAAGACCCATTGGCAATAAAGAGCATGCGCAAATTCATACTATTTAACACATGAAGAAATCATCATTCCAATGAGAAAGACAGGCACCCCCATAATTCTGCAGGAAACATGAACAGACAGATACGTGGACAGGAAGACAAAGAGACATAGGGACAAACAGAAATATAAAGAAATGGAGGAATACAAAGATACCAGGTTCAGTGAGACAAAACTGAAGATAGAGGCTGACAGATACAAGCGCAGAGCCCGGTCGGCTGTGGGTTATTGTGTTCTTCCATGACACCCGTCTCTTATTCAGCGACGCCCAGAGAAATGCCCTCAGACAGTTTTATTTGAAACGACTGGGTTTTCTCTTCTACCCCAAAATGTCCTCTGTTCAACTTGTGCACCACAGGAAGGCTGAGAAAAAATGCAATAACAAATATATGCCGTTGCCTAGCAAAAGATCATTAACCGAAAGTGATGCCTTAAAATTGCGAAGCTGTGTGACAAAACTTTTGAAACATAATGGAGGGAAACCACAGCAAATTCAAGAGAACAAAACGGTGCATTTGACACATTTTCTATGGTTTTAGCTTTAATTTTACATGGAAGTCCTATTGAGATTAAAGCCTCTTTCAAGACATGATGAACAGCAGGAGACTATTAATCCAAGACCACTCCTAAGAAACTGGAGTTTGAGAGATTCAACTGCAGTTCAGATCAGTTAGCTAGCAGCAAATATAAACAGTGCATTACAGAGCATCACACTGAGCAGGAACTGACCCAGATCAATTTCGTGCAGCGTGAGGATCCTAAAACATGGACACTAGACTTGTCTCTCTGCCCAGCTGAAAAGAAAATAGGTTTTGGCCAGAAAGCAGTCACAGCCTCAAATGATCATGGACACATTGCCCTAGAGCTTAACATCATTCTCATTGACAGGCCAACTAAACACAAACTCCTTCCAGAACAATTAAATCAGCCTACATACAGAGCAGGCACTGCAGCTTGCTTCTGAATGGTATTCGAGATTCACTGTCCTCAGGATAGGGCTTCAAGTCAACTAAAAAAATTTAGAAGATTTGCCTCCTATAGGCAAAAGATATTATCAATCAAAACCTGACGTGTTTCACAGACTGAATGAAAGGTTCTCCCAACCATGTTCTAGAATTTTTGGCACAAGAGCTCCATCCACTGGTCTAATGTAACCAAAGTACTCTGGGAAAAGGGCCAACCTATGAGATGTTGAGCATGGAGACAAGGCCAAACGTTAAAAGACAATTGTTCAGTATTTGAGGCATTGTATTTAAGTCAGAGGTGCAATGGCATTTTTGCAAGTCTGCGAGCCCTCTTGCCCCATACCTCAGATCCAATTTCTCATTCACACTCCTTTTTTATTGGCCCAGACATACCATATGAAGTTTCTTGGCCAATAGAAAGCAAGTGCTTATGGTGTCTGAAGGCTTTAGAGTCTTTCTCTTTCATGATAATGACTACCTGGCTGATGCCGTTCTACATTCTACCAATTGCCTGACATTTTGCCTTACCTTTGAGATAGTAACTTTTTAAAAATATAACAAACACACTTTTTATTTTTTATTTATAATAAAGATGCAGTCCCATCACCAAGTTTCCACCAAGCATGTTTAATGATATTTAAACATTTTTTTGTTTTGTATTTTTTTTGGCCGAGAATCTGCATCCCAGTTCTCATATCCCCCCACCCCACCCCACACAAAAGTAAAATAAAATAAAAAATACACAATTTATCATCTTGTCTTTCGTATTGAACAATATATCAGTTTGTTCAAATAGAATATCTCAACTAAAAGAGCTATCATTCATGTTTTGAACAGGAAACCAAGACCATATTAATAATAATATTCATAATAATTAATAAAAAATATACCTCAAACGTCTAGACAAAATGAGCAATAAAAATACAGATTGCATTAATATTTTTAGGGATACTTTGCAGTCTTTTTATTTATTCCTCTTTTTTAGTAGTTTCTGTTAAAAGAATAAATGATTGTATGATGTAGAAAGCAAGAAATAACAACAAAACAACAAAAAAGAATTATGAAGATGTTGTTTCTTTGTCTAGTTAAGAGATGCAGTGTTGGTCATAATTGTACATTTTTTACATTAAAAATTATCCACAAAGTTCCTTTTTTAAGGTTCCTGCATTCACGTGTTTAGCTTTTTAGTTTCTTCTTTTTTTCATTTTTAAATCCAAGTGTCCCAGATGAAGCCTTTGCAGACGAGAGTCCTGTAACTTGGTTGAAGAATGAACTGGAGTAGCTTGGTTGAAGTATGAACTGGAGCAGATTGACCATTGTGAAGTCCTCAATCTGAACCTAAAATCCACAAACTCCTCAATCTCACCCAATAACCTCCATTTGCGAGTGAAAAGGTCTTCAGTAGCTTGTTTCCGAAGGACGTTGTACAGTAACACGGTAAGAAAAAAAAACAAAAATATGTACGCACACAGGCAGGCACGCGACCACACGTGCGCAGACACACACACACACACACACACACAGTTCAAAAGCTGAGAGGGGGCTTGAGCCTTGCTCTGGGGGGTAATGCAGAGCTCCATGTCTGGAGGTCGGGAAGGCTGTCCTTCAGCAGAAGGGGAAAAAGATGAATACATTATTTTAGGGGCAGTTATTGAAGTGAATAGCAGGCAGTCTTCTTTTGCCTTGGTTATAACACTAATAACACTGTGTGGCTCCAAAGCAGTGGATTCGTTACAAAGTCCAAAGTACCACTAATGAAAACTGGAGGATTCAGGCAGCTCAAAATGAGGCATCTGAAAATAAGTGTGGTCTCTACAGCATCACTCCTTCAGCCACTTTCATTTGAAATATTCCCACAGTTCCCTTTCTCTGCCACATGAATGGAAACAATTTCATTATTAAAAATCAAATTCAGGTCTCAACGCCCCCCCCCCCCCAAACCACAACTGAACTGAGAAAGATACGGCTGCCTTGAAAATTGGAATGGGCGCAGAAGAACCTGGCTGTGATATCCCTACACGAGTAGTCATTAATGCACTCCGTATTCCTGAGACGCCTCCAAAGGCCAGGTTTCCGTGTCCGTCAAAGCGGCTAAACTACTGTAGCTGGTTTAATTGGCAATGAGACCTCGGGATTTTTACACACGGACAGAAGCGGGAAAAAGGTCCTGCAGAGCCAGGCTTGGCTTGCTTTCCTCTCTGATGGGACTGACAGCTCGATGTGCCACTACCAGCCTGGCTGACAGTGCAGGCCATGGGTAGCTCTCTCTCTCACACACACAGACCAGCCTGGCTGACAGTGCAGGCTGTGGGGAGCTCTCTCTCACACACACAGACCAGCCTGGCTGACAGTGCAGGTCGTGGGGAGCTCTCTCTCACACACACAGACCAGCCTGGCTGACAGTGCAGCCCATGGGTAGCTCTCTCTCTCTCACACACAGACCAGCCTGGCTGACAGTGCAGGCCATGGGTAGCTCTCTCTCACACACACAGACCAGCCTGGCTGACAGTGCAGGTCGTGGGGAGCTGGAGCTCTCTCTCTCACACACACAGACCAGCCTGGCTGACAGTGCAGGCCATGGGTAGCTCTCTCTCACACACACAGACCAGCCTGGCTGACAGTGCAGGCCATGGGGAGCTCTCTCTCTCACACACAGACCAGCCTGGCTGACAGTGCAGCCCATGGGTAGCTCTCTCTCACACACACACAGCCCAGCCTGGCTGACAGTGCAGGTCGTGGGCAGCTCTCTCTCTTTCACACAGACCAGCCTGGCTGACAGTGCAGGCCGTGGGGAGCTCTCTCTCACACACACACAGCCCAGCCTGGCTGACAGTGCAGGTCGTGGGCAGCTCTCTCTCTTTCACACAGACCAGCCTGGCTGACAGTGCAGGTCGTGGGGAGCTCTCGCTCTCACAGACAGACCAGCCTGGCTGACAGTGCAGGTCATGGGTAGCTCTCTCTCTCACACACAGACCAGCCTGGCTGACAGTGCAGGCTGTGGGTAGCTCTCTCTCTCTCATACAGACCAGCCTGGCTGACAGTGCAGGTCATGGGCAGCTCTCTCTCTCACACACAGACCAGCCTGGCTGACAGTGCAGGTCGTGGGGAGCTCTCTCTCTCTCACACACAGACCAGCCTGGCTGACAGTGCAGGCCATGGGTAGCTCTCTCTCACACAGACAGATCAGCCTGGCTGACAGTGCAGGCTGTGGGTAGCTCTCTCTCTCTCATACAGACCAGCCTGGCTGACAGTGCAGGTCATGGGCAGCTCTCTCTCTTTCACACAGACCAGCCTGGCTTACAGTGCAGGCCGTGGGGAGCTCTCTCTCTCACACACAGACCAGCCTGGCTGACAGTGCAGGCCGTGGGGAGCTCTCTCTCTCTCACACACAGACCAGCCTGGCTGACAGTGCAGGTCGTGGGGAGCTCTCTCTCTCTCACACACAGACCAGCCTGGCTGACAGTGCAGGCCATGGGTAGCTCTCTCTCACACAGACAGATCAGCCTGGCTGACAGTGCAGGCTGTGGGGACCTCTCTCTCTCACACACTGACCAGCCTGGCTGACAGTGCAGGTCGTGGGGAGCTGGAGCTCTCTCTCTCACACACACAGGCTGCATTTCGGCACAACCTCGTGAGGATGAACAGCAAAACGAGCAACGCTCTCGCAGCCGAATAATCTTTTTTTAGAAGCTCACAGAGGCCGCCATGTTCCTCACAGAGGCCGCCAGGTTCACAGAGATCCAAACTGGCATTTAGCTCTTGCCTTCACCTCAGGCTCAGAACAGGGGCTTCCGTTTCTTAAACAGGCGTCCATGATCAGAGAAGGCCTGAAAACGAGGGCGCCTCCGATTTCTGGCGAGCTAGGAGCCCTCGAGCGGGAGGGGCCCCGAGAAGGGAGAGGAGAAGCTGCGCAACATTAGCGCTGAGCGGGGCGCGAATGCAGCTGGAGTGGGTGGGGTGGGGGCTCGTCGGTTCCCTCCTGAGGGCGTGATCGCTGTGGGACGGGGTCGGAGGCAGCAAAGGTTCCAAAAGGTCAAAACGCATGCAAGGGGACACGGGGGGGCCAATAATCAGAACAACATCCATGACGACGACAAAGGACAATGACAGAAAAAAAATGAAATAAATACATCTCGGGGTAAAAAAAGAAAAAAAAGAAAACCAAAACAAAATCTAAATACATTATTTTAAAATTTCCTTGTTCTTTTTTCTTCTTGTTTCTGTGTTTAATATATTCTAAACACAAAGCTTTATACATTTTGGTATAGTTCGTTTTTGTTCGGATTGGTAGAATGAAGGGGGGAGGGGGAGGCTGGGTGGACCCAAAAATGGTAGGGTTGGGTGGGGTCACTGTGGTAGAGGCGGGGCCAGAGCATGCATCTGAGGGCAGTCTGTCTCCCTGATTGCCTTGTGCTGGCAGAGGGGAGGAGCCTCTTGGAAGCCCCTCCTCCATCCCTCTCACTCGCTCTCTTCAGTCTCTGTGAGGTTAGGGGCTCAGCAGTAATTTGGGGAGGGGGGGTTGGCTGGTGGGAGGTGGGGGGATTAGGGGCACAGGCTGTAATGGGACGTCCCAAAGGAGAGAGACAAGAGGCTGCCCCTCCCTCCATCCCCATCGCTTCCCTCATGTTTGGACACAGGGCCTGGGCAGCTCCGCCAGCACTAACTCTTGTCTGGAGAGAGAGAGAGAGAGAGATAGATACAGAGAGAGAGAGAGAGAGATACAGAGAGAGAGTGACAGACAGTGAGAGAGAGAGAGAGATACAGAGATAGTGAGAGAGAGAAATACAGAGATAGAGAGAGAGAGAGCGAGAGCGATACAGAGAGGGAGAGAGGGGGGAAGAGAGGCACCAGTTTTAATTATTCCACAGGTGTTCTTCGCATTGGCACAGAGCCAGCTAGTGCTCCACAGATGGAAGCCTCACATCACGGCCTCCACTGTCTGCGCAAAATTAAATCCAAACTCCTCCTGAATTAAGCAAGCTCATTCCACCACCAGGGGAAAGCCGAGCGAATCTGCACTCACCCGCCACCTCCCACTTCAATCCAAAATCAAAATCTGCTGGCGGCAATTACATTACAATCAGTGTAATTCTCCTTCCATCGTGCGCGTTTACGCCAGAATCCACGGCTGTGAAGACGGGGGGGGCGTCCGTCGAACGGCGGGACAGTGCAAACCGCACGGTAAGGGGGCCAAGCAACCGGGGCGCGGCGAAACGAGGCTTACTGCCAGTTCAGCGGCCGCATTAACACCAGGCCGGCCAGCCTTTAACACGGGCTGGCCCTCCATAGCCGGCCTCCTCCTGAGATTTCTCCCCGTCGGGGAGTTTTTTTCTCACCGACATTTGAGGGTTTCTCTCCCCACTCCTGCTCTTTACAGCAGGGTGATGCCGTACGGATGGATGGGTCAAAGACGGAAGGAGGAGAGACGAAAGGGGGGAAGGGAGGAGAAGCAGCGAAGTACCTTTGTTCTCGTCTGTGTCAGTAGCTGCTGCCATACTTTGGCGTAGTTGGTTATATCTGTTCTCCACATCCTGGAAAGAGATAAAAGTCACAATGTTTCAGAGCTTGTGGCAAAATTTGCATAGTGCCAGGAAGCAAGCTAATCTATTTTAGGACAAGGGAGGTGAAGCTGGGGACTCCAATAGCCGCTAGAACTAGAATCTTTGTCATAACACAGGAAACACACTAGACTACCACCCACTGAAGTAGATCAAGGGTGTTTTCACACACGGGTCATTTCAGCCTCTCAAGACCGATGGCGTGCCATTTTTTCCCTCTGAAAGGGGAGGTTCATCTGCGGTTCTTTTCGGGGTCCGCTTAATTTGTGCATCGTGAACACAAAGTGGCCCCAGTCCGCTTTGCATTCTTCTGTGCGCTGTTAATACCCTGAGACTTGCTGTACGTTGACTACGTGCAGCTGCAGCGTACTCGGCTAAAAAGAAATATCAGAATGGCTGCTGGTGGTGTTCGGGGGGGATGGTTAGGTCAGAAGAAACCTGTGCTCTTCTTGCATCAGCTTCCTCAAAATGTAGCACAACCAAATGATAAAGATCTGCAGAGGCCATCTTGAAGAAAATTACACATAATCAGGGTTTGATATAAGTGGTATACAAGTACGCATTAACAGCAAAAAAAAATAAAAATGCAAACCAATTTTATGTCATAACAGTGCAGATGGCAACCTATTATGTATTCCATTAGGACATAAAATTGGCTAAAAGTGCCACTTCTGCTAACCCCTGTCCATAATCCAGCGTTACAGCAGTGGGGTCTGAGTTCTAAAGAAGCTGTTGTGTGAACACAACACATCTCATCAATGCTTAAGTGGACCAAAAGACAGCTGAGTCCTCTTTCAAGTCCACTTACAATGTGAACACTGAACAAGAGTTCATTTGCAGCTGGTTCACTTTTTTGATCCATTTGGTTCTGGTTTGGCGCATTTTAAAAGAACTATATGAGAAAACACCCTGACAAACGAAAAATCGACCCTCAAGGAAATGTGAAGACTAGCAGGCAAATGCATCATTTTCTTCTCAATGGGATTTCTGACAGACCAAACCCTGAGCTAACTCCCACCCAAACCCCAAACCCAAAACCTAACCCAAAGCCCAACCCCTAGCTCAACATGTAGAAGCTGGCAATATGGATGCTAAGGAAGTCCACACCCCAGCATAAATGAGGTGGCTAGCCTGGACAGACCTACTCCAGGCAGTGTACAGCCAGCGGTGCCTGGACGTGGCTGGGCGGAGTCTTTGGACCTTACCTTCAGGTATTGCAGGCTGGCCTGCAGCACGCGCAGGTGTGTCATGACCTGCCGGCTGAGGTTAGGGGCGCCCCCTGGCTGCGAGGAGGCTGAGAGCAGCTTCTTCAGGTCGATCCCGGAGTCTGCCGCCGAGACCCATCGAGCTCCCAGCTCTTTCTCGCCGCCCTGGAGGTCCTCATCGGTGCTGCTCTCCCCCAAGCCCCCGTATCCTTCCAGAACCATATAGCTACCTGCTGAGAAAGACAAAGGGGGGGGAGGGAGAGAGTTCTTGTTACCCCGTACAATACATCAACGCAGGCAAGGGCTATTTCCCAAAAAAAAAGAAGTCCAGACACTGCAATTTACAACCCTCTTCTCCAAGAGTAGTAACCTCTTCTTTCAGGGAGAGGAGGAGGAGCAGACAGCAAACCTGTACGTGTTTGCCTGCCACAGCCTGAAGGACAGTCAGCAAACATCCGGAATCAATAACAGCTTTTCAATAAAGGGAGAGGCGGGCCGCGGAGGCAGAAGCCTGTCCTTCGTTTTCTGCTTAAACTTTCCTTCTCTTTGTCTTAGTTTGTTAACCACTCTCCCAGTCAACAGCGTTTATGTAAATGTCACCGCTATTACCGTTATCGTGTACTGAAAATGGCAGCCCAGCTTCGGTACCGCGGTACATAATGAAGCCACAGAAGTGACACGCGGTTTGAACCGAAGAGAGGTTAGACGCAGAGGTCATGTGACGGGGGGACGCCACGCGCCACGCGCTCACCGCAGTCCTCCGAGCTCTCGAAGAAGCCCGTGTCCCCGGAGGCCAGCGCTCGAGCCGCCTCCTCCCTCCCGCCTCCGTTCTCCGGGGACCGGAGCGGGGCCGAGGACACCCGGGCCCCCGTGCTCTCCATGGGGCCCCTCAGCGAGGTGGTCCTCAGGAGCCGCCCGCCCCCGCCGGCTCGCCCCGCCCTCTCGCCCTCCTCCTGGGCCATCATCTGGCTTAACAGGACCTGCCGTAGAGTAGCCACTGTGACAGAGGAGGGGGGGGGGAGAGAGAAGCAGGGGTAGGGAGGGAGGATGAGAGAGAGAGAGAGAGGGGGGGGGGGGAGGGAGGGAGGGAGGGAGAGAGAGAGAGAGAGAGAGAGAGAGAGAGAGAGAGAGAGGGGGGGAGGGAGGGAGGGAGGGAGAGAGAGAGAGAGAGAGAGAGGGGGGGGAGGGAGGGAGGGAGAGAGAGAGAGAGAGAGAGAGAGAGAGGGGGGGGGGGGGAGGGAGGGAGACAGAATATGAGAGCATGTCAGATATATCCCACAGTGCAGGAACGATACTGCCCCAGTGCAGTGGTAACTCAGCCCTGAGTCTAGTTAAATTATAACAGGCTGTGCAGGTATGATAATGCGTGGGGGTGACTGACAGCACAGATGATGTCACAAATGGTGGAAGAACACTGTGGCTGATGGTCAAGCACAGAATGGTGGGGTCTTGTGGTAGGCTCTCTCTCTCTCTCTCTCTCACTCTCTCTCTCTCTCTCTCTCTCTCACTCTCACTCTCACTCTCACTCTCACTCTCACTCACAGGTGCGCAGGGCCTCCTCCGCTCTGGAGGGGGGCAAGCAGAAGGGGTCGGCGTCGTCGTCGTCCACGGCCACGCCCTGGCGCGACCTCTGCGGCAGGAAGGGCAGCCTGTCGGCGAGGTCGGGCTCCAGGTACGGCACCTCCTCCCCCTCCCGCTCCAGCTCCGCCCCTTCCTCCCCCGCTTTGATCTCCTCGAAGGGGTTGGACCCCGGGGGCGGGGTCTGCGTCACCCCTGCGGAAGAGGTGCTGCCATCCTTCTCTGTGTGCGGAACAAAACGAAAAGCACTTCACACAACGGTACTCCTCACACGCGCCATGCGTTTCTCACAGCACACGTTACTCATGATGCTCTCCATACATTCAACATGCGCGTAATGGAGCCCGTTGTCTGTTCAGTAATGCCAGACAGCAGCGGTCTTGAAGAAGGCCGCACAAACTGCACACAGGAATGATCAACAATCCACACACCAGGGGACTGGATGCTTCCGGTGGAAGTGCGGTCCGGGTCCTTGTTCAGTTTGACTCCGGCGCCGATCATCTCCACTGCGTCGCGCTCCCCGCTGAAGAAAGCAAAACACGTCAGAAAAGGTCCGTTTTCAAGGTCAGCAGAATGAAAAAAAAAACAACAAAAAACTGAAAAGCCAAGAAAGAGTACAACAAAAAACGAGATGAGACCCGTGCACGCAGAGCGAGGACACGAGGGACTTACTCCGTCTGAGGTAAAGGAATGACATTGTGCGCTTTCGTCTTCATGGAGTCCGCCCTTTGCGTGATCAGACACTGCCACCTGGTGGATGGAGGGCAAGATGCACGGTGAGCTGCGCATCGACGACGAGCTGTGATTTACGACTCACAGCTAAACGGCGAACGGGTGAACGGACTCACGTTCTCTGTTCGGACACAGTCTGCGCCATCAGCTCATAGATCTGGGCTCCGTTATCGGACATGGACAGCACAAAGAAGGATTTGTTGTCTGGGGGGGGCGAGGGGGGGGGGGGGAGAGCACAGAGGAATTGCACGGTGGTTAAAGCCTCGATTAACTCCGGTCAGGGAGAAAGCGAGCGTTCGCTCAAATGAAATGATTACTTGGAATAATTCCAATTGCTCACTGCGCGCACCAATCGCTGTACTGTGGAAAGCAGAATTTATGGTAGGCCCTGAAAATTCCCAGACAGACCCCACCGATTACACCTTTTTACGAGGGTTTGCCATGGATTCTTTAACAGATAGCACGGGCTGTTAACTCAATAGTAAAAGACTGTATACACAAAGAAAAGCTAAACAAATAAAATAAATAACAATAAAGAACATCTATCCAAGTATCTAAATGTAGCTTGAAATTAATTCTGGATTTCCTTAGAGGGGTTGGGATGTTGAGGTGGAGTAGATAAATATGTGAACTAAACCCTGGGGACAGACAGGTACACAGGTGTGTGTGCGCACGTGTGTGGATGTGTGTGAGTGTGTATGTATGTCTGTGTGTGTATTCGTGTATGCATGCATTTGCGTGTGTATGTGTGTGTGTGTGTATATGCGTGTATGTGTGTGTGTGTGCGTGCGCATATATGTGTGTGTGTGTGTGTGCGTGCGTGCGTATGTGTGTGTGTGTGTGTGCGAGTATATGTGTGTGTGTGTGCATGCGTGTGTGAGTATATGTGTATGTGTGTGTGTGTGTGTGTGTGTGGGCGGGGCAGAGTCTCACCTGTAGCGACGGAGCGCACCAGCACGGTGTTGAGCTTGATGATGGGGCTGAAGATGTGCTTGGTGTCGGCCGTGCCTGCCAGGTTCTTGCTGTGGCACTTGAGCACCAGGCGCTCGTCCTGCTTCTGCAGCAGCACCAGGATGTCCTCCAGGAGCAGCGTGTACAGCTCTGCGGGGGGAGAAACAGCCCGTCTCACAGACCGCTAACGCAGACTGCTAATGCAGACCGCTGACACAGGCTGCTAAAGCAGACTGCTGATGCAGACCGCTAACACAGGCTGCTAAAGCAGACTGCTATTACAGACTGCTATCACAGACCATGAGAAACAGCCTGTATCACAGACTGCTGGCACAGGCTGCTAAAGCAGACCGCTAATGCAGACCGCTAACGTAGACTGCCACACAGGCCGCTAATACAGACTGCTAATACAGACCGTTATCACAGACCATGAGAAACAGCCCGTCTCACAGACCGCTACCCAGACCTCTAACACAGACCTTTATCACAGACTGCTAAAACATGGTGCACGGCTCCTGCAGTGAATTAACCGTCCAGCCCGCTCACTAACTCACTGCTCCGCCCAGAACGCACAGCTGTCATCGTAAACAGAACTGTGGGGAGGGTGAGGGAAGTGTGCAGTTCCTCTGAAATGCCCCCGGCACCGCCGCACACCGCTGGCACGGTCAACACTGCAGGCAGCTGACGGGCCAGCCCGACCATGACTCCACCCCTTACTGAGGCCTGCCGATTCCAGGGCGCTCCGCAGGGCTGCCGGCCACAGGCGGCACCGGCAGAGCATTCGCTTGTGTAAGAACGTGTGCCTCATGCGAAAGCCACTGAGAGCCATTAAAAGCCCCGTTCTTAATCAATGCCACCAGCAACTGCCAGGAGCAATAAACATCCAGGTAGGAATCGGCGAGAGTGCGCCAGAACCAGGCCTGGAGAGGAAGACGGCGCTCCATGCCGGAACAAAGCCGCTGACCTGAACACCGTTTGTGTGGAACACGTGCGGCACTGACGTCTATAACCCAACGCTGCAGGGCACTTGTTGCTGCCAAATCTTCACACGGGAACTACATTAAATACGTTTTTTTTTTTTGTTACTGTCTCACAGAGTCACTACAGCAGCAAACAATTTCACAGCGACGCAGTGAAGACGATGCATTTTTCAGTCATACGGTGTGCCGGTGACATCCGCATCAAATCCAGCAATTACGACGCTCAAAAAAACCCGACACAATCTACAATTAAGACATCGTTACAACCACAGCCCCGTCCACCTGCCAACCGTTCCGTGTGAAGACTCCAGCATGAAGGAACTACCATGAAACCCACATTTACAGTCATTTTGTTCAAACATACACATTGCTGATGTGGTCTGCGAATTACGATCTGTATGAAACCGCTATCAAAGAAAGCGTTTCCTTCGTGAAGCAGGTTGGGACAGACAGCAAAGCCAGGGGGCAGTACGTCAGTAACTGTCACACTCGCTTACCAGGCTGGCATAAGGAGCTTCCCGCAGCCGCCATTACGGCTCGGGAAAGTGTTTTTCATTACGCTGCTTAATCACTGTCACTGATATTGCCTTCAATGCAATTACCACTGCGCTGCCGCGAAACACCAGCACAAATAAACACCAGCGCTCTCCCTCCCGGCCCTTGGCAAACACTCCACGTTCTTTTGTTAAAAATCAATTATTCCTTCTCATGTCGAGCATTAAAAAGAACGTGTTCAGCAAGAAATTTATAGGCTACATAAATACTTTTGGCCCAAATCTATGTTTCAACGATTATTTACGACGGCTACAAAACTTTTTATTTCTTTGTCAGTCAGAACGGAAAAGCAATTTCCCTCTTACTGGATACGCAGTAGGTGTTCAGCAGGAGAAAAAAAACAGGTTTTGCATATCGCATTCAATGCAGAAGTTGTTCATAACCGTCAACCTCAAAGGTTATTTGCAAGTATCTTCAAAAGAAAAATATTGTTCGCATACTGCAAGTGTTACCCAGAGACATTCCCAATTTTGGGTAAATGTTGTGCGAAATGACTTATTTTAGAATCGATAATACTGTATACACGTAAAATAATGGCATGCTTCATGGTCGCATGTCAATTGAGTTGTCTTTCCTGTTACAGTTACCTACTGATTATCATGCCTGACTTGTATGGATATGTAATTGACCTTGCTGTCATGGATACGTACTGATTTTCTTGGCTTTGTTGTCACAGTTGTTGTATCGATTGTCTTGTCTGTTGTCACGGTTACATACTGACTGTCTTATCAGTTGTCAGGGTTACGTACCGATTGTCTTATCTTTGTTGACCTTCCAGGAGAGAGGTCCCTCATGCACCATCTTCCTCTTGGTCAAGTCCAGATTCTGTGGAAGAGCATGGCCATGAAACTTCCAGAAACCTCCCCTCACCGACACTTCACACAGATATTTCATTCACATACACATTTCCATAGCAATGCGGCAGCAAAGCTCATATTTACTAATACACAACATTTTTACATCCACAAAAATATATTGCATATTTCACAAATGACAACATTCCTTAAAAATATCTTGCTTACACAATACACCACACACTTTGGTTGGAATTGGTTGTTTAGTAAAACGATTTGTGATTGGACGGTGGCTTACAGTACCTTGAACTCCGAGATCATGGGGTTCTCGCTCTGTTTCAATGATGACAGGTCTAGCCTTCTCTGGTAGTCTTCCAGCCTCTGCAAGGCATAGAGCAGTGGACATCAACACCACTGCCATTTTGTAAACTTTTATGTGTATGCGTATGTGTGTACATACGTGTGAGAATATGCGTGTGAGTGTGTGTGCGTGTGAGCGTGATTTTGCCCTCCCCCACATTCACCTGTTTATTCTCAGCTTCTTTCACTGCCTGGTTGACATAGTTGAGTATCTGTCTACAGCACTCCCCTGCCCTCTTCACCTTCTCCTTCTCCTCAGCGTCCTCTGCGAAACACACATGTACAGACACACAGACACACACACACAAACACACCCGCACGCACACAAACACGCAAGCACGCACACACACACACCCGCATGCACGCGCACACAAACACACCCGCACGCACACAAACACGCACGCACGCACACACACACACCCGCACGCACGCGCACACAAACACACCCGCACGCACGCACACAGTCACAGAAAGAACAATCACATGTTGCTCATTTAGGAGACACTCTTATCTGGAGCGACTCTCGTTGCACTGCGACACATTGTGCAGAGACACACGTCAATAAGCCAGTCCTGCGGGCCCATGATAAGGCTGTATTAGCAGCGGTGGCCACGCCTCACGTTTAGCGGAGCAGACAGGCTAAACACACTCCCGCACACGCCAGCCTGTGAGTACGGCACAGCGCTGCCCACTCCCGCACACGCCAGCCTGTCAGTACGGCACAGAGCTGCCCACACTCCCGCACACGCCAGCCTGTGAGTACGGCACAGAGCTGCCCACACTCCCGCACACGCCAGCCTGTGAGTACCGCACAGAGCTCCCCACACTCCCGCACACGCCAGCCTGTGAGTACGGCACAGAGCTGCCCACACTCCCGCACACGCCAGCCTGAGTACCGCACAGAGCTCCCCACACTCCCGCACACGCCAGCCTGTCAGTACCGCACAGCGCTGCCCACTCCCGCACACGCCAGCCTGTCAGTACCGCACAGAGCTGCCCACACTCCCGCACACGCCAGCCTGTCAGTACGGCGCAGCGCTGCCCACACTCCCGCACACGCCAGCCTGTCAGTACGGCGCAGCGCTGCCCACTCCCGCACACGCCAAGGGGCGGGGTCCCAACCTCACGGCACAGGACCGTAACACGCATAGGAATGTTACAGTCCTATATCACGCGCCAGTCACACGATAACAGGGATGCTTCCTCTCTGCTCACTTGTGAATGAATTTAGAGTACGACAAAATAGGATTAAATTACTGTGATTCAACAGCTCTTGAAATTCTCAAAAAATATAAATGAATAAATGAAAAATGTTCTGTGAATGTTGAAAAACTTTGGCTTGGCTAAGGATTGCTTAATACTCACTTTACTTCACTCTAAAAGAACATAAAACGCAGATCAGAAGATATGCATCTTACTTGGATCTATGTTAATTCTTAAATACCAAATATGATGTGTTATTAGAATTCAGATCATCCTGCTGAGGAACCGTAAAGCCCTCAATGAGCCTTTATTGCCACGGCGAGGGGCTCATGCACAGGAGAGGTTAGGGTTCGAGTCATCGCGTGCGCTCGAACAGGCCCACGCACAGCGGCCCCCCGCAGGCAGGCCTGGGTACTGCACCTGTGTACTTGGCGATGTTCTCCAGGAGGAGGGGGTACTTGGTGAGCCTCTGCATCTCGGCCGGGATGATGTCCTTCAGCTGGAGCCTGCGGCACAGGCGGTTACTCTCCGCCTCCTGCGGGTAAAGAGAGCCCCGCCCACCGCGGCGTCAGCGCCCGAACCCTCCCAGCATGACGCCCCACACCACCTTTCCACCGCTCCTTTCATCATCAGCCCCCTTCCACACACAAGGCAGAAAAACCCCTCTTCACAGGGACGAGCTGCTTTTAGCAGGAACTGCGTCACGTATTTGAATGGCTTGATGTGCTATATTTAATCCAGGCTTTTCCTGATGCCAACACTTCATTTGAATATCAAACTATACGCAAGAAAATGGGCTTCACCTAAGTGCTTCATAATGTTACGGGGGTCCTGAGGGCAGAGAATAGGCTTGTCATTAACACACGCTGTTCTCCGTGTCTATGCAAGCCTGCAGTGTCTATGTTCGACCGTGCCCGGCTCCTGTTCCCAGCATGCACCTCTCTGAGCCGCCCCTCCCTACCAGCATGAAGGAGGAGAAGCGCGCGTCCTTCTTCTGCCGGGTCTTGATGAGCTCCAGGGCGAAGGGCTGGTTGCTGCAGAAGGTGCCGACCGCTCGCTTGATCTTCTCCTCCTCGCCGCCGCCGAACTGGAAAACCCCGCCCAACAAACATCAGTGCGAGTCGCCACGGTGACCACGCCGGATTAAAGTGGGAGCTTATACTGACCCAAAGCAGAACTGACAGGGCCAATGAACCGAGTCGCATGAGGAACAGCCAGTTTTATCATCGACACTGAATCTCTGAGAACCGGCTGAGTCTTGGGAGAACTGACTGAATCACAGGGACTTGGGAGTACTGACTGAGTCACTGAGTCTTGGGAGTATTAACTGAGTCAATGGGACTTGGGAGTATTGACTGATTCACTGGGAGATGGAGTACTGAATCACAGGGACTTGGGAGTACTGACTGAGTCACTGAGTCTTGGGAGTATTAACTGAGTCAATGGGACTTGGGAGTATTGACTGATTCACTGGGAGATGGAGTACTGAATCACTGGAACTTGGGGAGTACTGACAAAGTAACCAGAGGAACGCTTGCTGAGTAACTATGTCATGGGCCAATTTACTGAGTTACTGGAAGATGGCTGACCGAGTGGACAGAGGGGTACTGAGTCATGAGCGGGTCCCGGCTGTGCCACTCACTCACTACCCATTTAAAAACACAGCGCTCTTTCCCCCCATGTCTCCCCTATGGCTCACAGAGTCGCTCGCCTCTGCAGCCTTTTCCAGCAGGACTCACACAGGAGAGCTGAGCAGCACAGACACCAGAATCTGCAGCCAGACGCTTCGCTTGGCCAAACTGCGGTGTGTTTTTAAAAAAAAGCAGCTGGATCAAGCTGTTTCTGTAAAGAGAAATGCTTTACGGTCTGTTCGACTAGGTCACAGGCAATATGGCTGCTGTCCATGATAAATATATTAGTGGGTGCATCTGCTCAGCAAGAGCAACGGCGATGGGCCCGCTGACGAGCACATTCCAGATGTCTTTGACAGGAATCTGGCCGTCAGATATGGTATTTGCTTTTTAGGAGTTATTTTTTTTTTGGCGTTGTGCAAGTTTGACTCAGCAAGATTTAACCCAAATGTATGCTGGGTGTCAGAAACGCAGCGGCGCAGAATTAAGCCGCAACAATTCCCACAAACCTGGTGCTGTTTATGCTCAGCACTGGGCATTCAAAATTATAATACAATGCTCGATCAACAATTACGTCCCTGTCAAACACCAGCAGCTCCTGAAATAACGATTTGGCCTTTGGCCTGAATCATATGACACGGCATAGGCCCCTCCCAACAAAAAGCACAAACTGCTGTATCTACAGGCGTTGCAGACTTGCAAAGCCCGTAGGGTCATTTACTGGGGGTACATTCTCAGGCAGGCATTACCCAGGACAGCAGGTCGTCTCCTATCAGGTCCACGACAGTCGTCTCGGTCTTCTTCCTGATCGCGCTCATCTGGTCAGATATGGAAACTGCAGGACAAGCGCACGCACGGATAAATCAGATGGGATTCGGCATTTATGTGGCCTGAGGTTCAATAAACAGGACTGTATGAGGCAGCGCGTAAGCGGTGCGTCAGTGAGCAGACTGCCAGTGTGATCAGTGTGTCAGTGTACAGTCAGTCAGTGTGGGATCAGTGTGCGGCTCCAGTGTGTCAGTGTACAGTCTGTCAGTGTGTCAGTGTACAGTCTGTCAGTGTGTCAGTGTACAGTCTGTCAGTGTGTCAGTGTACAGTCTGCCAGTGTGGGATCAGTGTGCGGCTCCAGTGTGTCAGTGTACAGTCTGTCAGTGTGTCAGTGTACAGTCTGTCAGTGTGTCAGTGTACAGTCTGCCAGTGGGCAAGTGTGATTCTGGGTACCGTGCAGCTGAACGATTTCCTCCAGGTTGGTGAAGATGTTCTTGATGTCTGCAGCAGGAAGGATGGCTTCTCTGGTGAGCTTCTGACAGAACACACTGTCCAGCACCTTGAGCGTGCGCAAGTGAGCACGCTCCGTGTAGAACAGCTCTGCAAACCACAAACACCTTCTCTATCAGGACACACCCCTTTCCTTTGTTACCTCACTGTCACTATGGTAACATCAGATCACACCCACCATCCTGCAGTAAACAGAGTCAGATCACAACTTTGACCATATCCAAAATGTTCTACAAATATGGCTTTATGAGTTCCATTCCCTCAGGCTGAGAGAGCATGCGAGAGCTCTACCCACAATGCCCCTGGGCTGAAGGGGAAGCGCCTCACCGTTGATGACTTCCTGTCTCTTGATCTCGTGCGGCGTGAGCCCAGCCAGCACCTCCCGGCTCACAAGCTGCTGCCAGTTGGGCGGGTCCTGCTCCAGCTCCGTTTCATTACCCTGGTCATCCTCGCTCTGGAGCTCAGCACTGCCCAGAGTGTCCATTCTGAGAGAGAGAGAGAGGGGGAGAGAGAGAGAGAGAGAGAGAGGGGGAGATAGATAGAGAGAGAGAGAGAGAGAGAGGGAGAGAGGGAGAGAGAGAGAGAGAGAAAGAGGTCAAAGATCACCGTGACAATGGGCAGCCAGGTATAGACAGGCATGCATTCCCACTCTAGCCCTTTACATGATTTAAGGTGAAGAATTTAGTCACCCCTATACTGCATTCTTATTTTGACTGAGCTTAAAGCCCAAGAACGATAAATATCCTTGTAAAACTGGGTTATTAGAATGTAAAACTGCATTTGGGAATATGTTACAAGCTATTTTTTCTTAATTGCACAAACTGTATAAAAACCCAAATAAAATGACTAGTTAACTGAAGGGGCAAATTAACTTTGGTTTTTAAAAAAAAATTTAAACACTGCAGACACAAAGGACACCAAGAAGCACAAGAGCCTGTAATTACAGACATATTTAGATGTTTGCTACGAAGCTTAACAAGATTACAGTTGCATTACAGCTGCCTTGTTTTTACTGCTACTGAAAAGATAACATGACAGTTGGTGAGAGAGGATAGGAGAAAAAGGTGTAAGGAATGCAGAAGAGATAGAGGGAGAGGGCAGGACATACACACAGATGCACGTACACACACACACACACACAGGCTGCCCAGCCAGCTGGCAGGTAAACATCACACACAGACAAGCGCATTCACTCACAGTCTGTTCAAGACTGCACTTTAACAGTACAGTACATCCACAGCAGCTGTCTTGTACACAGAAGGACAGAAGACAGACAGACAGACAGACAGACAGACAGACAGGCAGACAGACTTACCTCCTGATGGGCCTGGGTGTGCCCCCGTCCGGAGCCCTGAAGAACAGCACAGACTGATCAGCGCACAGCCCTCATACCACACCTGGGCTGAGTCCACTGCCTAAACTACGTTTTCAGGTGTGTGACTGAGTAACTGCAGGCATGTTCAGGTACGCAAATAACCAGCTCCAGATACAGCCAGGTGTGATAGTAACTCCAGGTAGGGACAGGTGTGTAACTCCATGTACGGCCAGGTGAGCGTGTAACTCCGCGTACAGCCAGGTGTGTGAGTAATTTCAGGTATTGCCCGGTGTGTGACTAACTCCAGGAAGGCCCGGTGCATGAGTAACTGCAGTTGGCCAGGTGTGTGAGTAACCGCAGGTAGGCCAGATGTGTGAGTAACTCCAGGTAGGCCAGGTGAGTGAGTAACCGCAGGTAGGCCAGGTGAGTGAGTAACCGCAGGTAGGCCAGGTGTGTGAGTAACCGCAGGTAGGCCAGGTGAGTGAGTAACCGCAGGTAGGCCAGGTGAGTGAGTAACTCCAGGAAGGCCAGGTGTGTGAGTAACTCCAGGTAGGCCAGGTGAGTGAGTAACCGCAGGTAGGGCAGGTGTGTGAGTAACTCCAGGTAGGCCAGGTGAGTGAGTAACCGCAGGTAGGCCAGGTGAGTGAGTAACCGCAGGTAGGCCAGGTGTGTGAGTAACCGCAGGTAGGCCAGGTGAGTGAGTAACCGCAGGTAGGCCAGGTGAGTGAGTAACTCCAGGAAGGCCAGGTGTGTGAGTAACTCCAGGTAGGCCAGGTGAGTGAGTAACCGCAGGTAGGGCAGGTGTGTGAGTAACTCCAGGTAGGCCAGGTGAGTGAGTAACCGCAGGTAGGCCAGGTGAGTGAGTAACCGCAGGTAGGCCAGGTGTGTGAGTAACCGCAGGTAGGCCAGGTGAGTGAGTAACCGCAGGTAGGCCAGGTGAGTGAGTAACTCCAGGAAGGCCAGGTGTGTGAGTAACTCCAGGTAGGCCAGGTGAGTGAGTAACCGCAGGTAGGGCAGGTGTGTGAGTAACTCCAGGTAGGCCAGGTGAGTGAGTAACCGCAGGTAGGCCAGGTGAGTGAGTAACCGCAGGTAGGCCAGGTTTGCTTACCTGTCGCTGTCGCGCTCCTCGTCCTGCCTCTGCTCCACGCTGCAGGAGCTGAAGTCGAAGTGGGTGCTGGGCGTGTGGGGCGTGCCGTCCAGGGCGTCGCTCGTGTGCAGGCCCTCACCCACCCTGGGGAGGGCGGAGGAGGGCGTGAGGCCTGGGGGGGGGGAGAGAGAACAGGCTTACCTTAAACCCACTTAAACCTGCTGTCAGGGCATTTAAACTAGACCTTTATTTTTTACAAAACACCCTTTTCATTCAGAAAACTTCAACAAAAACGTACCAATGCAGCGGTTACAGGTCTACAACAAGCCACAAAAGACAACCACGTTCTGCGAGTGTAATTCAGATGGAAAGGAAAGCCTTTTTAAATGCAAACCTTGACCACAAAGCAATGAAACTCCATTCGGGCAGCAGCCAATTACGAGCACGAAAAAACATAAACATGGCAATTATTTTTAAAACGGAGCTCTGTGCGAGTGCCAGCGCAAGAGCTCGTAAGTACCTCACTACAGAGCCCTGATGCAGAAAACACGTCCAAACAGACGCAGACAAGAAACAAGCCAAGAGAGAAACAAAGAGATGGAGAGAGGGACACAGTGTAGGGAGGAAAGGAGAGAAAAGAAAAGAAAAACAAAAAGACCTGACAAAAAAAAAACCAAAAAACAAAAGAACCCTGGAAGAGAGAAAGAGGGAGGGAGAGAGAGCTGGAGGGAGAGGGAGAGAGAGGGAGGGTGGGAGAGGCAGAGAAGGACGGAGGGAGACAGAGAATGGAGCTCAGGTCTCTCACCGCTGTCCGAATCGCGGCCGCCTCCCTCGGGGCTCTGGGTGATGGAGGGGCTGAAGGGAGGGGAGGTGGTGAGCGCCGGGGTCTCCGAGCCCTCGCTGGACTGGCTGCCCCGGGCGCGGCTGGGGTCCGCGTACTCCGCGATGTTCATCGCTGGCTGGGACAGCTGCTTCTGCGGCCGCGGCTTATTCATCTCCATGGCTCTGCCTACTGCACGCGTGCACACGCAAACAAGCGCACGCGTGACACGCAAACACGCAAGCACACACACACACACACGCAAACAAGCGCACGCGCATGAGCGCACGCGTGCACACGCAAACACGCAAGCACACACACACACACACGCAAACACACGCACGCGAGCACACACACACACACGCAAACAAGCGCACGCGCACACGCAAACACGCAAGCACACACACACACACACACGCGCAAACAAGCGCACACGCATGAGCGCACGCGTACGCACACGCAAACAAGCACGCAAACACACACACACATAGACAACCGCGCGCACACACACAGACACACAAAAACACAAACACAGACAAGCCTGAGCACACACACACACACGGAGTAACAGGGTCTTGCTGCACAAGCACAACGCTGCTGCTCCAGCCTGTCTCATATGAAGACATATGAAGCACACAGCCAGTGTCACACAGCCAGCGTCACACAGCCAGCTCTCCTCTCTCCTGGGACACTCCTGAAGCAGTTCCATGAACAGGACAATCTAAGTCACTTTGTGCTCTGTGTGTAATATGTCTGTCCAAGGATAAATTCTGCCCCATCAATCAATCAAAATGAATTTTGATGGATTGATTGATTGATTGATTGATTGATACACTTGGGGGGTGTTACGTCCCTCCGCCTCAGGTGGGGGCGCTGGCCGTTTGGACACGCGTGTGTCTTGTTAACGTTAATTGTGAGCACCTGTGGCGGTGCCCTTTTAAGAAGCCTGGAGTCGGCTTCTCAGGAGATGGGAGTTTTTTCTCCTCACCTCTCGACCACGGCCGGGTCTTGATTTTATCTGGTGTTTTGCCGCTATTTTAGTATTCCTTATATGTATTTAAATAAAGTTATTGGTTATTTTGGGAAACCTTGATGTCGGCATCGCTTATGTTTGCGGGGGCTTGAGAGCAACCGTAACAGGGGGGCAGTGGAGGGGCAGGGTGGGCACTTACTCGAGGGGGCGTCGATTCGACTGGGTCGCCTGGGAGGGCCGAGGATGCTGGGAAATCGAGGCTTCTTCACTTTCTCTTCCCCTTCTTTTTCAATCTTTATGCTCTTCTGCTCAACGGGGAAGACACAAATCATAACCAGATTCCCACAGCAGCCTCTCTGCATCAGTGGAACTGAGTACTGTGTGTTTGTGAGTGTGTGTGTGTGTGTGTGTGTGCGCATGTGCATGTGTGTGTCTGTACGTGCATGCATGCATGTGTGAGTGCGTATGTGCACACGTGTATGTCTGTGGACGTGCAACCACGTGTGTGTGTCTGTGTATTTTTCCGTGTGTATGTGTGCGGGTGCGCATCTGCCTGCATGTGCGTGTACGCGTTCTCCGCACCTTTATCTTGGGCAGGAAATGTATGCGGACTCGTTTGGGCTCCAGGCCCCGGGGCTCCTTCACCCTCACACCCAGCTGCTTCATATAGGTCAGAATGACAAACTGCATGGTGCTGCTGAGAGGGGGAACACACACACACACACAAGCACTCATTTATGCATGCACAAAATTCATTAAGAAAGAGACCTGCACCAGTGTGACAAACTGCCATTGATCAAACTGCTCAGACACTTATACGAGCCCAGAGTGAAAATGGTAGCAATCAAAGCACATTTTTCCCTTGTACGAGACAAGGTAACCTGAGCTGTTACAGTAAAATATCCCACTGTAAATTGTGCAGTGTGTAAAACTACCCAATTTGTCCCCGTAAGGGCGTGTAAAAAGGAAAGAGGTAC
This sequence comes from Anguilla anguilla, assembly GCF_013347855.1. Classification (NCBI taxonomy): domain Eukaryota; kingdom Metazoa; phylum Chordata; class Actinopteri; order Anguilliformes; family Anguillidae; genus Anguilla; species Anguilla anguilla. Next base: position 20,018,570 of record NC_049209.1, read on the forward strand.
TGTAATGCTGGCATACTGTGCAGGCAGCATAAACCGTACAACCTGATTGGTCCCTGAAGCCCAGTTGATTTTCCCTTGTAAGGCATGTGGCTTTGGGTTGAAGCAGCTAACTTCATGGAAGTCTCCTACTCTGCTATTCGCAGTCTGTCCACCAGGTGTCACTCTAGTAACATCAGTAAGCATGAGCGTCTATGGAGGCGGGGGGAGGGGGGGTATCTAATCTTTCTGCAACTTTCTGAAAAGCTTTGACCTTTATCTGATCTCCACTCTTAAATGTCAATGTGACTCCAAGTCCTCTTTACCACCTTTAACAAACTCGATCTTTATCCAGTTGTGCCCATGCTGCAGTGTGAAAACTCCTCTGGCTGCAGCCTGAAGTTTTTGGAATGCAGTTTACCATGTTCCTAAGTGCTTGTTTTCCTGTCAGGATGTGTTCCGGGGAAAGACGCCTAAAAACACGATTTTACTACATATCTACACCTAATTAGTTGTTTGTTCATACAATAACAATTTTTTATGTACATGAGCCAGTTAAACACAAAAAATGTGTTGAAATTCAAAAGAAAAAAAAAGTCTCAAGAGGAAAAGTAGAACTTTTGATGTGATGCAAACAATGTCCAGAGGATGGCGCCAAAGCTGCATTTCCATCGCCGCGGGTATCTCGGGGTGAGTAACCGCGCTCTTCTGACTGTACTGTTCCGTGCTTTTTTTCCCCCTATAGGCATAAATACTAAAGGAATGTGAACACGGGGAACGTCTGGGTCTGGAAACGGCCCACATACCCTTCTGTCACGGCAAACTCGGGCCTCAACACGCACCCCTACCATCTGCCACGAACGCGGGCTCCTGCAGACCCCCGGACCGCAACCATACGGAATGCAGCACAATCACACAGCTTTATTAATCATGCATGGAAAAACATGCTTCAACAGCGCCATTCAAAACCACACCAGAAGAGGTTCCACGGTGGATAAGGAACACCACCGAAGCCCATGATGACAAAGTTCAGTGGAAAATGTCCATCAAAGTCTTGTCAAAACATTTTTCGCCTAACCCGATATCGGCAGCTGTGCCTCTGTAGGTAAAGCGCATGTGTTCCTCTAACATGCTTCTCCATGATTCACTGTTTAACCGCTCCTGGCTGCGCAGTACTACAGGACAGCTAGCGCTGACTAGACCAGAAGTAGATTTCTCACTAATGACTGGCACAAACGTCTATGTTGGCTCGCATGACGAACCGTGTCACCCTAAGGGCAAATGGAATAACGTCTTTTAGAAATGTATTATTCAGAGCAGAACAACTGACAAAACAAGATAAAAAAAGGCAGGGGAGAAGCCGAGGGAAGGGTGCCAGGGTTCGACGCTAACATTTTATCCAAGGAGCATATGCACTCCTAAGTACAAAAATTTTTAAGCACACTAAATGCATCCCAGTTAGTGGATATACTCCTGAATTATTAGCCACGCCAACTTGCGGGAGAAAATGCTCCTAAAATGAAAGCACCGTAGAGCCCTGGGTGTTCTTTAAGCACTGGAACTAAATAACTAAGATCGACAGTATTTCTCCCGCTCAAATAAATAAAGGTACATAAGCGCACTGAGAAAAAGCGGTGTTTAAAACGGCCTCAGGCTCTGGACTGACACAAAGCCAAACTGTTTTAAAGACACGAGGCCCAAGAGCACGGTATTATACCAGGGGCCTGTAACCCTGAACCTGCAAAACTGCACTGGTCCGCTGCTTTCTGTTTCCACTGTAAATTAGCCACAAATTTAGACCCCAGAAACCAGATGAGCTGCGTTAACTGCGTAACCAACTGTTAAAATTAGGCAATTAAGTGCTGATTAACCAGCTGACCCTGTGGGCCTCCAGAACTAGCCTGGCAAAGCCCTGCATTAGAGGCAAATTATGCTTCCTTAAGAACACCTGAGACTAATGAGGGAACCCATTTCCAATCCCAGGTTCTCTGTTCATTTGAGTGAGTAACACTGCTGCTTCCACCCTTTTTACATCACGGTTTACAGCACATTGAATCGACAGCACTGCAGCAAGTCGACAGGCCTGCTTGAGATATTCCGCGAGAGTGACTGATACTGTGTGAAAGGCCACCGTCACTGATCCCGACGACCAAAAAGCCCCCGCCACGCGATGGAAAAGGTCGCCTCAACTTCCCTCTGGACTCCAGCTGCAGAAAGGTAGTTTCCAGAAGAACGTCTGCACCGTTTCCCATTAAAAGTTTAGGAGTCAATATGACTAAGAATATGAACACCAGCTTGTGCTTTCAATACCTGCATTTATAAATGAGCTGTTTGTTGTAAATCATACTACTGTCATCGGTGTATTTGTTGTGTCATCCGTGTTGGTCAAATCTCTGGCTGTCGAAAGTGTATCTTCTTATAGAACACAGACTTATGTATATATCTGACTATCGATCTATCATAACCTCTCACCAGCTCCTCACAAAGATAACGTGGGCTTGCAGGCTTCCATTTCACCCCTGGAATGCTCAGTGTCACCATCTCTCCCTATTGCTGACTAAATGAGTGGCTCCCTACAAAACCAGATATCCTGAGTTCTATGTGTATGCCTGGGCCTTAAAACCACTAGTGGTTTAGAGTCAAAGAGGAATTCCAGGTTAAAGTGAATGCAGTTTATCATACAGTGTGTTCAACGATAGCAAGATACAACGGTGGGCAGCAAAATGTGAGTAGTGAAATGGCTATATGAGAATGGCGTGCAGGAGGTCGTACTGACGAGTCTCCACAAACTATTCCACTTTTCCCTTATATGCCCAAGGATTTTTAAAAAAATCATCAAAGAAAGACAAAATCACAACAAAACAACAGTACCACCAATGACTCTGCCTGCATTATATCAGTAAGCCTATCAAACCAGGTCAACCTTTGAAGCCCAGCCGGCTGCTGACTCATAGGTAACATGCATTACCTACAGCTCACCTTTGATTGGTGTTCCAAGATCTTAATTCAGCGCCCACTGTACCACACCATGGATGAAACCCACCTGTTCCCCACGGCATCGGCTTTCCAACAGCACCAAACATGATTACACTGCATACGGAAAATCTGAGGTTTACATAATGCCATTGCAACTCAGTAAATGACTGCAGCAGGGCAGTATTGGGGCAACAGCACTGTTTCTTTATCAAACCTTGCTGACTCCCTGTGAGCACCGCAGACACAGTCTGTTCTCCTTCGGGAGTCTGATACGGGGCACACTTCTGTAAACCGCCCTACACTGGTTTAACCACTAGGTGGCGACAAGGGCAACCATAAGTGCCTGTTCTGGGTCCGGAGTTAATGCTTCATCAGAGTATAAACCCTTACCACTTCTCCTCTTCTGTGGGCTGTGACGTCAGCCTGAAAAGAAAAAAGAAGGCTGTCAGTTCACGCGCTCTCCTTTTCATACACACACAGAGATACGCACACTTAGCTCATCCCTCCCTACAACAAGCACAATAACCTGGAGGGCACGGGTTTGCATGAAGCGGAAATCGGTGAAAACAGCCCGCCCGTACAGCAGGACACGGGTGTTTCACGCGGGGCACGTCGCAAACAGCACCTCGTCATAGCACAGGTGAGGTTCCCTCCAGCCTGCCCCTCCCCGCCCCGACGCCTGCCCGCACTGGCCCGCTAATCGCGTAGCTAATTCCCCATTGTGGCCGCGACGGCAAAACCGCCGCCCGCCGCCCAGACGCAGACTAAAGACCCACCCCTCCGGCGTGCGTCCGGGTTCCCGTCCCATCGCCGCCCCACACCTTCTGTACTAGTTCAGGTCATACTGTTTTTTACAGAACCTGTCTGCATTCCGGATTTGCATTTGGGTTATTATTTTTTTTTTAGCACGGAGAATTTGCATTAGTGCTTTAATGCTTTAGTGATGTCACATATCACCGGTCTGGGAGTGTTGTGAGCCAGGTTTGGCTATTAGTACACGTAAATAAGATTAATGCCTTTTTGCTCATCTGCTAGACGTAGCGTCTGCCACGTGAATGTGATGCGATGCGATGAAACGGTGAGTCCGGTGTGGGACAATACCAGAGGCTGAAAGAGCAAATGTGTGAGAGGATCAAACCTGGCAACCCTGCTAATCCACCCTGTTTCTCCTTTTTCCTCCACACGCAACCGTCTGAGTCACCGGCAAGACGCCCTGAGATACGGCCCGCACACTTCCCTGCCCGCCCGCACGCGCGCGCGTGTGTGTGTGTGTGTGTGCGTGTGCGTGTGTGCGTGTCAGTCTCTTGCTGCACGTGGCTTGTTTCTCTCTGCTGAAAGCGGTTTAGGCTTCAGTGTGGTATTTCCATTGCACCACTGCCGTTATCTTTAACTTAAGATATCAATCAACCAGGTCATCTGCATTTGTGGGTTTGTGCATGCTTGTGAGTATGTGTGTGTGTATGTGTGTGTGTGTGTGTGTGTGCATACACGCTCGCGTGCGTGGGCATGTGTGTGTGTGTTTGCGTGTGAGTGCAAGCTTGCATACACTGATGAGTGTGCATGAGCGCACATGCATGTTCAGTGAGATTGCGTGTGTTGTGTCCGTTCAGTGAGACTGAGTGTGTTGTGTACGTTCAGTGAGACTGAGTGTGTTGTGTACGTTCAGTGAGACTGAGTGTGTTGTGTACGTTCAGTGAGACTGAGTGTGTTGTGTACGTTCAGTGAGACTGAGTGTGTTGTGTTCGTTCAGTGAGACTGAGTGTGTTGTGTACGTTCAGTGAGACTGAGTGTGTTGTGTACGTTCAGTGAGATTGCGTGTGTTGTGTACGTTCAGTGAGACTGAGTGTGTTGTGTACGTTCAGTGAGACTGAGTGTGTTGTGTACGTTCAGTGAGACTGAGTGTGTTGTGTACGTTCAGTGAGACTGCGTGTGTTGTGTACGTTCAGTGAGACTGAGTGTGTTGTGTACGTTCAGTGAGACTGAGTGTGTTGTGTACGTTCAGTGAGACTGAGTGTGTTGTGTACGTTCAGTGAGACTGAGTGTGTTGTGTACGTTCAGTGAGACTGAGTGTGTTGTGTACGTTCAGTGAGATTGAGTGTGTTGTGTACGTTCAGTGAGACTGTGTGTGTTGTGTATGTGTGTGCTGACTGTGTGCGTTGTGTATGTGTGCTGACTGTGTGTTGTGTATGTGTGTGCTGACTGAGTGTGTTGTGTACGTTCAGTGAGACTGAGTGTGTTGTGTACGTTCAGTGAGCCTGAGGGCGTTGTGTATGTGTGTGCTGACTGAGTGCGTTGTGTATGTGTGTGCTGACTGTGTGTGTTGTGTATGTGCTGCTGACTGTGTGTGTTGTGTATGTGCTGCTGACTGTGCTTGCGTGTGGGTCTTACAGCACTTCCTCGATCTTGGAGATGATGTGTTCGGCGCAGGAGCGCTCCCTCTCCAGCGCCACGCGGTCTCTGACCCGCTCCGTGTCCAGCCGCACGAGCTCCGCCTCGGCCAGCGTCAGGCCCATGCTGCGCTTCTGCCTGCAGGCCCACCCAGCACAGAGCCCTGCGTCATGCACACTTTCACACGAACCTCTATTATGAGGACTTCCTGTTTCCTGCCAATATGTGCCTCGGCCCAACAGAGAGCACTGTATCATGCACAGTCTCACATTACATTACATTACAAGCTCACACCGTTTCCTGTCAATCATGCTTCCCCTCCTTCATCGCATCACAGAGAACTACGTTATGCAGTTTCACACAAACCTCCACTATGGAGGACATACCGTTCCCAGTCAATCTCTCCCTCCGTCTCCTCCCTCCTTACATCCCTCAACCCTCCATCTCCGCACCCCTGCTTCTCCCTCTCGCTCACCTGAAGTCCTCCAGGTTTTTCTGTATGTCGGGGACCAGACTGTCCTGCAGAACCTGCACATACTGCCTGTGGAGCTCCTCCGGGATCAGCTCTGGCCTCCGCCGCTCTGCACGTACACAACGTACAACACACACACACAGAACACGCACAGCAAACAAAACATACACACACACAGAATACGCACAGCAAACAAAACACACACACACAGAATACGCACAGCAAACAAAACACACACACACAGAGTACGCACAGCAAACAAAACACACACACACAGAATACGCACAGCAAACAAAACACACACACACACAGAGTACACACAGCAAACAAAACATACACACACAGAATACACACAGCAAACAAAACACACACACACAGAGTACACACAGCAAACAAAACACACACGCACAGAATACGCACAGCAAACAAAACACACACACACAGAATATGCACAGCAAACAAAACACACACACACAGAATACACACAGCAAACAAAACACACACACACAGAATACACACAGCAAACAAAACACACACACACAGAAAGAGAGTCAGTAAGCTGCACACACCTCTCTCACAGTCCTAGCTCACTGACAGCTGGGCTGGCCTGGGAAGATCTAGCATGGTGATGTAATGGGGACTTTGTGGGCTGACACTCAAGATCACAATTTTCCACACAAACTAGCAGAAGCTTTCAGAGGACAGTGGGAAATAGTGATGACTAAGGGACTCCACTGCAGTGGGCAAGTAGACATATGACACGCTGCTCTTCTGTCTTATGCTCCGATAAGGCAAAACACCCAGCTCAATGCCTGTAACCTCAATCTGGGCTGTTACCCTGGTGACAGGGCATGTTTGTGTTCCAAATCAAATGGCATTGTGAACAAAACAAGCACGTTGCCATGCGGAAAGCAAAATCCTATGTCGATTGAGAAAAAAGTTTTAAAACAAACTTTCAGAACAGGGTGTGAGACTTCAAAAGAGAACATTTCTACGATCTACAGAAATACAGAAAAGAACGAGATCTCACCCAGTTCAGAGGCAATGGACTCTGGTACGGCGACTTTAAGATTCTGTAAAGAAAAGGACAAGGAATTTCATGCATTTGATATTTACATCTCACATTTGATTTAGAACATGTGATCAGCTTCTCGCCCTCAGCAGGACAGCGTCAGCTGCAGACAGCACAGCGCATGCAGCTGAACACCATCGCTGGACGCCGAGAGGGAAAACAGCCAGGTGCACAGAAGGACAGGAGAACGTGTTTGTGTAAGTGTACACTTCTGCGCGAGCGTGTGCGTCTACTTGGGACACTGAAGAAGCATAACGCGGGTGAGGATGAGGAGTAGAGGCGCAAGGACATGCGTTTCTGATCAGGGGCTGGTCCTCCCTGTCCTTATGCTCCCCCCCATAGAAATTCAGTGACCGCGCCCTAAAGTGACAATCCCTTGAACTCTACGACAGGCTTACAGGTAAAAGAGCAGGCTCCCTTCCCTGAATGCAACGCAGGGGCTATGAGCCGGAAGACATGACACATCCACCAGCCAGGTACTAAAACGTCAAACACAGCCGCTTCAGCGGACTGGCGAGCATCTGCTTTACGAACGCCGCCCCAGCGCGCAGACAAAGCGCCAGGCGAAGGCTGCAAACCAGGTGGGAGACTGCCGCCATCGGTGTGCGCGACAAGAAAAAGGAGAAAAATGGGGAAGTCGTCACATCAGTCCTGTTTCTCTCTCACTCACACCCATTCACGCACGCACACAAAGACAGAGGAAAAGAAAAGACAAACACGCGCGTTTGAGGTGAACGGCGGATGGCCCTGGCGCTCCCGCAGTGACCTACTCCACGGTAGCTCCCCAATGATTAATGCAGGTCAGTGACTGACACGTGACCAGCCAATCAGGATTAAGAAACTCAACCTGAGACGCCCATACAAGCAAGGATCTCCAGTGGCCTTAGAAGAACAAAGGCCCTGACGCTCATTCAAGAGCAAGGTGCGGAACGGAGGGAGAGGCCCTTGCTGAAGACAGACAGAAGGCACTACGGGATTTGTGCAACATGACTCAAAGAAGTTATTTTTCAGAAATAAAAGCGCAGTTCATAAAAGCTGAATAACAGGTCATCCCAGAGGTCTAGTGCGATTGTTATGATACAGGTGAATCATAATTCCTGCCCCTCTGATTGGCTCTGTACTGTGTACAGACCAAGATGTCTGATGTTACCAAATAGCTGCTTAAGGCAAACACCATCAGCAGAAGCATCTAAACCCTGCTGTCAGCGTCAGGCTTTTCCACTGCTTGTCTGAGTTCCTCATCGGGTCAGACTACAGCGATGACAGGCTCCAGATAGGCACTGCACACACACGCATACAAACAGGCTAACAAGACTACACATACACACACACAGACACACACAAATACACACACATATATTCACACACAGGCAACACAGGTGTACACACACACACACACACACACAAGTGTATACATACACACACATAGACACACCCACACATACACGTACGCAGACAAACACACAAACACATACACTGTGGTGCACATATGCAAAGATACCCACGTTCACACAACTTGCACAGGCACGCACATACACATATGTACACACTCCCCTGACAAAGGGGGACAGCAGCACTGATTTGAGAGCTGTTTTGGAGTGATGAAGTGCAGGTGTAAGGGGGTTGTACTGCAGTTGTTTTCCAGTTAAAGAATCGCTGTAGCCCCCCCCCCTTGGCTGAAGAGCGTGTTATTCATTTCGCTCCGGCGGGGGGGCGCCGTGCTGGGACCGCGGGCGGCGGCCTGGCGGTGCGGTCGAGCGGACCGTACTCACCGCGGCTCGGTCCATGAAGAACGTGTGGAAGTCCATGAAGATCCGACGGGTCTCTTTGGAATTGGTCTGTTTGTACAGGTCAGCGTAGAGGTAGCAGAGCTGCAGAGCACAGTCAACATTCCCTATAAACAAAGCACTGCCCAAATACACACATCTTCATCACATCTTTATGCCCTGTGAGGACACTATACCATAAAGTGGGAGGGTGTTTGTAACAGTCAGGTAGTGACTTTACAGTCCCTTCCCTCATAATCCCAAATGTCCCCGTAGTGTGGTAGGTACGGTGGCTCTGAAGTGCAAAACGCAAAAACAAAAAGAAAAAGCAAAAACAAAAACTTTCGGCCCAGAGGTGCAGATGAAACATACAAAAACAAAAACAAAAACATGCAGCCCTGAGGTGCAAAACACAAACATACAAAAATAGCAGCCCTGAGGTGCAAAACACAAACATACAAAAACGAAAATGTGCAGCCCTGAGGTGCAGATGCAACATACAAAAACAAAAACTAGTAGCCCCAAAGTGCACTGCTGCACTTCGGGGCTACTAGTTCTTGTTTTTGTATGTTGCATCTGCACCTCAGGGCCAAAAGTTTTTGTTTTTGCGTTTTCTTTTTGCTTTTGTGTTTTGCACTTCAGAGCCACCGTAGGTATGCATTCAGGTGGACCACAAACCAGCATGGAGAGCTACAATACATGACATTACATTCACTTGGCAGCCTGTGGCTCAGCTTGCCTGGGCCGGGCCTGAAGTGGGTTTGGGGGGAGCTCTTACCAGCGGGGCGGGTTCAAACTGTGAGACCACGTGGTGGAGGAAGGCAGCCAGGTGAGCAGGGCGAGATTTCAGCAGCTCAATACTCTGGAAACAACTACACTGGCCATTTATCTGAGAGAGGGAGAGAGGAGGGGTTAGAGAGAGAGAGAGGGGGGGGAGAGGGGAGACAGTGCGGAGAGAGGAGAGAAAACAGGGAGAAGGGATGGTGGAGAGGAGAGACAGGAGAGAGAAGATAATAGAGAGAGAGTGTGAAACAGGGAGAGAGACTGCAGGAGAGAACAGGCATTGTGGTTGTTTTGGAAGTGTTTAACATGGAATCTTGAAAGTTACAGTTAATTAACGTTACAACCAAAACTGGTCCATTTTGCATTTGTTTCTCATTGATTATGCTTTGGCAATTTCTACCTACACATGTATACCTACAGAATTTAAGGGGAGGGGGTGTTGTCACCTGTTCCTGCTCAGTGTCAAAGTAGTCATCCTCCGCTCCAATGATCTGCGGGGCGAGGCGGGGGGAGGGGCTTCCCACACTGGACTGGGAGTGAGAGTCCTGGAGGGGGTAGAGGAGGGGAATTAGGACACTGCCCGGCAGGAGGCTGCTTGGATCGAGCACAAGCATCTTGGTTTCTTACTGTACTTCAGCACAAATTCAGCCCAGCTGTCTGCATAAAGCAGAAAAAAGGCCTTGCTCACATCGCCTACAAATGCAGGAGAGGTGCAACAGATCTAGTGACCCCTCTTGTGGGACAGTGTCTCACCGGGTCGGGCGTGTCCTCTGTTTCGGGGGAGGGGCAGGAGTTGAGGCTGTCCCTGGGCGTGGTCTTTGGGCTGTTACAGGGCGTGTCTCTTTGGCACGGGCTCTCTGGGAAGGTGGAGGGCAGGCTGGGAGTGACCTGGAGCACAAGAGCAGGAAAGTTGAAACATACGCACCATACAAGACTGAACAACGGTGCACACACACACCACAAAGCAACCATGCACACACACACACCATACGAAACAGAGCAACCATACATACACAACATATACCACACAGCAACCGCACCCAAACACAAGAACACACGCACGCACGCGCGCACGCACACACGCACACGCACACACACACACACACGCACACGCACACATACACACACACACAGGCTGAGAGGCTGCAGTGTGGGGGTGTACTGACAGGGGTGCTGTTGGCCCAGCTATCGCTGCGTGAGGAGAGTATCTGATCTGCATCGCCTGCGCTGCCATCTTCAGCTTCGCTCAAATGCAGCACATCCCCTGGCCGAGGGGAAGGAAGGCCATCCTGAAACACACAGACACTGTGAGAACCCACCCACACAGACTATGACAACCAACCCACACACACACAAACACTATGAGAACCCACCAACACAAACTATGACAACCAACCCACACACACACAAACACTATGAGAACCCACCAACACAAACTATGACAACCTACCCACCGACACACACACACACACACTCTCAAACACTATGAGAATCCACCAACACACACTATGACAACCTACCCACCGACACACACACACACAAACACTATGAGAACCCACCGACACAGACTATGACAACCCACCCACCCACACCCACACACACACACTCACACACTGTGAGAACCCACCCACACACACACACACTACGACATCCCACACACACACAAAACACACACAGTGAGAACCCTCCAACACACACACATCCTGAAACACACACTGTGAGAACCCTCACACACACACACACACACACCCTGAAACACACACACTGTGAGAACCCACACACACACACACATCCTGAAACACACACACTGTGAGATTTCACCCTCACGCACACACACACACACACACACACACACACTGTGAGAACCCATCCAGACTCATCCTGAAACTCTCTCTCACACACACACACAACCTGAAACATACATACTATGAGAACCCACTCAAACACAAACACACACACAACCTAAAACACACACTCACACACAATGCGAGAACCTACCCACACACACATCCTGAAACACACACACTGTGAGAACCCATCCGCTCGCACACACACACCCAACCTGAAACACACACGCTGTAAGCACACCGCCCCAAATACACACGGAGAAAAGGCTGGTCGCCCATGTCCCCAGAACATCTAAAGCAAACTCTGAGCATTGACACAGCAATGAGATAAGAGCAATGACACAGAGGTGACATAAGAGCAATGACACAGCGGTGACATCAGAGCAATGACACAGTGGTGACATCAGAGCAATGACACAGCGGTGACATCAGAGCAATGACACAGTGGTGACATCAGAGCAATGACACAGCGGTGATGTACAAGCAATGAAACAGCAGCAACATAAGAGCACTGACGCAGCGGTGACGAGGGCGATGGCGTGGTTGCCGCGGCAGCGCGTGCGGTTACCTGCGTGCCCCCGGTGGCCTTGCTCAGCTGGCCCTGTAGCTGTGGAATGTGCTTCTTGGCTTCCTGAATGCCCTTCAGTAGTTTAGGAGTGGGGTTCCTGCTGTACTCCTCCTTCATGGCCTGCCGCAGAGAACCAAACATCACAGGTCCAGTCAGAGCCCTCGCCCCTCGCTCAGGGACAGAGACGGGGCAGAGGAGCGGAACAGCGGAGGCCTACCTACAGTACGCCTGTGAGCTCTATCTGACACGCCGCGTCTCCCTGTATGACTCTGCTGAGAGGAAGTGAGACAAACTCGGGGGGGAGGGGCTTCAGTAGGGAAGCACCGTGCTGGCCGTGGTCGACCGGCCAAGCTTTCTCAGCGGGGGCGGTGGCGGTGCGTTTGTGTGTGTGTGTGTGATTGTGTGCTGTGTGTGGGTGGGGGTGGGGGTGGGGGTGTGTGTGTGTGATGTGTGTTTGAGTGTGTGTTCACACGTGTGTGTGACACATCGCTGAGGCTCTGAACTGCCCCTACAGCCTCCACATCCTAAGCCCCTCTCTGTCCTCCACACTTCAGCGTGCCCCAGGGCCTGTGGGAGCCTGTCCCCCGCCCCCCAGGCCCAGCACACAGCCTCCCTCACAGCTTCACAAAGAGAAAGTGAAGATGAGCTTTTAATAGACGGCAGACCGGCGGTAAGGCTGCGATATGAAGAGGAAATGAGGCCCCAGCAGGCCCAACGCTTCTCTGCACACCGTGTACACAGAGGGCGTGTTTCTAAGAAGAAAGAGGTGCTTTAGCTTGTGTTTCCTCACTCACTCACTCACTCACTCACTCACTCACTCACTCACGCACTCACGCACGCACTCACGCACTCACGCACGCACTCACGCACTCACTCACGCACTCACTCACTCACTCACGCACTCACGCACTCACTCACTCACGCACTCACGCACGCACGCACTCACGCACGCACTCACGCACTCACTCACTCACTCACGCACTCACTCACTCACTCACTCACTCACTCACTCACTCACTCACTCACTCACTCACTCACTCACGCACGCACTCACGCACTCACGCACTCACGCACTCACTCACGCACTCACTCACGCACTCACGCACTCACGCACTCACTCACTCACTCACTCACTCACGCACTCACGCACTCACTCACGCACTCACGCACGCACTCACGCACTCACGCACTCACTCACTCACTCACTAAAGCAGCACTTGCCTGTAAATCCTGCTGCTCCTTGGTCAGCATCTTCTGCAAGATGTCCACCTTCTGGGAGTGAACGATATTATTCTCTTCCTGCAACACAGAACGAGAATGCAGCAATGAAGGACAACAAGAAAGGGAGAGAGGGAGCAGAAAGGTCAGAGGGAGGGAGGGATGAGAGAGAAGTGAGGGAGTAAGAGAAAGAGGGAGAGGTGAAAGGAGTGAGGGAGTGAGAGACAAACAGAGAGATGAGAGGAATTAGGGAGTGATGTCTGCTTATAATGGGGACGCGATGTTAACTGGTATGCCAATGGAATGCATGAAACCTTGTAAATCACTTAAACCAGGTGACGTTGACCAGCTAGCCAAACTAGTAGCCTGTCTAAAAGACATAAAGGCTTGGATGAGCCAAAATGTGCTCTCACTGAATTGGGACAGCAGCAGGTCTTAGTAGTAGCAGACTTCGAAGAGACGAGAGATGATGAGAGAAGGAGGGAATGAAGGATTAAAGAAGAACTGAACAAGCGGACAGGAAGCGAACAGAGGCTGTGAGAGAGGAACGGGCGGGGAGACGGCAGAGGGGCCGGGGAGGGTCTCACCCAGACGGGCAGCGGGGCGGTGATCCTGTCGGAGGGGCTGGAGGTGCTGGAGGTGCGGTCCCCCCCGGCCGGGCCCGGAGAGTGCGGCGACGTCGTGGAGGGCAGCCCGACGTCCCCCTCGCCCTCCGACAGGGGGATCTGGGGCAAGCCCGGGGGCCGCCCCAAAACCGTGAGGGCCACATAGGAGCCCGCTGCAGGGGACAGAGAGAGCCCATCAGGGGGGGCGGGTGTACACTCTTTCACTTCCAATGCCAGGCTGCCAGACACTACGGGCAGCAAGGGGGCACTTAAAAAGTGTTACTCAGGGCAATTCAACAGCCGCAAGGACCTTTAACCAGGCAAGCTTCCTCCAGCCTCGTGAAGATAAACGCAATCACAACTACCATAGACCATTTACACACGCTATGCAACGCAAGCCACAAATGCACTTTGAGTTCAATGGAAACTGTCGGTAAGTATGAAAACGAAACACAGAGAAAGCAAACTGTTTGGATGTGCCAAACACACTAATTCGGTGTTTTCTACGTGGCAATTCAATGCTTCATTTTTTTCGTCGAGACTGTACTTACACTTAATCAGCTTCACGACTTCTACATGGTTTGAATGCGTCACTAAGGTCCCGTTCACCTGTGAGTGAGGAAAAAACATCAATGCACAGGCGCTAGACTCCGCTTGAAAACTGTTTTGTCAATGTGTGGTGCAGCCACTGTGAGCTTATGCTCTACACTCCTCAGACCTCCAAAGCTATACCCCTCCCCAGCCACATAACTGCATTATAACACAAGTAAGACACAGAACCTCTCCATGATCAGAGCAGGGCAGAGCTACAACTGTGGTTCCACATTCAGCCAGCAGGTGGAGCAGTTTCACAGAGAGGAGGCATGCAGAGGTGTGCGGGCTATGCGTCTCTCAGTGTGTGCGTGTGTGTGTTTGTGAGAGAGAGAGTGGGGTGTTTAAGCAGTGCATGCGAGTGTGTAGTTGTGGCAGTGTGTGTGTGTTTGTGAGAGAGAGAGTGGGGTGTTTAAGCAGTGCATGCGAGTGTGTAGTTGTGGCAGTGTGTGTGTGTTTGTGAGAGAGAGAGTGGGGTGTTTAAGCAGTGCATGCGAGTGTGTACTTGTGTGCGTGTGTGTGTGTGTGTGTGTGTGTGCGTGTGTGTGTGTGTGTGTGTGTGTGTGCGTGTGTGTGTGCACGCGCACGTCTCCCGTGACCTCACTCACCTTAATGATCCTGTCACCGGTCTGAACGCCAGCCCGCATTGCGGCGCCATCTACAGGAGGGAGGCAGAGAAGCGGTAAAAATGACCCTCACCGCCCGCACACAGACACAGCGCCCCCCACAGGCAGGCTGCCCGTGTCCGAACGCGCGGGCCTGACTAAACCCGGCACCGCGTAAACGCCAACGACACGCAGCTCGACCGGACCGCCGCGGCTCGCCACAGCCAAACACCGCCGCCGAACACCCCGCCGTCGCGGGCGCAACCGATCGCCACGCCGACCGGCCTTAGCGCGCGGCGTTGAGCCCCGCGCAGGTCGAGCTGGCTAATCAACGCGCCGGAGCGCGTTACGCTCCCGAAACGCGCGGCTCAGCGCCGGGGATAATTACACACCGGCCTGTTCCCCCCCGCTCCACAGCCGAGGCCGCGGGGATGAGTAAACGCAGGTCTGCCCTCTCCCCGGCGCTGGGGATGAGTAACGCAGGTCTGCCTGCCCTCTCCCCGGCGCTGGGGATGAGTAACGCAGGTGTGCCCGCCCTCTCCCCGGCGCTGGGGATGAGTAACGCAGGTCTGCCCTCTCCCCGGCGCTGGGGATGAGTATTCGCAGGCCTGCCTGCCCTCTCCCCGGCGCTGGGGATGAGTAACGCAGGTCTGCCTGCCCTCTCCCCGGCGCTGGAGATGAGTAACGCAGGTGTGCCCGCCCTCTCCCCGGCGCTGGGGATGAGTAACGCAGGTCTGCCCTCTCCCCGGCGCTGGGGATGAGTATTCGCAGGCCTGCCTGCCCTCTCCCCGGCGCTGGGGATGAGTAACGCAGGTCTGCCCTCTCCCCGGCGCTGGGGATGAGTAACGCAGGTCTGCCCTCTCCCCGGCGCTGGGGATGAGTAACGCAGGTCTGCCCTCTCCCCGGCGCTGGGGATGAGTAAACGCAGGTCTGCCCTCTCCCCGGCGCTGGGGATGAGTAACGCAGGTCTGCCCGCCCTCTCCCCGGCGCTGGGGATGAGTAACGCAGGTCTGCCTGCCCTCTCCCCGGCGCTGGGGATGAGTAACGCAGGTGTGCCTGCCCTCTCCCCGGCGCTGGGGATGAGTAACGCAGGTCTGCCTGCCCTCTCCCCGGCGCTGGGGATGAGTAACGCAGGTCTGCCCGCCCTCTCCCCGGCGCTGGGGATGAGTAACGCAGGTCTGCCTGCCCTCTCCCCGGCGCTGGGGATGAGTAACGCAGGTCTGCCTGCCCTCTCCCCGGCGCTGGGGATGAGTAAACGCAGGTCTGCCTGCCCTCTCCCCGGCGCTGGGGATGAGTAACGCAGGTCTGCCTGCCCTCTCCCCGGCGCTGGGGATGAGTAAACGCAGGTCTGCCTGCCCTCTCCCCGGCGCTGGGGATGAGTAACGCAGGTCTGCCTGCCCTCTCCCCGGCGCTGGGGATGAGTAACGCAGGTCTGCCCGCCCTCTCCCCGGCGCTGGGGATGAGTAACGCAGGTCTGCCCGCCCTCTCCCCGGCGCTGGGGATGAGTAACGCAGGTCTGCCTGCCCTCTCCCCGGCGCTGGGGATGAGTAACGCAGGTCTGCCTGCCCTCTCCCCGGCGCTGGGGATGAGTAAACGCAGGTCTGCCCTCTCCCCGGCGCTGGGATGAGTAACGCAGGTCTGCCTGCCCTCTCCCCGGCGCTGGGGATGAGTAACGCAGGTCTGCCCTCTCCCCGGCGCTGGGGATGAGTAACGCAGGTCTGCCTGCCCTCTCCCCGGCGCTGGGGATGAGTAACGCAGGTCTGCCTGCCCTCTCCCCGGCGCTGGGGATGAGTAACGCAGGTCTGCCTGCCCTCTCCCCGGCGCTGGGGATGAGTAACGCAGGTCTGCCTGCCCTCTCCCCGGCGCTGGGGATGAGTAACGCAGGTCTGCCTGCCCTCTCCCCGGCGCTGGGGATGAGTAAACGCAGGTCTGCCTGCCCTCTCCCCGGCGCTGGGGATGAGTAACGCAGGTCTGCCTGCCCTCTCCCCGGCGCTGGGGATGAGTAACGCAGGTCTGCCCTCTCCCCGGCGCTGGGGATGAGTAACGCAGGTCTGCCTGCCCTCTCCCCGGCGCTGGGGATGAGTAACGCAGGTCTGCCTGCCCTCTCCCCGGCGCTGGGGATGAGTAAACGCAGGTCTGCCTGCCCTCTCCCCGGCGCTGGGGATGAGTAAACGCAGGTCTGCCTGCCCTCTCCCCGGCGCTGGGGATGAGTAACGCAGGTCTGCCTGCCCTCTCCCCGGCGCTGGGGATGAGTAACGCAGGTCTGCCTGCCCTCTCCCCGGCGCTGGGGATGAGTAACGCAGGTCTGCCTGCCCTCTCCCCGGCGCTGGGGATGAGTAACGCAGGTCTGCCTGCCCTCTCCCCGGCGCTGGGGATGAGTAACGCAGGTCTGCCTGCCCTCTCCCCGGCGCTGGGGATGAGTAAACGCAGGTCTGCCTGCCCTCTCCCCGGCGCTGGGGATGAGTAACGCAGGTCTGCCTGCCCTCTCCCCGGCGCTGGGGATGAGTAACGCAGGTCTGCCTGCCCTCTCCCCCGGCGCTGGGGATGAGTAAACGCAGGTCTGCCTGCCCTCTCCCCGGCGCTGGGGATGAGTAACGCAGGTCTGCCTGCCCTCTCCCCGGCGCTGGAGATGAGTAACGCAGGTGTGCCCGCCCTCTCCCCGGCGCTGGAGATGAGTAACGCAGGTCTGCCCTCTCCCCGGCGCTGGGGATGAGTATTCGCAGGCCTGCCTGCCCTCTCCCCGGCGCTGGGGATGAGTAACGCAGGTCTGCCCTCTCCCCGGCGCTGGGGATGAGTAACGCAGGTCTGCCCTCTCCCCGGCGCTGGGGATGAGTAACGCAGGTCTGCCCTCTCCCCGGCGCTGGGGATGAGTAAACGCAGGTCTGCCCTCTCCCCGGCGCTGGGGATGAGTAACGCAGGTCTGCCTGCCCTCTCCCCGGCGCTGGGGATGAGTAACGCAGGTCTGCCTGCCCTCTCCCCGGCGCTGGGGATGAGTAAACGCAGGTCTGCCCGCCCTCTCCCCGGCGCTGGGGATGAGTAACGCAGGCCTGCCCTCTCCCCGGCGCTGGGGATGAGTAAACACAGGTCTGCCCTCTCCCCGGCGCTGGGGATGAGTAACGCAGGTCTGCCTGCCCTCTCCCCGGCGCTGAGGATGAGTAACGCAGGTCTGCCTGCCCTCTCCCCGGCGCTGGGGATGAGTAACGCAGGTCAGCCCTCTCCCCGGCGCTGGGGATGAGTAACGCAGGTCAGCCCTCTCCCCGGCGCTGGGGATGAGTAAACACAGGTCTGCCCTCTCCCCGGCGCTGAGCTCATATCAGATCTGAGCAGACCCCTTCTTAAGAGCGGAGCCGTCTGCGAAAACACCCAAAAAACAAAACCACACGCGAGGCGAGCGAAAGGGCGCTCCTCCAATCAGAGCGCCGCACGCTCCCGGCCCGCCCGAGCACGGGAGGCTTCGAGGGCCGCGCCGCCCCCCTCCACCTACCACACCTCCCCCACACCCCACACCCCCGGCTGGGGGCCTTAGGAGCGAGAGGGGGGTCATTATGGGATAAGGGGGCGACAGGCGGGCCCGGCCCAGCGGTGACGGGGGGGAAGGCTGACGCTGCGCTCGCAGCTCGGCGAAGACGTAAACAACACTTAAGACCGTTTCGTCTGCAGCTGCTCCTCGCATACGCCACATCAAAACAAAAAATAAGCACAGGTGAGCGCTGTGTTTTCACCTGACTGCGTAAGAGCACACTGACAGCGCGTCTGTCTGCCAGTCATAATAACCGATAGGAATGGAAATGCACGCACAAAACTGAGCTGGGAGTCTGGATTCAGCAGAACTGAGGCGGTGATGGGAGGGGGGGGGGTTAGGAGGGCAAACGTGAGGCGATTACACGCTTTCTGTTCTAGTACAAAACGGCACCACCGCCTGCTGTTAGATAAATCTGCACGCAGAACAAAAACACAACCGAGTCGGGTCTCATACACACACACGGGAGGGGAGAATGGAGGAGTACACAGAAGGTGATGTGATGAGAGTGATGCAGAGACCCAATACCCATCCCCACCCCCCCACCCAAACCTCACCCCGGGACCAGGCCCCACACACTTACCCTCTTTGACCAGCTGGACGAACACGGGGTTGTCTCCGCTCACGGTCAGCCCAAAGCCATTCTCATCTTTCTGAATGATCACACATCGCTGGACGAGCCCTGAGCACACACACACACACACACGTACACACGCACACACGCACGCACGCATACGCGCGCACACGCGCACACACACACACGCGCACACGCACACGCAAAAAGAGGGGAGAGAACAGGGTCACACACTGTGGGGGGGAGGGGGGTCTTTCACAGGGAGAGCGCAGTGCAGCTGGGTTAGTGCCGTGTGACCCTCCCACAGGAAGCAGTGTTCAGTGCTCACTCCTAAAAACACACGAGCTGCTCCTGTCGGCCCAACACACAGGCGAGGGGCCACTCAACACCCAACAAAACATTCAATTCAAGCATGCGTTTAATTCAGGCAACAGACTCTGTTTGTATTTACGTCACGAGCATCGCAGGATTGGCAGACGCTTATCGATGAGAATGAATCAAAGTGCAGCGCGTGCTTGAATTTCACCAGGAGCACCGCAACAGTGAGAAATAAAACAAGTGGGGGGGGGGGCACAGCACAGCACACGCGATTTCACACGCCACACCAGGTCACGCCCCAAGCCCACACACGGACACACAGGCAAAGGGTAAAGGAGGTTTTGGAGTGGGGGGGGGGGGGGGGGGGGGGCGGGGGGCCGCCCCCCCCCCCCCCCCCCCCCCCCCCCCCCCCCCCCCCCCCCCCCCCCCCCCCCCCCCCCCCCCCCCCCCCCCCCGCCCCACATCGCAGGTGTAGGTGGTGGGACGGGTGGCGAGGTCTCCGTCTCCCAAGTGGGCGGACCTCCTCGTTCCCATGGAGACGAGCGTTACCTACGCCCAGTGCTTGGAGCTACAGTACTGTGTGGACTGGGCGCTGAGAATGCATCTCGTCCTCTAGCAGAGGCAGGGGTCTCTACACAGAGCCTGGCATTCACACGCAGGACAGACCCGCTCGCTGCCAGCCGCTCGCTGCCACCCGCGCGAGCGGTGCCCGGAAGGCGGCGGGGTCGGGGGTCGCGTCCGCCGCGCGTTCTCCAGCCGCTCTCCAGAGAGAGCGCTCGCTGTGGCGCCCGGCCTCGCAGTGCAGGGGCAGATTGGGCGCGCTCAGCCGGTACGCTCTGTCACCGGCGGGGAAGGGAGGGGAGGGGGGGGGGGCAGGGCGCGGCGGGGCGGGCCGGGGCCGGCGGTCGCGTGGAAGGGAGCCGCTCTCCTGCCGTTAAGAACGCCGGTGGCACAAGGGACGGCTGTTCCCCCGGGCGGCCCGCACGCGCTGGCCGCCCGCTCGCCCCGACTCGCTGCCCAACATCAAGGGCCCCTTTCACCGACAAAACGCCGGAATTACCCCCCCCCCCAGGCTCTTTGTGCCCAATCGGAATCTGAATCTGAAATCTGACGGCAGCTCAAGATTCGCCTTAACCCCTTGTTGTCTGGTGTTCTTCAGGGAGTGCAGAGGAAGCGGACCCAGGAGGGTGCAGTGTGCAGTGTGCAGTGTGCAGTGCGTCACGAGTGCGTCCCATGCACCCTGCAGGCCCACCTGACCTCTGACCTCTGACCTCTGACGGGCGAGCTGCCCGTCAAACTGCACCAATCTGCTCGTGAGCCTCATTAGGCCTGTGCCTCTGCGCTCCCTTTCCCAGCTCTGCCTGCAGGGGGTGCTCAAGCCAGCCAAGCCCCTTGGGCGGTTTGAGGAGGTCTGTTATCCGTGCCGAGCTGCCATGACCAGGCTCCTCTGCTGAGCTTTTTAAAATGGCGCCAAGGATGGGGGTGCAGTAGAGAGTGACACAACCGGGGGTTCATGGTATGTACGCAATAATACGTGCGTGTGTGTGTGTCTCTGTGTGTGGACGCGAGTGTGTATGTGTCGGCTAATGTGGGTATTTATGTACAAGGAAGCTGTGAACGTGTCAAATTAGCAGGCTACAAGATTGTGTTGTGCATGTTTTATACTGTGCGTAGGGATGTAAAATAGTGTAACCGTGTACGCTTTAAAGTGTGTGTGACAGTCAGGGTGTGTGTGGTTTATTGTGTGCGGGTCTGTTAATGTGCTATAAGTTTGAGTCTGTAGCGTGCGTGTGAGAGTGTAAGAGTATATTGTGTGTGAGAGCGTGAGAGTATAGCGTGAGTGTGAGAGCATCAGAGTGTAGCGTGCGTGTGAGTGTGTGTGAGACAGAGAGCGCAGAGTGAGTGAGAGAGTGAGCGTGTAGCGTCTGTGTGTGAGTGTGACAGCGTAGCGTATATGTGAGTGTATGTGAGAGCGTATGAGAGTGTATGAGAGCGTAGCGTATGTGAGAGTGTGTGAGGGCGTAGCGCGTGTGTGAGTGTGACAGCGTAGCGTATATGTGAGTGTATGTGAGAGCGTATGTGAGTGTATGTGAGAGCGTATGAGAGTGTATGAGAGCGTAGCGCGTGTGTGTGTGATAGCGCAGCGTGTATGTGAGAGTGTATGAGAGCGTAGCGCGTGTGTGTGATAGCGTAGCGTGTGTGTGAGAGTGTATGAGAGCATAGCGCGTGTGTGAGAGTGTGTGAGAGCGTAGCGCGTGTGTGTGTGTGATACCATAGCGTGTGTGTGAGAGTGTATGAGAGAGTAGCGCGCGTGTGTGTGTGATAGCGTAGCGTGTGTGTGAGAGTGTATGACAGCATAGCGTGTGTGTGAGAGTGTATGTGGGAGCGTAGCGCGTGTGTGTGAGTGTATGAGAGCGTAGCGCGTGTGTGTGATAGATAGCGTAGCGTGTGTGTGAGAGTGTATGAGAGCGTAGCGCGTGTGTGAGTGTGATAGCGTAGCGTGTGTGTGAGAGTGTATGTGAGAGCGTAGCGCGTACGCGCGTGAGGGCGGTGTCACACTGCAGGATCAGCAGCAGGGGCAAGCCCAAGACCAGCTCTTACCACAGGGCTCTGCCTTTCCCTCGGCTACACTCCCGCTCCTCTGTGCCAGCAGCTCTACCACGGGGGGGGCGGGACAGGGACAGGAAGCGGGGAGACAACGTCAAATGAGAACCGTGGCACAGTGACGGGGAGGAGCAGGAGCCCCGCATCAGCACGCACTGGACACGCCCCCCCCCCCCCGGGACCCTGTCACTCAAACACATCCACCTGCCCACACTGCGCCTGTCATCCCTATGAAACCTGTGAGGGGCCCCACACTTACCTCAAACCGATTCAAGGGCACTTCACAAACGCCCAAGGTCCCAGTCCCCAAAGTCAATAGAAACTACAAATCTATGAATCAATATACAAGGGGCCTCAATTTTACAACTTACAACCCCAATCCAAATATAAACCATTTTTGAGTAGAATGTGGATACTGTTCCAGGATCTAAGGGCACCATCTGTATAAAATATGGACACAAGGCCTTTCAAGATGATTGCCAAAAGCTCTCACCAAAAAATGTAAGCTATCTTCTCAAGAATTTAGTTCCTTTCAAAAACTTGAAGAATTTGAGAACTTTCAAGGATCGTGGGAACTCTGCGTTTATTGCATGTTTTTATCGAAAGGAAAATATGAACGCTATTGACTACTACTGACCCTGAGACCCTGATTGGATTTCTTGCCATGTACGCAAGAGTCTTACCTAGAGTGTGGCTTAGTGAGGCAAAACGGGCTCATTCGGACAGGAGAACGCGCGCGTGCGCGTGGCTGCAGCTCAAAGCACGGCCGAATCACCACGCTGCCAACCAGCCCGCTGCCAACCAACCCGCTGCCACTTTCATTTCAGAGGGCTTAATACAGGGCACAGGACAGCACCGCCGGCTGAGACAAGCCCGAGCACAAGAGCTCAGAGGACGAAAGCGCAGGAAGCCTTCAGATAGACCCGAATGTGACATCACTGCCGCAACCGAGGAGAGGGAGAGAGAGAGAGACGCAGAGAGAGAGAGAGAGAGACAGACAGACAGAGAGAGAGGGAGAGCGAGAGAGAGGGGGGGAGAGAGCGAGAGAGACGAGAGAGAGGGAGAGAGGGAGAGCGAGAGAGAGGGGGGGAGAGAGCGAGAGAGAGAGAGAGAGAGAGACACAGAGAGAGAGGGGGGGGGAGAGAGCAAGAGAGACGAGAGAGTGGAAAGCGAGCGATCCCATGAGTCATGTTCCAATGACAGAGTCCGGATGTGTCCTGTCGGCATCCCTCTTTCACCCATTCATTAGAAGGGACATTTATGTACGACCATCGAATGGAAAAATAAGTTATCCCCCCTCCCGCTGTCTAATATCAGGATAAGAGCGGAATTATCACAAGTCTGGGATGTGTAGGCTTACCAAACTGAAGGAAAGAGAGTGCTTTACACCACTACTTACACAGTCATAATTCATATCCAGATTGCAAATATAGTATTCATTCATAATAAAGCACATATGCAAGTAAAATATGCACATTTACAAAAACTTACATACAGCAATACCTGTCTAATATATTTCTAAAGCAGTTGTAATGTTACACACCTAGCATTAATTATTAATAGAAAAATTAATTCCTGAAACACTGCACAAGCTATACACCGTACACTATAAGTATTTTAGATCATTACCCATTTTCAGCAGTGCACTAATAGTAGCTAATAGAGCATTTCCAAACAGAGCAGCATCATGAGAAGCACAGTGTGTGTGTGTGCATATCCATTACCTGTAGGGTCAAACTCATGCGAAGGGGGCGTGGTCTGTTTGTCACTCTTGGGCTTCTTGTCTGGGGGGTGGTCCTTGCTGAGAATGCTGCTTGCCCTGCGGAGAGAGGCAGTGGGACATTTCTGCACAGAGACCCCCAAAATCCCACAGAAGTCACGTCTAACCAACAAATGACAGCAAGACTAAACCATTCAGTGCCGTGGAACCTTGTCTATACAAAGGAGGCTGCAGGTTTGAATACTGGACACAGCCCTGGTCCTCCACCCTATTTGCTTCACCATCATCTGCCAGGTCTACCTTGTTCAGCACACTTTATATAGCCTAATACGTAACATATAGCCTTACATATTATGGGGACAACCATATGCTTAACTGAGATAGCAATGCATGGACTGCCCTAAAATAGCAAGCTGAAACACTGCATTGTGATTGAGCAGCTGAATTACCTGCTGCTTTTTATTGCTTGGCTTTTTGTGCATAAATTGCCTTAGTTCAAAGCAGGACTGTCACGGTATGTGTCAGGCTCAACATACATCTACTGAACAAGGCAACAAAACTGCATAAAAGGTACTATACAGGGTGTGACAATTGCCACAGATACATAAATAATAACTTGAATTGTGTTCCAACATCTTGGATGCTATGCTACCAGCCGTATGTGAGAGTGACAGAGCGCCAGGCTCCTGTGACAACTCCACTACGCACCAGAGAGGAAGAGTCATAGGCTCTCTAACAATGCTGGCCGTTCTTAAGAATGAGGAGCAAACCGTTTCAAATGAAGGGTGAAATAAAGGGGCAGAGCGCCACCTGTCATTCATAAACGGTGGTCCAGGGAGGAACGGTCAACACGGCACATTGAGTATAAACTACGGCAGACTTGGTCAGAGCTTCCACAAATCTGTTAGCTAGGTTTATTAGGGGACACGGATTTGACACGCGTGTCCTTCCGGTACAAACGAGAACTTTCCCTGAGGTTCTAAGCCACAAAAGGCTCCTTTTTGTCGCTTAATTTATGGAAAACCGAACATTAAGTGTAATGACATTTAAATGCGCATGAGGTTTACGTTGATTTTAAGGCAAGCACCTGAAAACATTATACGAGACCAGGGCTGGTTATATTCTTGTTTTTATTTCTTAATTTCATATCATGCTTTCTTTCCTGACAGTTAAGTATGTTAAAATACAACTGAGAATGGTACAGCTGAAAGGGATGTTAATCAATGTGTTGCAGGTATTATTGTACAGTATTAATGGGATCAGTGAGTAACAGTTGATCACTAAAGAGACCAGCCGTGAGTGTCTATTCTCATGTCCTCAGAAAATACTGGATTGCTCAAAGCGTTCCAGCCTCTCTAGATCAGTGTATAATTATATCCCTAATGCACTGCCTGCACAGGAAGCACAGAGTGCTCCAAGCTCTCGCTAATATACACTAATTTCACAGAAGACACAAAATTTTTAAAGCCTGAATTTAAATTGGGTTTAATTCATACAGTCACCCTTGAAATGAAGAGACTAATCAGGATTGCAGCCTGGGGCATGTTTCCCTGTCAAGCTAATCATAAATTAAATGTGTTGCATGCTGCTTGGGCATAAGTTCCACAGATATGGGTGTACTCGCAAATATGTCCCGTGGAAGGTGCCAGTATTAGGATACAGAGAATGATTTGTCTCTCACAGAGGATCGCGACTCAGGTCCACTTTATCTGATCAATATTCCATGGGCGGAGTCATTTAAAGAGGCTGATGGAAAATGAAGTTCACAGCTGGCTGAACACTCTGGATGGCATCTTCCATCATTCCATCAGTGAAGCTCTGCCTCTGTGAATGCAGTCTTGCAATACGACAGCAATAACCTAGGCACTCCATGTGGGCATGGCTCCAAGCAGGCCTGCATTCGGCCCAAAGACCAATGCCTAGTGAACTGGGTCTATACGTCTCTTGACTACATGGATGGAAGTGTTAAGACAAATTAAATTTTAATAATATATTTTAAAAAATCTTTCTTACCTGGTCGCTTTTTTGGGAAACCTGTGGAACAGAGATAGAAATTTTAAATGGTTAAAAGCATCAAAAAAATCATAACATAGCATTATCTAAAAAACAACCAGCCTAAATAAAAACACAACAAAAATGATCAATTAAACAGTTGACACAGGTTGATTCGTCTACTCCGGGAGATAAGTGAAGGATTTTGCAAGCATGCTTCCGTGATCTTGCTGTACCACATTTTAGTATACAACATACCCAACCGCACCAAGTCATAAATCCGTATTTCATTATTCGGTTTCATCTCAAGTGACTCTTGTACGTCACAGGATATTCAGAAGCTGCGTATTTACTGAAGCAATTCAGGCTAAGCATCTCAATGCTACACTTACACATTCAAACAGACACTCCTTTACTGGAGTGCCCAAAAGAGCAAAGGCTTCATAAATGCGTAAGAGGAGACATAGATACTGGAAATAAAAACCTGTCATTGTGATTGACATGTCTTTCAAACCAATGTAAGTACTCATCACTGCATTCCAGTGCCTTACTCCTGGGCACTGCAGCAGTAGCTACATCACAGGGACTCAAACACACAACCTCCTGATGACAGATCCACTTCCCAGGCTCCAGTCCAGGCTTACTAGCTTATGCCACAGAACATGTACATTATAATGGCCAAACTACAGCACAGAAGGTATAAATAATAAAAAATAAATACATTCTAGCAAAACAACTAGCCTACTGTGTTTAGAGTGCTAGATTTTGAAAACACTGAGTCAAAAAAAGTCCAAAATCCATGATGGACACCACAAAGCAGAAAACAAGGCTACTGTTAAATTGTGTCATTTCATACATTATTTTAGATTTCAGAATTCAAAGTACCAACCATATATCTATTATTACTGTACTCAATCTGAACCAGGCGCCTGGAGGATGACACAATAAGCAACACTATATAATTAGAGAGTTACTGAAAACATTCATATTGACAAAAAAAATAATGATCTTGGGCCACTTCCTGTTCGATTCCAGAGGCTGAATCTCAATTCAGGAATTTTAGTCAATCAAAAAAATAAAAAAAATAAATAAGAATCCCAAGACCTCTCAAATTCTGGATACCAAGTGGACTGCAATCAGCAGAACCTGGTTGTCATATAAACTTGTGGGTCCTGCCTGAGGCAGCTTTGAGAGGATCTCATTTTAAAAATAGCCAGGGACTACTTTTTTCCCCTAATTCTGCGGGTGGTTTTTTGTTTTTGTTGCCATTCCTTCCCTGAAACAATGGCTCCACGCCGAGAACAATGGCGCTCACGTCAAGCCATCCGACCGGAGCAAGGCATTATGGGATGTGCTCCCGGAAACAGCCAGGGCTCCTGGCCGGGGTCCCATTTCCTGAGTGTGTGAAAGGGAGAGAGGAACAAGCAGGGGAAGGGGGGATGGGATGGGCTTTGAGGGGAAGGGGGGGGGGGGGGTGGTGATAGGGGCAGGATTTGGCAAATCTCTCGCTCATCCCAATAAACTTGTTTTTAAGCCTGTTTCAGCGGTCAACAAACAGCCAAAACGACCCCCCTCCACTAAGGAAACAGGCAAAAGCCCCCCCCCCACGCTGAGCTGTTCTGAGCCAGTTTGTATGGCAGCTCTTCTGGGTCAGGATGACCCCCTCAACTGTTTCAAGCACGGCTGTCCCTCCCCCCCTTTTCATTTGTCAGCTATCATTCATTTCAAGGTTTGTCTTGTGTTATGAAATTATAACATTCTTCCATTTAACTGCAGCTGAAGTTTTTTATGTTCTTTACCTTTAAGAGACTGCAACAGCACACAGCTGCTGATTGGTGAAATATGAATAGCCTAGCCTTTTCTTTTTATCAAAGCAATTCCATGCCGTTGAGATGAACCGAGACGTCATTTGTCACCAAGCCATTTCCACAGACGGGCCGAGTCCTCCCACCCCTTCAGTGTCAGATCTCAGACTGGTGGATGCACATCACGTGACCCCTTCAGCAGGAAAGGGGGTCATAATGGGTGTGCAAGGGCTGGTGGGATTTCTGAGTACGAGAGGGCGTACAGTTAATCAAGGGATTTATCCAATGCTTAGAGCATTAAATGCGGATGCAATTTAGAGCAGGGGACAGTGCCGGACAGGGTCTGGATGATCAGAGCCGGAGACAGGAAGTTGCACACAAACAGAGCAAGACCGACACTTTCCAAGCCTGAAGCCTCAACATTTGTGACTAAAAAATCATTTTTGTGAACATACATGTGAATTCAGTCACGTTCATGCAACAATAAAATTACTGCTGCCATCACAATAAATCGGCTACCCAAAACCAACGTTAGCTGATCGTAGTTTGCTTTTTAAATGTAAATTCAGTCTCTTTGTTCAGATGCAAGATTACATATTTTAATATTTCAGTGTTCCAGCTTCTACTAGAACATAACAAAGAAAAGGAGAGGTTGAAGGGGGAAGGTGAACTGGACTATTTGCTCCTGAAAATTGGAAACTGGAAAAAAATAATTAATTTCCTAATTGGGATGCATTAGTGTGCTCCCGAATTTAAACTTAGGAACGCACGTTAGAGTAGAGCCCTGTTTCGATAGGTCTGCTTTGTCATGAAGATGTTTTTATCTGCAATTTGAAATTGCACTTTCTCTCTGTTCATACAAT
Source organism: Anguilla anguilla (assembly GCF_013347855.1). NCBI lineage: Eukaryota > Metazoa > Chordata > Actinopteri > Anguilliformes > Anguillidae > Anguilla > Anguilla anguilla. Next base: position 20,046,833 of record NC_049209.1, read on the forward strand.
AAGCCTTGGAAATTATTTCCCTGAGCGCAAAAGTCTCAGGTAGCATGCATCTCAGGAAACAGTTGAAACTAAAGATGACATTTAAAATAATAATAATAATCAGGTAATATACAAACACACAAGCTCAGGCAGCATAATACCGCTGTGAAAGCTGATGTTGTTATTGTTTTCATTCTTTAAACCACCAACCCACTCACAGCCCCTGTACCAGCGACTGTGAATCCAGCAGGCCATAGGTATCTAAAGTATCACATAGGCTAAACCACTTTTGCAAATAAAAATTAAAAGTATTTTTACAGTTGCTGTTTACAAAAATTGGCCCTTTGACACCGCTCCATAAAAGAGTGCATTTCAGCTTTTCAATTCAAATGACAGCCAAATATTTCTGCACATACTTTCTACTTCTTTGTTTCATGACAATTTATAGCAAAAATGTAGCATTCTTACAAGTAAAACAAGTTTGCGGCTGTATTTGTGTGAGCGCTAGTATTTCACTGTGCTACAACAGCTTTGTGGTTGCTAGCACCAGTGCCATTGTGCCAAAAAAGCTAGCCTACAGCCCTAAAACGCATCCAATGGCAGACCGGGGCAAAAGTAATAACAGAAAAATTACAAAGGTCAAGTGGCTTTATTTGTAACAATTAGGCCATTGATGAGAAACCGTTCAAACACACATGCCTGAACAATGACCCAAGAAAAGTGAACTTAGTAATTTATCAGCCAAGAAAAAGCTACTGTACCATTTAGATGACTAGCTAACATTTTTTTCAACAGAAAAAATCATTAAAGCAGGAACTGTAGGCTGCACGTTACAAACCTAAACCGATTTAAATCGCTGATCCGTGACCTGCCCTCGATTGCCGTTAAATCTCGGCACACAAAATGAACATTGAATTCGCACACACAAGAACCGCAAACAAACGAGCAGAAGAAGTGAGTGACAGGTGCGTGTGTGTCCCAGCATGGTGCTCCACGCTCCATTGGCCTTCTACAGGAGGGTGTACCTGCAGAAATGGGCACTCTCTCTCCCCTCTGTTTTTAATGGTTCGCAGCCTGTGGCTGAGGGGCGGTCGAGAGTTATGAGGGGCTCCGGTGTCAGGCCAGGAATCCCGGTCCTCGCCACCTCGGGACGGGGCCGCGGGGAGCTCTGAGCCGCGGGGAGCTCAGGGCCGCGGGGAGCTCAGAGGCGGTGTAATTTCACACCTGCGAGGATCACACTGCCGCCCGCGAGGGGCGACGCGCTCCGCGCTGCTCGCGGCGCCAGGGACAGGGCCGCCCGTCCGAACGGCGATGGCCACTGCCGCGCAGCGACGCGGGCAAAGTTCTGGCTGCTGCAGAGGCCTCCTCGCCCCCCCCCCCCCTCCCCCCCCGCTCCCCCAGGCCAATCGGCCGCTGCCGTGGAAATCGCCACATCCTTCCGCAGCGGGATCTGCATGCGCCCGACTTCCTGAACAAAGCCAGAGACCCGACCACTCGGAGAGAGTGAGAGAGAGAGGGAGACAGAAAGCAAGAGCGACTGAAAGAGACTACCCCTTAAAACAAACCAAAATTTAAATTTAAAAAAATGTATTTGCATAAAATGAGATGGAAAAAGAAATGAATGGAAAGGGAACGGGAAGCAGAGAGAGAGAGAGCGTTGAGGGAGGAAGGAAAGGACAAGAGGGGGAAGTCAAAGAGAAGAAGAAAGGAAAGCAGAAGTAAGAAGAGAAAAAAACAAGGGAACAAAATTTAATCTGAAATGATGAGCAGAGGGAGTGAAAAAGGTCCTGGACTGATTGAGAGAGATAAGTCCTGAGAAGGAAGGGTGAGGGGATTAAAAGAGGGGAGCAGGGAGGGAGGCTGCTGGGGTAAGATCAAAAAGACCCACAGTCAAGAACACCCCCCAACCTGAGAGCAAAGGGCTGGGGGATCCAGCAGGACGGGCGCAGGTGACAGGGCCAGGCCTTCCTGGGCTCTGACCCACAGACAGCACAGCTGGGGGGGGGTAGCTTAAGGCTGCCCCCCGCCCCGCCATCCCTGCCCTGCCCTGCCCTGCCCTGTGTTAAGGGCACTGAGGTCAAGGCTGTGGGGGCTTCACAGAGAGAGCAGAGGGCACGGGTTAACCCTTCCCTCTCAGGGCAGCGAGCAGACAAAATAATCAACAAAATAATAAAAGCAGCCGCAACACGTCTGCCAAAACAATAACACACAGCAGCTCACCAGCCCCTGACTGCAAAACAACCTGCGTCCTGGATTCTGAGCCGCTGACATCTGCCCATCTGTCGGTGCATAAATTCAGCCCTGACACCTTTGCCTATGAATAGTGTCCCCGGCGCACCCAGTCCAGGTGGGCAGGCGGAACCTTGCGTGAACGGACAAATCGAGGATCGAGAACGGGTCTCTGGAGAAGCGCTGGCGGCCAGCTGTCCCCGTCTGACACTCCTAAAAGAGAGCTTTTTTTTCCTGCGCCAGGGCGCGGTGGCACACACCGTGCCCCCCAGCCCCCGTCAAGTCACGCTACCCTCCGCCACTGCCCTCCCGCCCTCCCATGTGCGCATCACGTCAAACAGTCACGCCAGGTAAAGCTGGCAGAGCGGGTCGGGGCTGCCGGTACAGGTTCAGGCGCTCACTGCACAACCTTTCACTTCATCCACATCCACACTATAAACGGCTCGTTTTATCTTCACTGGAAAAGCAATACACTGTGCTTACAAAAAAAAAGATTAAGGCAAAACAAAAAAATCCATTGTGATGAGAGATTTCATCCATTTCCCATTAAGAATAAATCTCCTTTCCAGGATTATTTGGGAATTAAGAATGGGGATATTTGGGATTACCTCACACCTCTTTTGCTCTCAGCTTTGTTAAATGCAGGGTTATTGTGCAGAGTTAAGATGAGAGTTAAGTTAACTCACGTATGTGCCCGTATGTGCACTGACTGGACTACAGAAAATTCAGAATCGAAATGGCTGTCAAATCATAACACACACACACACACACACGTTCACACAGAGCTGAAGAACTGTATGCAAGTTCAACTGTGCCTTTAATTTGAGGTACATCTCAGACACAAGGGCTAGGAGAGCCAAGACAGCGACTGCATGAGAATAGCATCAGCACTGGAGGTGCAAGAACCCTACGGAGAGCAAGGTCCAGGTTCTCCCGGGGGACCCTGGGGGACGCAGTAGCCAAGGGGGAGAGCGGGGCCTCAGGACAGAGCCAGGATACTCAGCAAAATGTATCATCACTCGCAATTTATGGATTCCTTTACTGGCACAGCATGCATGAGACATTCCATTCGTTTATACAGGTAAGTATTAAAGCAATTCAATTTAAGTGCACTGTTCTGGTTCATGGTGCAGTTCCTTAACCACTGCTCCATGCTGTCACAACTGCTTCAGTGTATGGGAAATCTGATAGCAGATATAGGCTAATGCAATACAATACAATACAATAAAATACAATACACAAACCACCAGACACAGTATCAGGGGTTTTAGGTATGCTGCCAGACACAAGTCACCGTTTGCTGTGTCCTGAACTTAAACCTGTGCCCTGAACTCCACCCTGCCACTGAACTCAAATCACCACCCCGCCATCTTCAGCATATCTCCACCCTGTCACGCTACTGCAGATCTTCACTCAGGCACTCTACTACACACTGTCACTCTGCTATGCTGCTGAATTGCACTGCTCTCTTCCAAATCCTCTAGAATTTGCGCACAAGAGCAAAGCCTGAAAAAAAGCCTCCTTATGGGCCAGGGAAAGGTTGATATCCATGGGGGGGGGGGGGGGGGGGGAGGAGGTAGGGAGAATTGTAAGGGACAGGGAAAGGCGTGCTAGAGGAGGGGGTGTGTTGAGCACTCAGACGAATAAGGAGGTCCGGCTGTGCCAGTGGGCGGCGGCCTCTCCTCCCCGCTCCTCCTTGCGATGGGGTCTCGGCTCGAGGTAGCGAGAGGGGAGCAGCAGCCAGGCCCCGGAGGGACGTTCACTCCTTCTGCCCCAATAACTCCAATCAGTGTATATCCTGCCACGGCTGCGGGACGTACATTTCTTCACGCTACGCTGTCTGTTCACGTTTTATTACTGCGGGGGAAGGATGGGGGGGAGGGAGGGGCTGACCCCCCACCCCCACAGAGACGGTCCTGGTGTCAGACACAGGGAGCCCAGCGGGACCCCCCCTCCCCCCCCACGCCGACACAGACACACCGTTCCCTCCCCCACCCCTAAAGGGGCCACCGAAACACGCAGGAGGAGGCAGGCTGACCCAAACGCAGGGCCGAAAGGAGGGCGCGGTCTCCTCAGACTCCGCAGACCGGTCGGGACTGCCCCACGCGACGCGAGCATGGACGAGCGGCACCGACGCCGCTCCCGCTTCCAACCAGAGCCGCTCTGGGAGGAAAACAAAGGGATCGCGGCGGGGTCACGTCACGGTTTTCACGCAGAGAGGGGCCTCCCCTACAGAGTGGCAAACCCACCCCTCCCAGTCTCTCTGAACGCAGCCACACACACTCACACAGGGGGCACAAAACGCTCCCTTCTGCGGCACAAAACTCGACGAACCAGTGAGCAGTATGAGCCACCAGAGCAATGCAGGAAAAGGGGACACTCTGTCGAGGTGATATAAACAGAGCACTGGTCTTCCCAGCAGAGATCACCCAGGAAAGGACTGCAGGGAACACACAGTCCCCAAGGCAAGTGGGGGGGGGGGGGGGGGGGGGAGATGACGAAAGAGTGACACAGAAGAGAGAAAGGGTGGGGATGACAGAATAGGATAAGAAAGGGGGGAGCAAAAGATTGGGTGGAAGCATAAGTGCTAAATAGCATGTTAGAGGAAGGAGGAATGCAAGCCAGTGAGATGGAGAGAAAAAGCAAAGATAGGAGAAAAAGAGAGAGAGAGTGAGTGAGTGAGAGATTGCGGTCTACATTCCATTTTGGCTGTCATGTCGAATATGTCTCACACACCCAAATGTAGCAGGCCTACATCACTGAGGGTAATGAGCATGGTCTCCACCCACCAGGGGGGGCACTGGCTGGCTCTGGTGTAGGTTAAATGGCGCTCTATAGTCTGCGTTTCCTGGGCCGATCTGGGCTGGCTGTATACAGGGTTGCAGATAGGATGCAAATAGATAAAGCCTTACGAATGCTTCCTGACCAGAGAACAAGCCTGACTGGAAACTTGGCTTAGACACCAGAGAACCACCCCTCCTTTTCGGAATAGCCCAGTCATGGGACCCTTAATGAGCACAGGACCTTGGTTTAAAAAGACCTTTGCACATCACTGAATAGAGAAACTTTGATGTTAATCACTCTAAAGTCATTTCGCCATTAAACTATCAACATTGTCAAATAGTATCGAAAAATGCTAGACCTATATTTTTGCTAAGGAACTTATTTTTCTGTTACTCAAAATAAATCACCCCCATGATTACTTCTCCTGACCAACTCTGACCAATAAGACATTAGCAACCATTTAGCATTTATGAATATACTACTGACTAATTAACATCCAGGCGCACTCAAATTAAACAAGAGAAGCAACTCAAAAAAGGCAGTCAACATTCAAGATGTTAGCCAACAGTTTTAGCGACAAAATACTGTTAATACCTGCTAATGCCCTCTCTAGTTGTTGAGTGTCCTTTTCAAGGCTTTGGCACATTGTTAGTCATACTGGCGCTTAATGAGCCAAGAAATTAACGCAGAACAGTCAGCCCTCGATGCCTTATTCAAGAGGTCTTCCAAACCACAGCAACATCCCCGCTGGCCAATATGGGTCAGTAATAAAAGCTGCGGTTTCACCTTGTTCAGTTTACGGATTATCACCTTCAGATTAGCCTTGCTGAATTAAGGTTAAAATTCATATTCATTGAATACTCCTTACATTCAGACATGTTTCTCATCTGCATATGCAAGTCATTTGCAACCCCACTCGACCCTAGGTGAGCAGGTGCGTGTGTTAATGGTGATGGTTCAAGCACGGTGGGGACAGGACACCGCACACGTAACGACCGCTTCTTCCAGTGAGACAAGAGGCCTGCTCGCCCCTCCCCCTACAAGCCCTCGCCTGCCCCCCTCTCCCCCGTCCCCGCCCCTTTTTCCGAGCCGCGCAGCTCAAGTGCACTGACACAGTTCCATTGAGTGCGTAGGCCCATTTGGCACTTTCCTCCCGCTACAATAACAAAGGCCGTTACGGCTGGGGTCGAGGCGCCTTGATGGACCCTCGAGAACCTAGAGGCCACAATGGGGCTTCACAGCGTGGCTCTTATGAGAGGGCCGGACAGCCCTTCCCGGCTGTCTCCAGCCCCACTGACGCGACGCTCAAAGGGGCCTGTTCATGCCCAAAGACTTCTGCACACTGCTGCCAATGAGCAGCGGCTCTGCCAGCCTACTGTCACGTCAAAAGCAAGCCCTCTGATTTGCCTGTATCGCACAGGCAATTTCCGACTGAGAAGGTCTCCGCTCGGCTCGATCGTGTGACGCTCAAACCATCAAAGCAATGCATTCGAGCACAACCATGGGCTGGCAACTCAGGCAACAACAATCAGAAGATGCAGCGAATAGGCTATATAATGTAATAAACCTAAACTTAATATAGGCTCTCTTTATATTTAATGATACTGTGAAGTGCACTGTACAGTAAAGGTCATTTATAGATACCATGTCACAAATTATTTGTAACTGACTAATATCATTAACTTGTAGCCTGGTTGCAACTAAAATACAATCTGTGGTTAACAGGGCATATTCAATCCCCACACTGTGCAGATCTGTGGTTAACAGGGCATATTCAATCCCCACACTGTGCAGATCTGTGGTTAACAGGGCACCCTCACTCCCCACACTGTGCAGATCTGTGGTTAACAGGGCATATTCAATCCCCACACTGTGCAGATCTGTGGTTAACAGGGCACTCTCACTCCCCACACTGTGCAGATCTGTGGTTAACAGGGCACCCTCACTCCCCACACTGTGCAGATCTGTGGTTAACAGGGCACCCTCACTCCCCACACTGTGCAGATCTGTGGTTAACAGGGCACCCTCACTCCCCACACTGTGCAGATCTGTGGTTAACAGGGCACCCTCACTCCCCACACTGTGCAGATCTGTGGTTAACAGGGCACCCTCACTCCCCACACTGTGCAGATCTGTGGTTAACAGGGCACCCTCACTCCCCACACTGTGCAGATCTGTGGTTAACAGGGCACCCTCACTCCCCACACTGTGCAGATCTGTGGTTAACAGGGCACCCTCACTCCCCACACTGTGCAGATCTGTGGTTAACAGGGCACCCTCACTCCCCACACTGTGCAGATCTGTGGTTAACAGGGCACCCTCACTCTCCTAGCTGCAGATCTCCCTTCTGTGTGCCAAAAACAGTGCTGTTCCCTGCAGGTCACTTTGTGAATATGAGAGATTTTAAAGTGTCTGCTCATATCAGCATCATGGAGAGAGAGAGCTTGACCCACAACCCCAACCCCCGCCCACCCCACCCCCAGCTCATCTCTCTCAGCTCCCACTACAAGCCCCTAGGGCGCTGCCTGCATCATTTAAACTACCCCCCCCCCCCCCCAACACACACACAGACACAAACACACACACACGCACACACACAGACACAGACGCAGACACAGTTTCTCTTCCACTCCCCACTCCACTAACCCGTCTGCTCCCGGTTGCTCTTTCCCTTCAGAATCCTACGCTGGCAGTGCGCTGTGGACACAAAGCGACGGTCACCCACAGCGAGCGCACGCGAGCGCACCACGGTGATCCACCTGAAGCCTTACGGCAGAAAACGGCCAACAGCACAGCGGCTGTTTTTATACCCGGACCAGTGGCAGAGACAAATGTTACTGTTCAGCATTGTCAACAGGCCCATGCAGGACTGCAGGAGTGGAGACTCCAGGGCTAACACTGACCCAGTCTTTCACAGGGAAGGGAGGGGCCCTGGAGCAGAAAGGAGGCGGGGCTTCGGCCGGGCTCCATGGCTCCGCAGTGTAGCGCCCGGGCAGGGCGGAGGTGCCGTTAGCGTAGCCGGCGCTCGGGCTGATGCATGATTCATCTGTGGCTAAGCCCCATCAGGCCTGGAACTGCTAGCGTAGCAGCTACCCACCTGCTTACTAAGGCAGCCAGGCACAAGGGGGGTACACGGTTACATCACTGACACCCGCTGGCTGTCCCGCGCACATCTGATAGCAAGCACTTAGAGGGGTGAGGGGTATTTGGGTGAAGAGTGAGCCTGAACCCCCCTTACCCCCAATCCCACTGCAGAGACTGGTGAGAAAGACCCCCTTACCCCCAAGAGACCGGTTAAAAAAGCATGCCCGCCATTGGAGAGACTGGTAGAAATGGACCCCCCGCCCCACTGGAGTGGCTGGTGAAAAAAAACCCCACACTAGAGAAACTTCTTAAAAAGGACCCCCCCCCCCCCCCCAGTGAAAAAGGGAAGAGAGGCGAGGAGTCTGCGCCTAATGAAGTGAAAGAGGCCGGCCTGAGAGGCTGGCCCAGCTCAGCTCTTCCATTTGCAATCTGTCAGGCCTGCCCTGGGATGCCCCGATACCCCCGTCTCCCCCCACAGACCCTCACCCCCCCAACCCGGAGATAACCGCGGCTCTCGACAAGCTTGTTAAGGTATCGGTGTCATCAGCACAGCGAGCGAAGACGCGGTTCTCCACTCCGCTTCCCAAATCAATACGTCCGACGTTCCAATAACAGGGGTCCAATTAGGCCTCTGACTGACTGAGCCGCCCGGCCCTCTGAACCAGCCCTTCAACACGAAGCACAGTCACGCTGACAAGCAGATGCTAACGACAGGATTACAGAACGCCGAGAACACGCTCTGAGCCAAAACCGCACCGGCATCCATCAGCTGAACGACCCGCCTGCTGAGCTACTCTCACACACCAAACACACAGAGGCACACGCTAGGAGCAGAGGTCTACACACGCTCATTCACACACACACAGATGTACACACACAGACACACACACACAAAGGGTAGAGGCTCACATACCCACTTATGCACGCACATAAATACACACTCATACACGGATACACACACTCATACACACATAACACACATCCCCACTAATACAGTGCCTCTAGACTGCGTGCTTACCCGAACGCCAGCGTGAAGGGATATGCATGCACACACTTGCACACATGACCTCCATCTGCGCTGCCGGAGCTGTTTTAATCACAGTGTGCGCTCCCTCATTATGCAGTGTTGATTAGTGTTGGGCCACACACGACACAGGTCTCCAGAGTGTGACTTCACCGCCTCCTAATTTGCACACAGATACCAACAGGCAAGCCAAACCAAGCACCCCAAACCTCTCTCCATGCCTTTCTTCCTCATTTCCTCTCTCAAGTGCTCTCTCTCTCTCTATCTCTACTCCTCCCTCTTCCTCGTTCTCCCTCGTTTTCTTGCTTTCTCTCTGGCTCGATCTGAGCCTCTCCCCCAGGACTCGTGCCCACGGCCCCCTGTCCTTAATGAGAAACACAGCCATGCGGGCGGGTGCCAGATTAACTCGGACAGCTGAGCCCGTCCTCCAAGGCCTGCGTCCAGGCAGGGAGCTGCCAGCACTGGAAGGAACCAACCTCAACTCAGGGCAGAAGACTCGCGCTCGCGCACAGCAAGCCAGGAGACCAAAAATGAATTCTTATTATTAAAGGTGCGTTTAGTAACAGAAAGGCAGGCTGATTCTCTGTGCTCTACACGCTGTGTTTGCTAACAAAAGAGCTGGCGTTTGGTGAGCAGTCAGGTGGCGGCGAGCAGCCTGGAGCGTGGCGTGCCGCCCCAGACAGAGGGCACTGAGACGGGCGCGGGGAGAGAGCGGGGCTGGCTCTCACACCCTCCGCTCCGGCTCCCTGCACACAGGCCCCGGGGCCCGCTCCAGCCAGGGGAAGCGTACACGGAGCGGGCCGCTCTTCAAACACCGGCCGCGCTCCGGACCACTTAAAGCCGGCTAATTGAAGATTTATTGTAAACAGCGCTGGGGACGTAATCCCGGATATGAAGTGCTCTTGGCCGAAAGCGTGACGCAGCGCTGTCATGAGCCCGAGCGGGCGAGGGGAGGGGAGAGGGTGCCACCCCACTGCGGCACACGTGCGTGACACACCCCACTGCACCCTCACCTTGCAGTGGGGACAGGGGGGTACTGAACATCTCCCCGCTTCCCACGACAGGGAGATGTCCGCCTCAGCACCGCTACATTTAAGAGACCGCACAAACGGGCTGTGTGACGTCCGTCGGCCGCTCGCCACTTCGGCCGCAGCTCAGAGCACAGCCCTCATTTTAGCCTCTGCACAAGCCTCACTCACGAGAGACGCGAGGATAAACGCGTCCTCTGAAATGAGCCTCGTTTACAGAGATTTACAGCCTCCGGTGAGCCGAGAGTACAACAGCGCAGAGTAGCAGAAGCAGAGAGAGAAAGAAAAAAATGCAAAAAAAAAAAAAGCTCCTGCAATATTCCAGGAAACCGAAAGCTATTATGGACCCGTACAGCCTACCAGTGTGTAGTCCAACGTATTGTAGTTCTTTGTCAAGTTCGCACTGGCAGTGCTGTCTAAAACCATGCAGATAAAACTGAGCTTGCAACTGAAAAAGGGAGGGGGGGAGGGGGCGGGACGAGGGGAAGAAAAAGACCTCTCTAATGTTCGGGCGGGGGAGGAAGGGGGAGGGAGGTATGGAGAGGGAGAGAGAGAGAGAGAAACTCCTTTATCAGTGTTCTGGGAGTGTCCCTTCTGCGCCACTATTTATAGAAAGCAGATTATGAAAAGGGGGGGGAAAAAAACAACAATACACTCAAGTCTCGGATGCCAAAAATACCAGACAATTCCTCCGAGATGCGCGGCGCTCCGACCGCCTGCCGAGAGAGACTCAGAGCCAGGCTCCTGAACAGGCCACCGAGGGCCCAAGTCAACACGACCAGAAACTACCGTTTTTACCGGAAAAAAAACTCCCGCAACCCAAACAGAAGTCCAATACACACAGATCTGAAAAAAGGCAATCACCAAAATACACATAAGCGTGAGTCCCAAAAGATTCTGAGTTATTTGCGTAATACCCAGAAGTCTTAGCACACACGCCACGCACATCAGGCAACGGGCATCTCAGGGAAGTTAAAAATCATGTGTCTTGCCTTATTTGGTGTGAGGCGGGCAAAGGCACTCACACCGGGGATTGATTGATACTGTCTGTGAGAGAGCTTACAGAGGCACTCCCATTGATTGATACTGCCTATGCTAAGGGACGTGGCAACTCCATTCAAATCACAGCCAGTGAAGGGGTTCAGAATCACGCCCTAGTCCACTGAGTTTCACAGAACCACACTCTTGTCCATAAGGGATGCAGCAGCGCCATTATGACAGGATTATGTAGCCTATAAAATACACTTTGTACTCACATGTGGTAAAACACCTTACTCTCACAGGTTACCTAATACATTTTCCACAAGCAAAAAAACCCAAGCGCTCCGAACAGCTCAATGGGCACCTTGACATTTACGCAATTCCCTTGGCTGAAAATGTCTCTAACCTAGAGGTTCAAGACCTCCTCCACTCCACTTTCACTATACACAAGACAAGAGTGGCTTTTTCCACATTCCTCCACTGTAGATAGGGAGGGAGCTTCTCCGTACTTCCCAGAAATCTGAGTTGGAAACATGCACATACGGCCAAAATTTATGATGTCACAAATATGTTGAACCACGGTCCACTATACAAAGATATCCAACCCATAATATGCAGAGTGCAGCGAGGCGTGATTGGCTCCTCTGGGTTTTCCCCGTACTCGGAGCAGTCACGCCCCAGCAGCCCGGGCCGTGTGCTTCTGTTGCCGCTGGCCATCGTGTCGGGTGGGACCAGGGCCGAGCGGTCAGCCTGTGCTGCAGAGCGCTCCCCAACCCGCCGCGTCGGCGAAGGGCATTCCCTGCAGACGGCCGAAACCAATCAGCGACCTCCCTCAACCTCAGCCGGCTCCGTCGCTCTCCCTGCCTCCCCCTGCTCCAGGAATGCCTGACATGGCCATTTCGCACACGCGTGTCCCCCGGGGGCGGTTAATAACATACAAGCATGCTGAAGCAGGCTGAGGTAGAACGGGATGGAAACCACCCTCTGGGTGCAGAGGCTTTTGGGCAGTCTAGCTCTTACCTAAAAGCACACCGTCCGGCCATTTACAAGAATCTTCCGATCGGCGCATCAACCTGCTTCTTAAAACACGGAGAGGCTCAAACTGCTATGCACTGGGAGCGCTGTTTACATACTTGCAAAATTCCTCAATAAAAGGATCCAAAGTCAAGCTCCATCTGGGAGCTCAAGCTGGGTCTGTCCTTCACGGTGACCTTCAGGTGCTGGCAACGGGGAACAAGGCCGGAATCTGAAGGATACAGGCCCAAGTCCTGCACAGGACACTGCGCAGGACACTATACACTACAGTTAACCTGAACTGCTTCAATAACTAGTCCATCCAACTGTATAAATCGACAAGCTGTCAGTCACCCAGAGTAAGGCTGTCGCCAAGCAAATAATAATAATGTTCAAAACTCCATCCAGCCCCTTGACTGCGTGCTAATGACCGCTCCCAGGAGACACTCCACCAGCCTGTGCTGCCCCGAGACAAGATAATAACAAGCGCAGAGAATAAGTCCGTGCCGAATCACAGCCCAAGACCGAGTTTTTTTTTTCAGGTTTTCGCTGAATCCCGGCTGTCGGCGGCTTGGCGGTCCATTTCAGCGAGATGCTGGCGTGCCGTGACACGGAGGAACACAGAGAAACGAGCGCGGCCCCGCCTGCATTATCTGCAGCCGACTGTGAACCAGCTGAAAAAGGCACGGTGATAGAGGTCACGCAGACAGAAGGGTGGGTACCAGGTGCAGAGGCCTGTGAACTCAAAAGGGCTTGTCTGGCTAATCACACCTTGTCTCTTTGTCTTTAACTGAAAGCCAATTCAAACAAATGCAATTTCCAATTTGACTTTTTTATATGCTTATAGGCTAATACTATTTTAATGTTCATTTCAGTGATCTAGCATACATTCTACATGATACCAAGCACTGAGAAAACATAACACGGACATAACCATGTTATTCAAGTAACACGTGCCACTGTAGTGCAATTTTATGACAATATTTTTCATTTAAAACATTTCAAAACATACTGCAGTAACTCTTAACCGGGGCCTTAAGGGTTTATTTGACCACACATAATGGCACAACTGTAAAACTGCAAAAAAAAAAAAAAAACACTGCAATAAAACTTAAGCTACACATCAGAATAATAAACTTAGCCCTCGCAACTTCTGTGGCACCTCAGGTTGTTCTATGATAAGCACGTCTCCCAAACAAGCTTCCTGCTCCAGACATACAGATTTAAGATGCACATCTCAAATGATAACTGAGGAACAGCACCAATGACATGCCCTTTAAATCACAGCTAACCTTGCCAGGCTCCTCATGCTGAGTCACCTGGGGGCTGCACTGAAACCTCAGACTGGTTAGACCTTCCTTCTGTGGTCTGTGACGTCCACAGACTCTGCACAAATGTGGTCAGAAGGGACTCTTCCTACCACACCATTCTCTGCACTGTGACTACTATAACTTTGTCTGTGTTTTGATACAAATTCAAGAGAACAGATGGGTAACGTAGGTCAGCCCTTGTTTGAAGACGCACAAAAATACCAAGCTCTGGACAACACTTCCCATCATTCCCTCTGTGAAAGCATTTGTTGCCATTCACAGCTTCCTGCATGCAGCTCTTCATGTCACCAGGAGCTATCATTCTGAGGCCACACTGTGGCCCTGCTAACCCTGAACATGGCCTTAAAGGCCATTTTGAGAGCCCTTTCTCAACCGTATCTCAGAGTAGTCCCTGCAGGCGGAAGCAGAGCTGAGCACAGCTCACTCCTCACATGAGCAGCTGGAGACAGTGGTGTCGGTGAAGAATGAACCCCTGGAATCCGGTTTCAAAGAGGGGTGGATGATCCAGGACTAATGCGGTTTTCCCCAAGAGAGGGCAAACAAAAGAGGAAACTAAGAACACCATAAAAAACTAAGATCTCCCAAGAAACCCATTGTAGGCGGCAGGGGGGTTGTGGGTAGGAAGTTCACTGTGAATTTTCCCAGCTGCCCTTGGGTCAGCAGCGTGAGAGAGAGGCTGAGAGGAGGGGGGTCCTGTTGCAGTGTGTGAGTCGGCAGTCACTGTTTTCTTTCCTCCTCAAGGAAAGGAAAGGAGGGGGGTACTGGGGAGCGTGTGGGGGGAGGGGGGGGCAGGAAAGCCGGCACACATTACTGGCAGTTTCCATGGTGACGCAGCTGGGAAAGTTACGGGCCTGTCACGTGTGCTGCGCACGAGGCCTCTCTGACTGAGCAGCAGACTCCGGCTCCAGACCCTCCCTCTCCCTCTCTCTCTCTGTCCCTCTCTATCTCCCTCTCTCTCCCTCTCCCCCTCTCCATTTCCTGTGGGAACGCTGACAGCGCTGGTCAGTGCTCCACAGTTCCAGCATCACCCAAATCCAAAATCCGCCAAGGTTTCTGGGCCTTCATTTCTGTTCCTATTTCCTGTTTTCCCGGCATTTCTGACTTGGGCTCAACTTACACAGAGTATGCCAAGACTTGGGTCTCAATTCAGTCTTAAGACTTCGCAGCGCTACGTACGTTGTCCTTACAAGATAACTTTATTGATGGTTATATGGCATTATTATCTCCTGCCTGTTCTGCAACAGAGCAAAGAACTCACATCGCCTGGCACTCCAGAGCAGGAGAGTATTCACCCGAAAATCAAAACTCAACTCAGACCCAAGAAGCCAGGTGATTTAACCATGTAATCAACCGAGAGACAAATTAGAAGCCAATTAACAACAAAGTCAGCAGACCTTGAGGCTCTCCAGGACGAATGTTTCAGATTTTCAGAGAAATCTCCAGTTTCTTCCATACAAAGTCCACACAGTCTCTAAAGATCTATATTTCAGAGTTTTCAAGTATAGGTCGTTGTCCATTCAAACCACTTAATGCAATTGTAGCAATAAGTAAAATATTAGGGGAAACGTGACCATTCGCCTTCTGACTGCATCCCTGCCTACCTACAATCCCCAGAAAGGAATATGATGAGTTTCACAGTGCTATGACAATTTAACCTGCAACAACAGATCTAGTAACATTAATTTTCACACAAGACACAAACCTTCTCAGTATAGTACAATGAGTAGACCTTTTCAACAGAACACCAAAGCATTCATTTTATTTAAGTAAAAGTGATGCAAGAATGGTTGATTGAGAATAAGTTAAGAATAGTGTGCTTTGATAATGTAACTTTCAGTGACAGAGAGGTAGAGTAATGGGTGATCGATTCCGGAATATGTATGAACGTTAAGTATCATAACACCGGTTTAGAAAATTCGGCATCAGTTTGTTCTTCAAAGATTATCACATTCATCCTAAAATTATAGGCTTTTTGGCCTACATTTTTAGACTGCAGATAACTGATTAGAAAATTAAAGCCAGTGTCACCTTTCTTTGAACAGCAGCACGATTTCATCAGTGCCAGAATTAACAAAAATCATGCCAACCCATAAATTACAAAATATTAAATTCATTACATTACATTAAATACTAGCCTATGCAAAAATGACATCATTACCGAGGACCCCACAGCTCAGCTGCCCTTAAGAATCTTCCAAAATGTCCGCTCAGGTGCACCTGTGCACGCAGCCGCTGGTTGTGATCAGTCAGAGAAGCATGAGAGCTGCATCTCCATTTTAAATAAATACATACATCGAGCTCTCACTGCTGTGAGTCACGCCAGGCTCAATAGAAATGTCACTCACAGGAAGAAAATACAAGAGCTGTCAACACATGGGAGCTTGAGCCTGAACATAACTTGTCTTAATTTAAGCCTTTTGCACCAAGATCATGCCGAAGGAAGCGATGAAAGAAAACACATTTAAAATAAGCAACACACAGAGCAGCAGCGTAAAGACATCGGACGGAAAGCGCGTGGGGATGAGGACAGGACGAGGAGGTACCGAGAGTGAGAGAATGAGCCATGTGGCACCCCCAGGAGGCACCGCCTTGGCACACAACAGAGATACAGTCATGATCCTGGCCAGATCTCGGCCTAGCCACAGCTCCAAGTGTGTGTGTGCGTTTGTGTGTGTGTGTGTGTGTGTGTGTGATGTACCAGCAGGACCCTTAATTACTGCAGCCATCTCGTCACATTCTGAACTGCCCTGCCGCAGCGAATGCCACCTCGGCCTGCATTATCCTGCCTGTCGTCTCCCATAATTCAGACTGCGTAAGGCTGTGTCTGGCTCTGGGATCGACTCACTCACCTGCAGGCAGTTGGCTTGTTCTGGTTGCAGCTGCCAGGCCTGGTGGGTATGTGGACACAGGACAAGGGTATCGTGAGTGCACAGTAACCAGAAAGGCCAACTGTTTATAGCCTACATACTCGCTGAAAGACATGAAACCTGCATACAAAGGTCTATTTCTCTTTATTCAAAATAACAGAACAGCTACAATACTAATAACACCACTAAGGGAAACTTATCAATTATTAAGTGTATTACTATTATTATATAGATAAGGATATCAAAGATTATTTACGATCTGCAGTTAGTTAATTTTATAGCCATTCATATATCACAAAATAGGGAGGCTAATACACTTCACATATTAGACATTATCCATTCCTACATTTTTATATTTACTGAGGCAATTCAGGTGAAGTATTTTCCTCAAGGGCAAATTCTGCACCTGGTAATAAAAATCTGGACTCCTCCGATTACCAGCTCAATTCCCGAAGGGCGATGCCATGCTGCCGAGGCCAGATGAGAGCGAGCGCAGTCACAGCGCCGCTCCTATTTCTGCAGTATTAATTATTTCCATAAATCCTCAGCGCGTGACTTATGTGGGAGCCGCGGTGCGTCGCGTCACGGCCAGAGCGCTATCCGCAGCGGCCAGCGGCTCCCTGGGGCGGGGTCAGCCCGGCGCGGCCCGGGCGTCGGTCGGGCCCCGAGCTCTGATTGGCTGCTCCTCTCTTGTTCTTCTCGGGTGCGGTTTTTGGGTAAGTCTCCCGAAACAATGCCTGCCGTGCGAGTCGGGGCACGCTCCACGCCAGACACAACAGAGAGTGGGGGATCCGAAAAAAGGGCGCCTTCAAACCAGTCAGTCGAGACGCGCGTCCCACGGACAGAAACACAGAAAAGAAGAAGAAGAGAGGATTTGGGCCAGAACCGTCAAACAAACAAGAGTAGCACAGAAAGGTGAGAAAGAAAAAGAGACAGAGAAATGGAGAGAAGTAAGAGAGAGGGAAAGACAGGCTACCATGACTCTAACCCCCACACCCCCCCCCCCCCCCCCCCAAATAAAGGGAGGGCGTAATTATACACAAGAAGACTAAACAGGAAGTGACACACGACGCCGTTTAAAGCAAACCAGGCCTGCATCAGAACACAATCAAAGCTGCACCAGCTGCTGAGACTCTAACACGTGGTTTCCCAGGGGCTACGCTCATAAACCGGGCATGTGCAGTGCCAGCCTGGGCCCATTTAATGTGGAGGGCTTGCCTGTCGTTGTATTTGTGGTATCTATGGCTTGTAGGCTACATGCTCAAGGGCACAGAAAAATACCAGCCATAGTTAAAGCGTGGAGGAAGAAGGAAATTTACATATCTGACATACAAGCACAGTCTCAGAAATACTGCCACTATATGAACAAATGCAGGTTTATGGGTGTTAAGTGGACTGCATGGTGCAAGGTTCCATAGTTTATTAGCAAGCTACCATTACTCCATATCTAACAGGCTGCATAACACTGACGGTCTATCGGCCATATTCAAAGGGGACCTCACATGTCCTGACCAGCACAGCTGCTCCTGCAGTGAGGCTTCCTTCAGTCACCTGACCAGTCTTAAACCAATCAAACACCAGCTGCCGCTACGCTGAGATTTGCTGCCGTCACCGGACCTCCCACTGCCCAATCGGATGTGCGCCACACCACTGGGCCAGCATGAGTGAAGGGAGGTCTTTGTGTGGAGACAGAGATAAGCAAGGAGGTCTTCACAAACAGCAGTGGGAAAGAGGACTGCAGCCAGCAGAAACCCGTCTCCTGCCTCCTGTCCAGAGTGCTAACTTTGCCTGACTGAGAGACTACTGTAAATGACGCCAGTGGAGGGTCTAAGTGAAAAGAAACCTCAGAGCTCATTTGGTTTTACATTCCAAATCTTTATACGCTACATCAATCTTGTACAGGTCACTGACTTATAACGTACTTAACACTAAAAAAAGAACACATTCCCTGGAGTTCATTTTCAAAATTTTTCCCCTCAGGAAAACAATACCGTATACTATCCAGAAAATGTACATTATTTAAAAAATTAACAATTTCATGACCTAGCCTGAAATGTTCAATAAAAGCACAATCCTTAAAGAATACCCTTCTATTCCTTTTTAAATAAGAAACATGGGACTGGGTAGAAAAAAAACAGCTTTCATTGATTAACAGGCAATTACACAAAATCAATAAAGCACAAAGAGGGAACTAGCATGAGCTAAGAGCGGTAGCACCAATGGGTCAATAGCAGCGTTAGCTCAGTGACCCCTGCCCGTCTCCACACGGCGCTCCAGAGAGCGTCCAGGCCCGCTCCGCTGATTTACGCCGATGCCCCGCTCGGTCTAAACTGCTGACTCGGGAGCCGGTGACCTCTAGCTGGTGGCCGCGGGGTGAATCCCCGACTCTCCCGAGCAGGGGAGCGCGCCGGGCGCCAGCAGAAAGCCAGCTCCTCTCGGGCTCGCTGGCTCAGCGCGGTGCCAGGGGGGTGGCGGATCACCCGCCGCGTCTCACCGGTGCCGTCTGAGCGGCGGATTGGCGGTTGCCCGCGTTACTCCGGCTCGGAGCTGTGCTATGCCCTCGTCTTCAGCCGCGGCTTTTTAATGGGGCTTCCAAAGAGCTTTCGGAGGGGGGGGGGGGAAACAAATGCGACGCATGCTTTCACACAGGTTGCGAGCAGAGGCCGGCTGCAGCAGAAAGCGCATGGGGCAGGGGACACAGCTCTGGCGCAGTGTAAAGGCTTTCAAGGGCTCTTGGAATTACGAGACGCCGTTTCAGAGAAAACAAAGCGACCCAATCAGTTAAAAGCCTGCTCCTGAACCACTGTTACAATGCACATGCTCTCAGCATACAACTACATGGAGAACACACAAGAAGCTCAACCCCCTTCCCCCCATAAACAGTATTGTGTATCAATCAATATCTGTTTTCTATACATAAACATAAGAGCTATTGGCAAAGAGTTACCAGCGCTTTAAAAAAATCACCTAGTAACAATACCAAATTTGTTCGAACAACAGCAAGCAGATTTCCTTTCAACAAATGCCAGCACAACTGCATGTGGCAGGCCTGAACTTTGACCTCAGAGGTGACCGTCGAACAGAAGACCTCCCTGATGCGACACCGTGCTGCCCTGAAAACTGCCTGTCTAAACCAAGGGAAGAAACACTAAGACAAAGGTCATGATCTTATACCCTCTTCGAGAACGTAGAACATAATAAAGAACATAGCCTAGTCCTCTTTGTTAATGCATACTATAAATATATTTACTATCCATAATACCTTAAAAACTATATCTTAGAACACGCAATGCTCTTACATCCAATATTTGTACAGAATGAAGTGTTTATGTGTAACAGGACAAAAAAACACTTAGCACACAGTGCTCTTATATAGCCTATGTGAAAATGAGGATGATGCAGACTTACATTTGAGAACCCTGTTTAAAAAAAAAAAAAGGTTATCTGAGTTTGCTACAACCACTCAAGTTAGCCTAATTCTTTTCCTAGAATACAGCACTCTGCCTTTTAAAAAACACAGAAAACTGTCCAGGCTTTTACTTCCTCCAGGCAAGATCTCTGCAGCACACACTTTCCCTGCATTAATGGCGAGAGTTATTCCCAACATTAGCAAGAGAAAGCACCACAGCCAGAGTTCAAAAAACAAATTAAAATCTAAAGAATCTTTTGCTGTGTGGAAACAAATGCTTTGGAATGCTCCAACACACTGCCTGAATAAATTAGGGACTGCACTACTGTTGATGTCATGATGACAAACTAATACAGTATTTAATGCCATTTAATACCATATACTTGTATTTTTTCCCTTCTGTTACCAAATATGAACTCATATTTCCCTGGCTTGTAATGTGTGCATGACATCACCCTCGAGCTTACCTTTCCTTTTTTTATTCCATTGTTTCCCTTTTATGTTTTGCTGTCTCTTAATGCTGCACTTTGCTAGTATCGATTTTACATGCTTCACTATGCCATGCAGGCCTATATCTCTGATGCAAACCTTTATCGGTTTTTATTACTTTTATTGTATTGTTTTCCCTACTATCTTAGAACTTAACATGCAGTATCACAAAAGCAATATTATGATATCGCTGTTGCCATTACTCTTGATATTGTTATTGCTACAAACGTCATTACCACGGCATATAGTCCTGACATCGTACAGCATGCAGAGTGCTCTGTAAGCGTTGAGGGAGAGTGTAATGCGGGTGCAGAACCGCTGGAGTACTGGGTGGACGTGTCATATCCTGTGTGCGTGCACGCCAGCAAGTGCGTGCGCTCCGTTTGGCTTTGGATTCCAGCTAATACACTGGTATCAAGAGCCTCAGACATTGACATAGGGTATGGAACACACAGACACTACCTTTAAGGAAAATACCTGAATATCAGAGCCTTAAAAGCTTTACACTGTCATGGCCCAAAAAAAGTAGACTGACAGGAATCCCGACTGTATGTCTACGCCTGGCGCACATAATTGGTCCTTTTGCTTTCAACCCGACTTTGATGCTGGCTGACTTGTCTAAATGGTCACAACCGTAATTTGCCCTTTACCTGACAGGCAAACTACCTGGTTGAAATGCTGTTTCTGCCATGCAGCAAGTAAAATTCACCTGGGGGAGTTAAATTGTGTGTGGGATTTTCTCCCGATAAGGCTCCTGATTCCAGCCATGCAGCTAAGCGAACCGCATCACCGGTCGCAACACAATCGCATGAAACAATCTGAAGAGAGGCAGTGGAGAACAAGCGCTACCACCGCGCGGTACGCCTCCCGCCACGACTGAGTCATTAGATTCAGCGCCACGTCCGCGTCTGCACCTGGCCGCAAACAAGCCGGTCTTTATTCTGTGAGCAGCTGAGCCCGAGCCCGGTTCAGATTAAAACTGCGACAGTAGACAAAACAAAAATGGCGTGGAGACTACAGTGCACGCCAAAATGACAGTTAGCTGAGTAAATGTACATTTCCGCAATGAGTTAGGTCTACGTGCCTGTCCTCTGGACAAGCACCTACTTTGGACACTTGAAAAGTTGAATCTAGGGCTTCATGCAAACTGAACAAAACTTCTTCTGAAAGAGCTATAAGGTCATCTTGTCGTCCTAGACCCAAACTGACCTTAATGCCATCACATCCCATCCAAATTAGACAATGATTTAACTTTGCCCCTTGTTCACAGGTAAAGGCTATCATGTAAGAGTTAACACCAGTTCACGTACAGGAAATGAAGGTAATTAACTCATTTTCAGTGTTAGGTGTACACTGTACGTCACTGGAAGAGAAATCTCTGTGTAACCAAGAGCTGAAGAACACCAGCGTACCAGCAAGCACACGCAGACACTCCTAATGTGGGCTCCCCGGGCAGGTACGCGATGCTATCTGCGCGTCTGAACCTGAATGTCTCCCTTCACAAAGACAGGTGATCTGTTCATCTCCTCCTCCCTCCTGTCTGCGCGCTGATAAGCATCTCCAGACCATCCGGCCCCGCCCTTCTCCACCTGCCCCGGCGCACCGGCTCAGACTGGGCCCGCCGCTCCAGATCTCTCCCCCTCGCGCGCACCTGTCGCCCCCGCGCCGCGTTAACCCCCGCGATGCCGCGCCGCGCCGCGTCGGGGGATGAAAGCGCGCCGCTCGCCGCTGAAGGGGAGACGACGCAGCCCTGAACGTGAGGCCAGCGAGACCCCAGCCACAAAGAGAAGCTAACCAGGGGGGCACGCTATAACGCGTCGCATTGGTATGGGTGACAGCTTTCAATTAACTTCCTGAATACGGATATAAGCCAATAAACTGGGGTTATGGCCGGCAGGAGGAGCTGATACGATAGCACAACGTGCACGCGTCAGGGGCCAATGCCTATTTGATGTGCCACTGATGCAGTAAATTTATAAAAACGTTAGGCTATATGGAAAAGGTAGGTTAATCACAACCATCTGACCCTCAATTAATTGTGAACCACAATTATTTTAATCGGCCAAACTCACAAGCAATGTTCCACAAATTCAGTAGACTCGTGCTCACTGCTTAATAATGAAGCAAGTTGGAATATTTTCTTGAACAAATAAAAGATTTGTTGTCAGATTTTTCCTACATACGTTGTCGTCTGTGCTCACTAACTTTTTCCACGAACGAGGAAACTCTGCATTAGTGCTATAATGAGACAGGGAGGTATCGGCATAGGCCGGATTCACTGTGCCTGTTGGAGAGGAGTTTAAGCGGAAACTACTTCTGTTTACGCAAAACAAAATAACAAATGAATCAATCCATTCGGAGTCCAAGTCAGGACTTCCCAAACTGGTTCATCAATGCACCCTAAAAAGACCACCCAGAGCTCAGGCCCCCCACCTCCACAAACCATCAACACCGCTAAAACAGGACACTATATATGGATTGGCATCAGAAATGTATTAAATATTACACAAATACGTAATAAATTACAATAACCATATTATTGCCAAGGATACGTAACCCGGGCGGTTTTGTATAAACAAGGTTTATTTGATCTGCAAGTGTAAAATACGCAATTTATGAAAAATGGAAATATGAACCAAATACTTTTAAGAGGAAAAATATTTTTTCTATTTTGCCGAGGATCCCCGGGGGGTCCCTGGACCCCCGGTTTAATCAACTCTATTTCCAGGCGAAAGCTTTTCTTCCAGCCTTGGAGTGTAGGGGGTCCCTGGTCTATTTGGCAGAGAAGTCCTACTGCCCGCGTTCATTCTCGTTTTAACACAGATACCGCCCTGCTACGCATCCTCAGACAATCGTCTCCTTAGTTTCCATCAGCCTTGACCTTCTCCTCCAGTTTGGGGGCTTTTAGGAGAGGCTGCAGCCGACTGCAGTTTAATAAACATTCCTTCCGTTTTAGAGAGTCGGCGCTTTGTGGATTTAACTGGGAGGGAGAAATAAAGGACGTGCCAAAGAAGACCGAAACATCTGTAAAACAATCTTACCATTAGTCAGACTCCCCAAAAAATATTTCCAGTGGCAGCTTTCAGCGACTGGTAATGAAACGCGGTTGCCCTGGTTGTGAAAGCCAGCGACATGTAAAGCGGCACAAGCTCATTAGAATGTTTTAAACCAATGTGACAGGGCCCTTCGGCTAATGGAGCAGAACTGGTGGCTTTGACGTTTCTTGCTAATTCACAGACACAGATACGCGGCCACCCACGGCTCAGATTATGACCTAGCTCCAGCCTGCCCGGCGTGCACCGCTGCAGCCGGCGGTCCTGCCGCGAAAGGGGGCCGGCGGCCTGGCCGAGCTCTGCCGACAATGTTTACGGGTGATGTCATCACTTCCCCGGGAGGGTCTCAAGAGCAAAGGCACAGATAAGGGAGTTTCGGTGGCAAAGGGCTCATTATGACCGTACAGCACGCACCCTGGCCTTCGTGGTCCCAACTGCACGGCAGGGTATGCACCACACCCCAGGCCGTTGGCCTTTGCTCTAAATAAAGCAGCAGCACCGCTGCACCATGCACCCTGGTCTTGGTTGTTTTCTCCACTGCGGCCCCAGGGCTTTCCTGTTCTTCCCGTCAGGCCGGCCGACACAGCCTTGCTGCCATGATTCTGATGGACGTCGCTGTCATCAGTGCCCTCACTACGGTGGGATAATCATAGCATGGTAGTAACAACAAACAAGGCCAGGGTGAGCAGGGTATTACCCATGTGGCACTAATAACAATCATGGTGCGTGGTGTGTAATTTAGTGATGCAGCAGTGATCTCTGTGATGGCTGAGGTGCGTAACAGTGATGCAGCAGTGATCTCTGTGATGGCTGAGGTGCGTAACAGTGATGCAGCAGTGATCTCTGTGATGGCTGAGGTGCGTAACAGTGATGCAGCAGTGATCTCTGTGATGGCTGAGGTGCGTAACAGTGATGCAGCAGTGATCTCTGTGATGGCTGAGGTGCGTAACAGTGATGCAGCAGTGATCTCTGTGATGGCTGAGGTGCGTAACAGTGATGCAGCAGTGATCTCTGTGATGGCTGAGGTGCGTAACAGTGATGCAGCAGTGATCTCTGTGATGGCTGAGGTGCGTAACAGTGATGCAGCAGTGATCTCTGTGATGGTTGAGGTGCGTAACAGTGATGCAGCAGTGATCTCTGTGATGGCTGAGGTGCGTAACAGTGATGCAGCAGTGATCTCTGTGATGGCTGAGGTGCGTAACAGTGATGCAGCAGTGATCTCTGTGATGGCTGAGGTGCGTAACAGTGATGCAGCAGTGATCTCTGTGATGCTGAGGTGTGTAACAGTGATGCAGCAGTGATCTCTGTGATGGTTGAGGTGCGTAACAGTGATGCAGCAGTGATCTCTGTGATGGTTGAGGTGCGTAACAGTGATGCAGCAGTGATCTCTGTGATGGTGAGGTGCATGGTGTAATGGTGATTGGTAGAGCAGTGATGCTGGGGTGCATGGTCTAATGGTGACTGGCAGTGCAGTGATGGTGAGGTGCGTGGTGTAATGGTGATTGGTAGAGCAGTGATGCTGGGGTGCATGGTGTAATTGTGACTGGTAGAGCAGTGATGTTGAGGTGCATGGTGTAATGTTGATTGGTAGTGAAGTGATGCTGAAGAGGTGCGTGGTGTAATGTTGATTGGTAGAGCAGTGATGTTGAGGTGCGTGGTGTAATGGTGATTGGCAGTGCAGTGATGTTGAGGTGCGTGGTGTAATGGTGATTGGTAGAGCAGTGATGTTGAGGTGCATGGTCTAATGGTGATTGGTAGAGCAGTGATGATGAGGTGCGTGGTGTCATGGTGATTGGTAGTGCAGTGATCCTGAGGTGCATGGTGTAATGGTGATTGGTAGAGCAGTGATGTTGAGGTGCATGGTGTAATGGTGATTGGCAGTGAAGTGATGGTGAGGTACATGGTGTAATGGTGATTGGTAGAGCAGTGATGCTGGGGTGCATGGTGTAATGGTGATTGGTAGAGCAGTGATGTTGAGGTGTGTGGTGTAATGGTGATTGGTAGTGCAGTGATCCTGAGGTGCATGGTGTAATTGTGAAGTGGAAATAAAGTGATATCTGGAGTGTGTAATCTTGAGGTACCAGGAACTATGGGGCAGATCTAGCAGTCTTGTAAATCGCTGATTGGTCAAACGCAAACTTCCTGTGACTCCGAGTAAACCAACCGTCATTATTAAACACCTGGTAGCTACAAATCAGAAAAAAAGCATTAAGAAACAAAACTATAAATATGACTCGACTTGATTACCAATAAGTAAGCATTTACTAACAGCAGCATATATTTATATGCTGTGATATGGCCAGTAACATTAGAGCTGCCTCAAAGACAAAAGGTTTGTGCACAGAAATATAGCTGAATAGGTGGGTCTGTCCCTGGTACTTTAAAGAGTTATGCTCAAAATAAGCGAGGTGTGTGTCCGGAACACGCACTTATTCAGACATTATGCTATGGCTGGTAAAAATATGATTCCAACGATGTTTGTATAGCATGGGCATACCCGTATTTCTGCTGCATTTTGCTGCAAATACTACAAAACTCACAATCGTAAACGATAGTGGGGAGAAAAAAAAAAACTTGGCTACGGTTTGTAATCATTCTGGCAGTCGGATGTTGTTTTGGCAGGTAGAACATGAATGAACTCGGTGTAAAGAGCTATCTAACATTACCGCATTTGACACATACTGAAGTGGTGCATCAGATAAGTCAGTCACAATCACAGCTGCAGAATTGCATTAATAAAATGTAAACCGGTAACTATAACTTATGTAAAATCTGCGGTATTACAGCTTACAATTCGATATTAGTGCATAATTATTCTGAAACCCCTGCTAAGCTAGTGGTCAGAGCCGGATTACACACTCTGTCCGTGCTCCCTGTGTGGAGCCTTGCCAAGCCTGTCTGAGAGGCTTCTGGCACCTTCTATTTCAGATGTAGCCTACCTGACGAAGGCCTTTGAGGTCGAAACGCTGTACTATTAAATCATTTTGGGAGCAGAAAGAACAGTGTGCGGATATACACTCTCTTCTTGCTAACTATTTTTTTATCCTGCACCTGTTGGAA
This sequence comes from Anguilla anguilla, assembly GCF_013347855.1. Lineage (NCBI taxonomy): Eukaryota > Metazoa > Chordata > Actinopteri > Anguilliformes > Anguillidae > Anguilla > Anguilla anguilla. The sequence continues at coordinate 20,073,165 of NC_049209.1, forward strand.
TATTTTGGATGTGCTTGCATTCCCTCGACTGCACCTTCTATTTCACCCTCATGTTCAGAAACAGTAACTTAGTAATAGTACCTGAGCATTTCTCAAAATACCGTTTATGAAGGGAAGGTTACACGATGTTAGAAAGAAAGGTGTTTCCTTTCTTTTGTCACTTCCTCCAAAATTCTCATTATCATGGATCTCAAATTTCAGTGGAAACAGAAACCAGAGAGCCAGGGTTCCAGATAGTTCCGGGTACAGATGGTTCCTGAACTGTTTTGTGCAATGGAAAAGGGGCTTTCGTGATATCTGCAGAGTGCAATTCTGAAGTAGCAGCAATCTCAGTGATATCTCCAGTATGTAATTCTGAAGCATTAATCTCAGTGATATCTGCAGTACGTAATTCTGAAGCAGTAATCTCAGCGATATCTGCAGTACGTAATTCTGAAGCAGTAATCTCAGTGATAACTGGAGTGTGCAATTCTGAAGCGGTAATCTCACTGATATCTGCAGTGTGCAATTCTGAAGTAGCAGTAATCTCAGTGATGGCTGCAGTATGTAGCCTAATTCTGAAGCAGTAATCTCAGTGATAACTGGAGTGTGCAATTCTGAGGTAGCAGTAATCTCAGTGATAACTGGAGTGTGCAATTCTGAGGTAGCAGTAATCTCAGTGATGGCTGTGGGGCCATGTGCCTGGCCCTTCATTTCACACTCTCTCACCAATGAACCTGCAACCCCTCTGACAGATGGAGGAAAGTGCTACATGAGGCAGGCGGGTCAAGAACAAACATCCCGCAGCGAGAACACTTCCGCTAAGACTCAACCTGCACGTTATCAATGGCAGACAGCCTGCGATGACCTCATCATAATTATGTTTGTTAGCCAGAGTACAAACTCTGCTCCTGGAGGCTATTAATAGTTCTGAACTTGGCCCACATGATGTCATCAAGCGGAATGCGCCAAACATGGCCACTGCACGGCCTTTAGAAGTATAAAATCGCACCTCAGAGAGAGGAATGCACTCGACTGATTCATTAATCACAGCTCAACTGGCATTGCAGGGTTCATCAAAGCTGTCCATTTCGAGAATGTGAATACGGAAAAGCCACGGGAAGCCACTCCCCACCTCTTCAATAAACCAATCATCAATGCTGTAGGGCTTGCAGACAGCTATGTCAGCTAACAGTTACAAACTGTGGGATAAACAAAGAAAGCAGGTGGCCGCTTTGAGCGCAATTAGCCTACGTAATTACTACAGGACACATGACCCCCTCCGATGGGTCACTAGTGCGCACAGGGACATCGCGCCAACTTAAAATCCCGCCACCTTTGGGTGATGCTATGGTGAATTATGTGCCACCCGGTAGGCCAGTAACACCAGGCACTGGTACGGTTCAGATTCGATACCAGTCCTTGGGGCCCATCCAGACAGTGGAACAGTGATCCATCACACTTCTGCTCTCTACCTGCGTGCTGTACTGGCACAAACGCAGGCACACTGCAGACACGCAGTGATGCTGGTGGGATGCCCGGGGCCTGGGTTTGAGCCCAGGAGCTGCATGCAGGAAGCAGTAAGGCCTGCATCAGAGGGCAATAAACACAGACTCTGTGTGTGAAGCTGGGACACCCACCTACCACCAAATGGCGACTCGGGCTGGCCAATTACAGCAAAAGGATGCTTCACTGAACCCATTTCAAACAGGAAGCAAGAGGATGGCCAGAAAGCTTTTGAAGAACAGGTGGAAGCAATGAATTTATGAGACTACGTAATGTGTGAGTGTGCGAGTGTGCGCCTATACACACAAGCATTAGGAATAAACCTCATCTAAAACTGACACAAATAAAAGAGCCAGAAGCCATTCAAACCATAACGCCAGTGAGAGAGAAGGGGAGGAGAGAGAAATGCTCAGTGTGTTCCACTGTGAGGGAAGGCTCCAGGCACTGTGGGACCTGGGCCTCAACTTAGCTCCTCACCACACTGAAGCAGCCTCTGCATACACTGCTGCCACTACACCACTCCCAGAGAGCCAAGCTGCTCTGAACCAGGGGATAGACGGGCTCAGGCAGCATGAGTGACAGTTTCTGGTCAGGTTGGCTCCTGGCTCGCCTGTCAGGACCAATCAGCTGCCGCTCTAATGAGAGCTGGTGCGCAGGGGCCAGCTTGCTGACACGCCCAGCCGCAGTTGGCCTCCAGGGGGCAGGGGGCGCTGGCACCACCACTAGGGCCTGAGGGCCAGGGACTGAGGGACCATCTGCCACAGCCAACAGGCAAGCAGGAACTTCCAAGGCAAGGGCTGATCTCTTTTTTCAAAATACTATCTCTGCAGTAGCTTTATGCATGGTCCAAAGGGTACAAAGGCATGGGATACGGGATACAAGTGAAAACCACCTCTCCCTACAACCCATCCCACTGAACATAATCAGTTATCTCCACTGAATACCTCACCAATCGTGCAGGGAAAAGTTCTCCTTTACCTTTTATTACTATGGGTTTGCTTAGCCATTACTGTCAATATTGCCAGCAGTTGACATTATTTCACATTTATTATTATCTGATTATCCAGCAGGTTGTTTCTGGAGGCAATTCAGGTCAATTACCTCTGACAGGGTCTCTACAATCTGCATCCTTACTGCCCCGTTCCTTAAAAACCTAATACAGAAAAACAACCTATGCATTAGATCACTATAATAGCCATCTTAGGCAGCAGTGTAATATAATGGTTAGGGGAAATGGGCTTGCAACTTCAGGCATTGTGGGTTCAACTCCAAGGTGGGGCACTGCCACTGAACCCTTGGGCAAGGTACTTAACCTAAATTGCTTCAATATAGCCTATAGCAGTATAAATCCACTGTCTGAACAAAGAACGTGAGCGGTACAAGTCGCTGCAGATAAGTGTGCCTCCTAAATACCTAGAATGTTAAATTGACCTGTACATCAGTTTGTTTGTTTTCTCTATTGACTAGTACCTTTTCTGGCCAATTCTTCTTCAGAAAAGCACTCTTTTGCTTTTCTTCTCACAGACGCAGAGACATAAACCTGTGCACACACACAAACACACACACACAATTTCTAGGTTATGCCCCTGTGCACCTGTAGTACATTTCTACAGAGGAAACATCCTAGCTGTGGAATGCGAGAGTAAGACTAGGCAGGCGGAGGCTAGGCCTAGATGTGAGGTGGCGCTTTGGGTGGAGCCCACCCCTCTGTGTGCACTCAGGAGCAGGGTTCTGTATGGCCACCGCATCGGCACCACGCCCGGCCCGCTCTCGGAACCACAGGCTCTGACGAGCGGGGAACACGTGGCGGTCGGAAACTGAGCGAAGCCAGAGAAGACGCCGCCGTCAAAACCGCGACGTTTCCACCTGCTCCCTCCGGCACCCGCGCAAGCTCACCTGCGCCTAGCCTCCAATCTCAGAGGAAAGCACGGCTTCTTTCCATTCCTCGCATAACACACCTTTAAAAAACGGTTCAGGCTGAGGACGCGGTGCGCATCAAACGGGCGTAATTCAGGCTGTCAATCTCGTGTCACCTCAGGTGCCTGTTTGCGCAGCGAGGGGTTTCCCGCCATGAGCGGTTAAAGCTAACTTCCTGACTCACAGGCTCGCCATCTCTAGCCGAGGGTTCAAAAGAAGGACTGTCAGCGGATTTAAAAAATAATAATTACGAAAGAAAATGATAGGAAAAACAGGGACTTGAGGCCAAAATTGGCCACACCTCCCCTTTCAGCGGAAAGGCAGATTCTGCTGAGCCAGGCCCAATCAGCACTGAGAGAGATCTGAGGTCTGTGCACGTACAGCCTGGGCTGAAGGCTGGTAATAAATATCAATAGCTGATCCATTTCTGTTTTGCTTACATACAGAGCTCAAGACAATTTAACAATGGGCTTTCCAGCACATTCAGTACTCCCTGTAGTCTTTTTCTCCCTTCACAGCGCAAAGTATAACAGCACATGTGCACGCACACATGTAATCTCACACCTTCAAACACAGACCTAATAAAAACGCAGCCATATACACACAGACACACGAGCCAGAATTAACCTGAGATTCCATTAGCATTGATCATTCAGTCTTGGAAACGTGCTACACCCCAGCAAGCCTTGAGATTGTCGTGCTAGCGTGGTTTCTCCCCTCATGCGCTGGTATGCTCTCCCTCCAGCCCCGACACTCAGCGAAGTTATTCAAAGTCGCAAAGTCATGTTGCCGCCATTGCAAATGTCCCTTTCGAGGAGTGTAAACAACGTCAGTCATTATTATTCAAAGCTGAAGTCTGCTCTCTACATAGTGACAGTATCCCAAGGGCAGAGTGGACCCAAGCTTCTCCTCTCTCTTTCCATCTCTCTCTCTCTCGCTGCAATAAATTAGGTCCACCTCACTACCTCCCCCCACCCCCACGAGTCTCTTATCAACTGTCTCTGCTATCATTCTAAACAAACCTTGTTGCGCTTTTTTCGACAGCCAAGAAGTGGAGAGATCCATCACCACTCCCCTCAAGTACAGCCCATGTGTCGTGTTGCCAAAATACGAAAATTGTTGCTGTGTCTACAAACGTTTTGGAGTGGACTTGAATTAAATGCATTCTAAGTAATGAGGCAGGCCTAGCGTTGTCTATAAAACTGAACTAGAAGGTCAGACCTTCAACACGGATTGAAAATGGAGCTTGTGAAAAGCCAGTGAATTGGTGCCATTGAACTGGTTACCACAAAATAAAAATGTAGCCATTTTAAAGCTCAACAAAGACCTTCTTGCGTATTTGACAGTTCAAAGAGGTGTAGGAAGCAGTAGTTACTTCATTAATAGTAACAGGATAATAAATAATGACATTACTATTCGGTGTCAGGGACACCATACATCACAAGCCAGCTGGTTTAGATTTCAACAAACACAGTACCTTCCATTACCGGCTACTGTCTAGTTGCAGAAAACACACTGAACTTATCATCAGGGGTGTGATACTGTTTCTCAGACCCCACTGCTTTATGGTCAAATTGAGAAGCAGCCAAGAGAAGTGAGATGTTACGTAAGCATTGTTCCTTGGAAAAAACATTTTTGATCACTGGAACATTCAACCACAGGATCATGAATCAGTTTGCTGGATCACTATACAGATGTATCATACTGTGGTTAACAAAGGAGAACAAATTCCTGATCTGAATTCTCTCTCAGCAATATTCATGAAGGACAGCAGAACTGTGCATACCATAGGCTAATCCACTGATATTCTACATCCAGCCTTGAAAGCTGAGTGCTTACAAATCTGAGTCATTTATTACAAAGAACTGGAGCTTCATACAGTAATTAGAAGAACAACAAAGAAGCAGGGTTGGATCACTCAAATCTCGATCTGGACAGCCATGGAAAAATCGAATATCCAGTTGATTAAAATGAACATCCCTGGTCACCGTAGACACCTTGGCATGGTTCTCAAGAGGCGTATTAAAGGGCATACAGCTTAAACTGGTTTAACATGGATATTCAGCTTGGTATATCATTGCCCAAACGCCCTGCCCCCACCCACAAACGCCTCAGGTTTACACCTGTTCAGGCCCCATCCTGAACTTCTGACCCGCTACGGTCACATGCCACTCGGGATGGACACTTCAGCTGTTGCTGCTCTATGTGGACCCCAGCTTAATGTCGCCTAAACAGGCCATTTCTCAGGCAGTAACTGGGACAGTGCCCAGTGAAATCAAATGGAGAACAGTGACCCTTCGGGCACAAGCCTCAAGCAAGATTACGTGCTCACACAACAGAACTACGACAGAAGTTCCTTTGCTTACAACTGAATGAATAAGTGAAAGTAGTCAGGAAAACAAGTTCTAGAAAGGGATAATGGTTTTCACGAACTACTAGATCTCCCTTAATTGTTTAAGACCCACAATGTCATTTTTTCTGTATTTTGCCGTGTTTATCCCCTTTTCGCGCGAACTGCTGTAAAGGCCACACGACCTAAAGTGCCGCATTACGTAATGAAAGGTACAGGTACAGCATGTCATTCAAAATAAAGACGTGCAACCTATTCCATCTTGGGGCTAAACACAGTGAATAACGCCACAAGCAAAATCACTTTCCTGTCTGCATTTTTGCAGAAGGGAAGATCCCAGTACCATGTAGGTCTTGCTGTTCTTTGTGTCGTAGAGGATTTGCTAATATCAATATAGCATAAGACGAAATTTTTAAAGGTTGCAACCCATTTCAATGCCTCCAAGGGCCTGCCGGTACATTGGAAAAGGCCTCATCCATTGACATCTATTGCATTCTGCGTGTAGATAAGCTGTCTATGACACGCGAGGTAATTACATCTTCTCAAACCCCGACACAATCACTTGGGATATAGAACAGAATGAAATCTCCCAAACAACTTGGGGCATCCATGCTTTAATTCACCCTCTAAACGCAAGTGTGAAAAATGTTTTGATAGTACAAATAAGAAGTCAGAATTCGGCCGCTGTTTTATGACCATGCTAATTAAAATGTAAAAGAAAACAAACAATCAACAAAAATGTGTGTGTGGGGGGGGGGGAAATCACATACCGACAGATCGGAACGACCTGCGGTAAAGATTCGGTGAAGGCAAACACAATTAAAAAGCAAAGTTATAGCTTGGTTAAATTGTTATTTACCTGTCAGTGATTGTAGACTGTGTGCCGCTCATTGGGCTTTTGTTTCTAGTTTGTCTTCGGCTTTTATCCAATTAGCATCTTACCAAAAAACAAAAACCATCCGTGTTGTGGAAAGTAGCAGGTCCCTCCTTAATATCCGTCAAGGTGATATACGTTTGAAAACGAGGAGCAATGATGACAGTTGACTGAAATATCAGCTTATAAAATATGCTAGTTAACACTGGATCCCCGTTGTTTTTGTGAACGGTTAGCTATTTATTTCCTTCGTAATATGAACAGAAGAAAGGAAAAACATCGTAAATCACAGTGTAACGTGTAAACAAATATCCTTCTTATAAAATAACCCACAAATGCGCAAAAATGTTTGCTGCTGTGCAATCCTACGTTTATCTCGGAGTAGCAGGAAATATTTAATGAGGGAATGGATATAGCCTATACTAGATAATGCTTTTTATCAGAATAAAAATGCTAACCCGGACTCTCCAACACGCTTCGTCTGCCACCGTAGCAGCAGCCGCCTTTGTCAATACCGCCAGAGAAGTATTAGCTAGCTAACGTTAGCTATACCTATTGTTAATTTGTTTCCCCACAAAATAACCATATACTCTCCTCGTTTTCCAACTCTTCGTCTCTGTCCACTTGCACGATTATTCCTGTTTTCATTTAAAGCGGTTATCATCACTTTTTGTCCGTTGCTTTTTGTGGGATTAAAAAAAAAAAGATTTTGTCTAACTGACGGACAGATAGATGTAGTCTATTACGAGATAGGCTGTAATTTTTTTCCTTCTCAGTTTCCCGTCAGAAATGTTCCCATGCTAGTGTTCCCAGTCTGCATCGCTGTAGGTTGCAGCTTGTGAATATCTTCAGTCGTGTTCGTAGGGATTTCGGATACTTTCATAACAAAGAGAAAAATAATCCGTAACGAACTTCTAACCCGTAATTGGGAATCGCTGCTGTATTCCTCGTTGAATATGTGGCATCGGTTTTTCACAAGAAATCTTTCACCGTCTCGAAATAGGCCTCTTTGCTTTCGTGATACCGTATACTACTGGTGAAAAAAGGAAAGACTTTTTCCCCAAAAAAGAAAAAAAAAACACCTTCCACTCTCCCTTCGAGACTTCTGGAAACCGTAGCCACTTTTCTTGTTTACAAGTCCCAACTCATTTCAAAATCGTGCATCTAAGTCTTTAAAGCGGTTTTCCTTTCACAGACACCCAAAATGAAACGGTTTTCATTTAAACAATCAGACGAGCTCTCCGGCAGAAAACTTTACTGTTCTTTGATGTTAGCTAACGTTACAGTAGCTAGCTGCTAGCTAAGTTTAGGCTAGCTCGCCGATTTTCCTTCTGCTCCTAAATAATCAATTCACCAACATCTAGTGAGCGAAAAAAACAACCGAGCGTCGAATTAAAAGTCCACAGCATTTTCTGTTTAAAAGGACCCCAAGAATTCCCTGATGTTTTATTTCAGGTTCAAAATCCCAAAACTTGGACTCGGCTCGCTTCTCCCCTTGTCTCCATGTTTTCACAATCCAGTAGTTTTGCTGTCCTGTTTCTCAGCGGAATTCCCTTAGTTGTTATTTTCTCGACCACGTAGGTGTAGTTATTCACAAGAGGAGAACAGCAATTTCGTAATCAATACCGCATAGTCCTGATTGCGAACCTTTGCGCTCTTACTGTAGCTACGTTGCTGTGCGATTATTCATTTTTTCCTAAATATTCCATGACTTTTCCAGCAAATTTGCAGTATCTTTCTATCACTCCGCCGCGCGCAATCTCTGCCTCACTTCTGGGTATATACTTCCGCCGAAAAGCATAATCCCGTGGAGGGGAAGATTTAAGGGTCCTGTGAGAATTAAACATGCGGTGAAAATAAAACTCCGCTGTGGTGAAACAAAATACTGTAATGTGAATAAAAGCACGCGGCTACTACTACTACAACCAAAATGACTAACATTTTAACTGACACTTGCATTAGCCTACTACCTATTGCTAGCAAAAATGATAACACTGCATATTTTAATTTCGAAATACGTTCTACCCTCAAAAATGATCCTTAATGAAATATACTAGGCCTACTACTACTACTACTACTACTACTAATAATAATAATAATATGATGATCTAATTATTGGCATTGTTGTATTTGAACAATTTCATACAATTTCTTTTGAAATAGTACTAAGTAGTCTATCAGTTGTAGCATGAGATACATTAATACTCGTAATACTAGTAGGATTTATAAGTTATCACTGTTCACTTGTAGTGATAGTCCAGTACTGTACTGTGATCATTTCTAACTCAATCAAATTATAATTTTTTTTTGTATAAGGATCATTATTTGTCTCCAAACTTGTATGCAACACAATCATACATGTCACTAGAATGTTAAAAATTGTTTTGTTCATCCGTGCATTCAGACCAAAAGACAGGGGCCAATAATCAGGCCATGCATAATTAAGACAAAAGCCATTTGAATCTGATGCATTTAACTACCTTTTTATTTAAAAAATTATATGTACCCCAAGAAAGAAACTATGTGCATGTGATATCTAAATGTCTTTAAAATATAGCTTACATAAAAATTAGATTTAGGTTCAAGCCTTCACAATAATCCAGTGTTTTTTTTGTTTTTGTTTTGGAGTTCCTTAGTTCTTTTAATGTATTAATATATTATCCAATTTCTACTGGAATTGTGTAAAGTTTGGTTTCTTCTTTGTACATTTATATTTACGAATGTGGAATTTTCCATAAATTCTGAATAAATTCAAGATATACCAAATGCTATATAAGTTCCATATTTCAATCATAATATATATAACACCTTTTTCTTTCAGGTGAATCTCTACATCAGAATTTCTTTTTAAAAAAATCTTTCAAAATTGCACCAAAACAATTTAGTATAGATACATTCAAAAAATAAATGAATAATACGTTCATTTCCAGTGTTACAGAAGCCAGATTTGGCTTGTGGCACATGGCAACATGTACATATAAGTACAATGAGTTACGACCAGAGTCTCATGTCTTTCTCTTCGGACACTTAAGTCCGAATCAAGTGCTAGAATTGAGGTAAATTCCAAATTCGCCCATAAATTCAACCCTATAAACAAAATGCATTACAGGCTATTCATCACAGTTTAAAAAAAAAAAAACAGTCTCCCCCATGCCATTGTGTATCACTGCAAGTCCCAATGTCTGTTTATCGTTTAGTATGGTGGAATGCAACTGAAAGAGGTAAACCACTGAGTATAAATGTTGGCAGCTTATGGTATTTTAATGCACCCCACCCAAGCAATATCTTGGAAATTACAGCCTGAGGGAAATCAAAAGGGTTGATTAAATGTTCAGTTATGCATGACACATTCAATTATGCTAGGACAATTAAAGGTAGTGCCTAACAGGGTAGCTTCTACGTTATTAATCATACGCCCAATGAATCACTTGCCAGTCTCAATTTTGCATCAGGATTGTGGTTGGTGTTTGATGTTGCCTTCACCACCTTAAGGCATTGACTGCATCAAAACATTTTGACAGGCGCAGTATGGTCAATCAACAATCCTGCAAATATTTCACTTGAGTTTTAGCAATACAGGCAAAAGTAGAAATTAGAACATTTCCATAACAATTTGAGAAAAATTGTGCACTGATTTGAGTTTATTTCCCCACATAGAGAACTGTTAATGCATAGAATACTGTAGTTTGCCAAGTCATATAGGAGAAACAGACCCTTGGGGTGTTCAATACTAGGCAACAAACACAGTGCTAGATAGAGCTACGTACTGTATGAAGTCCATACAGTATGTGGCGTTGTGCTGAGAAGCTCAATGACCAATCCTGCTAATATCAAACATGAAAAAACCATACTTAATTCAAAAATCATACATCTTTAGAAGAGACTTTGGCCAATATTCCTAATGTATTTGTAGGATTAGACATAGTAGTCCTGACAGTATAAAGTGAACAGTGAAATAGGCAGACAGTGGATGCTCTTATTATACCTTAATATGGTCTCAGTGACTGCTGAAATTAAAATAGAATCAGTGACTTTAGCCATTATGTAAATACATATGCTGGTCATTTTGCATGATAGTTAAGAGCAATGTTAGTTGGGGGGAAAAAAACAGTGTGAACAGATAGGAGCACATCACAATGTGACTGTAATAACAACAACACTAAAATGAATAATAATAATTTACATTAGGATAAAATTGGAATCCCAGTTGTACAGTACTGAAAAATATTTATCTGTTCTGTTCACAAGCTTAAGCCTCAGCATTGCAAGGGTTCATTCATATAAATTTGTTATGCAGCGCCACCTGCTGCAAACGTTCAGTATTACATAGCTTCAGTTGAACGGCTGAATTTTGCACTGACTGGAAGTCAAGTTCAGCAACCTAGAATTAAAAAAAGAAGTGGCAAAAAATATTTGTACTCAAATGTGCATTATTTTATTTGACTAATTAATACATAATAAAATAAAGCAAGTTCTATTGGACATATCTGACACATATACAGTAACTGGCTATTACCTGACAAATTTATGCAATATTTACCTGAATTATGACCTTCCCCAGATTTCCCAGTATAAATTCATCAACAAAGTTTTTAACACATTTTTGGATTACGTTCTTCAACCAAATACTTTCCTTCGGGTTAATTATCCTATGGAATAGCAGGAAGTTCCTTCTGCCTAAATGATCACGATTAATACTGTTACACTTTATGCAATATTTACCTGAATTATGACCTTCCCCAGATTTGGTGACTTCTGCCTTCAGAAAACAAACAATCTCCAGGGTATGCCACACGAACATTTTACCAAACGAGGTGTTAAGTGCTTAGACTACACTGCATCCATTCACAGTATACAGCAGCAGGATTTGGCAGTGAGATTGCTAATGCTAGCATTTCAACATTTAACAAGTTAAAATAAAATCCAGCAGATGCAACATATTTTAACCCTTTCATATTGAGTAAACCAAGATAAAACGTTATCTTTTCTCCAAAATAAGTAGACTGGTTCAGAATTCTAAAAACTAACTTGCACAATCCTTTCAGTACACAAAGTTAAAAAAGCTGTTTGCTAATGTCTCAGCTGAACAAGAGGTAGATAAAACTCAAGTCAATAGTATATAGTATAGTCAAGCTATAGTACAAACACATTTTTAAGCCAAAAACATTTTACATTTTGTCATATGATGATTAGTGCGGTTTATCAAGTCTGGCTGCTTATTTCTGTCTAGAAATAAAATGTATAATTTATAAAACTATAAATCAATTTTACATTGTGAATGATATTCAGCACCACTTTGTTTTCAGTAAGGACAAAAACATAGGTATTACCATAAATACTATACATACACACTCTCACACATGCACGGTCTGTTACTTAACATAATAAAATGAGCTACAAACAAATATTTTTAAAAAATAAAAGTGAGTTTGTTTCTTGCTGTGCATTGTGCAATATGTAACTTCAAAGCGAATGTTTCCTTCCTATCTCTCGTTCTCCATATGTAGATTGTCCTCACGTTCCACATCCCGGGGGCGGAGTTCTCAGCCGGTCCTCCCAGAGTTCCCATTGGCCCCCAGCGCTTTGCATTGCTCCTTCCAGCGGCGGAATTTGCCGGCGCTTTTCCGGCAGGCGAAGCGGGCGATGTCCACCATGAAGACGCAGGAGAGGCCGTAGATGGCCACCCCGCCCCCCTTGACGGCCAGCGAGGGGCGGGGCGAGGCGAGCTCGCAGTACAGCATGCGGCCGCCCACCCCGATGCGCACGCCGGCGAACAGCAGGACGAAGAGCGCGTCGACCGCGTCGCCCGCCAGCGTGTCGTAGCGGCCCAGCTTGCGCAGGAACCAGCGCGCCTGCAGCAGCGGGTTGGTGATCTCCGTGCCGAAGAGCACGGCGCACGTCTCGATGCCCGACTCGCCCTGCACCAGCGCCAGCAGGATTCCCAGAATGCTCATGGTGTGGTGCGCCAGCATCAGCGGGCCCTCCGTGCGGTAGTACACGCACCAGCCCATGTCGAAGACGAAGTAGCCCAGGCTGAGGACCAGGGCTATGACCTGCAGGGGTGTGTTCTCTGTACCTGTGGATGACACACACACAAAAATGCGTCACTGACAAACACGTTGGATGAAGGGGGTATACAACACAAAACAATAATATTAATAATAGTAACAATATGGTTCAAAAATTGTTGATACTGTTATTGTATGTAAACAATGATTTAGTACAATTTCTTCAAGTTGTAGGAGGCGATACAGTAGTATTAGTAATACTAGTAGTACATTTTGTAATTTCTGTAATAATTTAGCCTATCACTTGTAGCAGTATTCAAGTACTGTATAGTTATTTCTAACTGAAACAATCAAATTGTTCATTTTTTGCCCAGGGTTGGAAGTGCCCCTTCAGAGTTCTTTGAATAGAACAATAAAAAGGTAGAATGGAACTGAACAGAAACAAAACTTTATTTGCCCTCTTTTTCTTGAAGAGGCAGCCCTTTACACTTCCTACACAAATATCACATGAGCAGCAGACTCACATTCACCCTGTTTACACACGTCTATTGTAATGATATATGTTAGGGGAGGTAATAAAACAGACGTGTACACCATTTGACATCTGTTCTTTGAGTAAACAGCGTGGAGACGGCACTCGCCTGGGTGCGTGAACGGCCAGGGACCATCGATGAAGCCGATGTAGGCCGTGACGCAGACGATGAGGACGCCGTGAAGCAGCGTCACCAGGCGACAGTTCCACTCGTTGGTGCGCCGGCTATTCAGGCGGCAGAGCAGGCGGTAGAGCGCGGCCCAGCCGAGCAGGGAGCCGCTCACCTGCGCAGTCAGTGACATCATCGCCCTGCTGCGCAAACAAAAGGGAGAAAAGGCACCGGTTCATGAGCTATGGAAACGTAACACTGCTAATGAATCAGTTATTAAAACTGCAGTCCACACAGTTCGATATTCTGATATTAAGAGCAGTTTCTGACAAGCTGCTTACTTTACTATGGCAGGTATAGGGGCATTCAGGAGTTCATGGTCCTAAGAAAAAGCACTTCGAGTAACTCCAAAAGAGCTTGTACAGTGGCGTTATTCCTCCAGAGCTAGTGCATGCATATTACACCATTATTCGTCAAAACATTATTTCCCAAGCCGCATGCAATTGGAAACCACTACATTTAAGGAAAGAAGGGCCAGCAAGGTATGAATACTGATATTTATGTTTATTTGCTAATTGTGACAAACTATTAATTACTGCTCACTTGTACAACCTCTGGAGAAGCAGATTGTGCCATTACATTCCTGACGGGATCCTCTATTCATGTGTGCTGTGAGTGTGCTAACAGTAGGTCCCCCCTTTGCTACTATAGCGGCCTCCACTCTTCCGGGAAGGATTTCCACTAGAACGTGGCTGTGGGGATTCGCTTCCATTCAGCCACAAGAGCATTAGCGAGGTCAGGTACTGATGTTGGGCGAAAAGGCCTGGGTCGGCGTTCCAATTCATCTGAAAGGAGTTTAACGGGGTTGAGGTTAGGGCTTAGGTCAGGTCAAGTTCTTCCACACCAATCTCAGTAAACCATTTCTTTATGGACCTCTTTTTGAGCATGGGGGCATTCCCCAAACTGTTGCCACAAAGTTGAAAGCACACAATTCTCTAGAATGTCAATGTACCCTGTAGCATTAAGATTTTTCTTCACTGGAACTACGGGGCCTGGCCCAAACCATGAAAAACCAAACCATGAAAAACAGCCCCAGACCATTATTCCTCCTCCAACAAACTTTACAGTTGGCACTTACATTTGGGCAAGCAGCGTTCTCTAGGCATTCGCCAAACCCAGATTCGTCCATCAGACTAGCAGATAGCGAAGCGTGATTCATCACTCCAGGGAACACGTTTCCATTGCTCCAGAGTCCAATGGCGGTGTGCTTTACACCACTCTAGCCGACACTAGGCATTGCGCATTGGTGATGTTAGGCTTACGCGCTGCTGCTCGGCCGTGGAAACCCGGTAACAGATAATAGAATTATCAGAGGACCTTGCTTTGCTGAAGTTTGCCAAAAAACACTTTACGTTTTTTATTTGCATGCCCGGCAAATATCACTGACATGGTCATTTAGGAAATGAATAATATTACAGAATTATGCAGGTAAAGATTACTTTACGTGACCTCCCCTAGTGAAACGAATCCTGTCCAGACAGGGCTATATACCAATTTTTAATTAAATAGTACAAACAAAATACTGAATACCTAACAAAACCCTGCAGGCACAGATTACAACTGTCCACATACCTTGATTGTGAAAATTTTAATAGTGAAACTTGAAACGCTTTTAGCCTTTGGTCTAGTTGAGTCACCGGTCAGCATGTGACAGATGTCCCCAAGTTACTACGCTATATTTTCTCTCTGCTGCAATCAATTAGATCAAAATAACAGTCATGAAGACAATAATTATGGAAATTACTGGTTCAAAATACAAAAATACAAAATACAAATACAAAAGGAAATGAAAAAAGCACAGAAAAGCACAACAACCAGGCAGTCTAACACATGAAGCTTAAACAGCATATTACCTAAGTTTTCAGTTCGCCGAAGCCTAGCTTTGTTTTCCCACTTGGTCTTCCTTATGCTCTACTCCTCTCATTACACAATGCAGAAGTCTTTCTCCTACCCCCTTTCTTTTTTTTTACAAATTCCAGTTTGTGTTACCATCACAGAAACGTGCAGTGGCCGAAGCTCACTACAAACCAATTATTCCACAGTGTCCTTTACATCTCCGACGGCTTTTGCCTCTAATGAGATTATGGACTCACTTCGTCCAATGCACACTTGGAAGAGCCCCCACGGCTGTACGTATAGCACCTTAACTTTAAACACGTGACAAACTGCACCCTTAAGGGTCCCTTGGAATAGAGCAGAAACAGCAGAAATAACAGGAAGCACAGAAGCCAGTCGTGCCATTAACCCTCAGAGGCGTGGTGACTAGGAGAGCCATGAAGCTGGCAGGTGGCAGAGCTGCAGATTTAACGTACACCGATTAGCCATAATCCCAGACTGCAGCTGAGTCATTAGTGCCCAGGTAGAAAAGACTGTTAGCAATAGGCTACTCGTATTGGTTTTTGCAAGAGGACATTTGGGAAGCTGGACCTTTGATTCAGAAATAAAACAGTTTCCTCTTTGCCATTCATGTCTGCATTTCTTATCGGCAAAAGCCACCCAGACCCAACCCCACCCACCCACCCACCCCACCCCCAATTCCACCACCTGACAGCACTGTTTCTCCAGACAGAAAAGATCCTGGCGGGCCGCACTGTCTGCTCGTTTTTGTTTTCACTGTAAATTCAGCAAACTTTTCAAACCCAAAAGACCAGGTGAGTAATTGTGCAATCAGGTGTCTTCATTAATTATTCAACAGCTGAGTACAGGCACTGCCCAACCCTGAGACTATGTACTTGGGTGATCTCGACAACAAGAAAAAGCAGCCATTTTTAATACCTCATTTGATTAATTTATGTTTTTTTTACATTTTATCCAAAATTGTCTCCAATACCCACTAGAACTGAGGAAGGCAAAGAGGGCCATATCTGTTTCTGATTGTCATGCCAACTTCCTTAATTACTTAATTAGCCCTAACATAACATCTGACATGAGTAAATGGTGTGTGTGCCCTGCGACAGATTGGTGGCCTGTCCAGGTTGTATTTCTGCATCTCGCTCAATGCATGCTGCGATAGGCTCCAGCACCCCCCGTGACCCTGCCCAGGATAAGCAAGTATAGACAACGGGTGGATGGACCGATGGATACCATCTGACATTTTAGCTACATTTCTAACTAAGTGCATGAATGACAGCTAAGACTGTTCTTGTATCCCTATATGACATGTTTTACTGTGATCTAATCTATGAGTGAACCAGTGTTGGTATATACAGCCAATTAGCTCATTTAGCCAGGCTAATAGGTGGAAGCAAAAACCTGCATACACACCAACGCTCCAGGACTAGAACTGCCAACCCTCGCATTAGAAGGCCAGTCACACTGATGTAATACCAGGGTGAGAAACTCTGTTCCTGGAGAGTCAGCATGAATCCAGGTTTTTATTTCCACCAATTTACCCATAATTAGTAGGTAAATGGCCATTTAACTGTCCACACCAATGCCATTTCACTCAGATTAGATCAAAGTAAAACACTGTTTACTGTGATCTTAAGACTAGACTTCAGTTGCCGTTCATGAGGTACTGTGAAATTCTCCTAGAATTTCAGTTGACATGAACAATAAGATTGATCAAATTACAAGAGTAAAAAATTGAGATAATGGCACTCCTTGTCTACCTCTATTGTGATATCATCTGTAAATTTGAAAGAGTCCAGTCTAGCACATAGCCTATACCCCAGGACATGTTGCTGTCCACATGCTGAGTGGGGCAGCCCTTGCATAGAAGAAATTCATTTTATGAGCAACTGACTTTAAGTAGTGCAGACACCCAACTGGCCGGTGGGGGCGCTCTTGCTCGAGGAGGCTGTGGATGCTTCATTCCTGGGGAACACAACAGCCAGTTGTGATTTGCCCTGTGAGACTCCTAGATATAGTCAGATTTCAAAACCTTTCAACACTTTGATGGGGTTACATGTTACGGAACAATATTATGCTAGTTAACATATTATTGTGGCATTCCTTCTTCTGTTTTTAAGGCCTAAAACTGTGCAATAGCTTGAATATAAACAGCATGCTTCACTTAATGGGCAAACCTTTATTCACTATCTCATTCTGTACTTATATATTAATGCCTGAGACAGCTGGTTGTGACAAACAAGACTGTAAGCCAATTAAATAATAACCAAACCAGGGTTTTGCACATTGCAGTATTGCCCAACTCGGCTATAAGTTCAAAGGTTACCTCAAGACACTCATAAAGAATACATATAAACAAAGTCTAAGACCTAAGTAATAACACCTCCTAAAACCATGCAACTACTTGTAAACCCTGATGTCCTGATCACCTTCATGATCTTACTTTGAAAATATGAAATAGTTTTCCTTACATCCTCCCATGGTGGGGCATGTTGTCTACATTTAACCTGTGTTCAGATGTATAACTGATGAAAAACTAGTGAGTTGTGTTAAAAATTGTATTGCTATCCCCTTCATAAATGTGTAATTTGGAGGTGCAGGTAATCTGTGTGAATACAGTACTCTGAAAAGGGACCAAAAGTGGTCAAACTGTTTCACATTAGAATAGAAAGTCCCCACTCTTCCAAACTGGGCACTGGGCCAAGTGTCAAGGTTACTGAATATAATATCTATTTGTATGGCTAAAATCTTAGTCTCCATGTTCAATTCCGTTCTTTTTTTTTATCCTTTTCATATTTGTTTATACATGCATCCTTTATTGACTGATGTATATTCATTATTTGCAGAACCACGAATATACAAAGGCAATTTGTAACAACAGCCATGAATACATTATGCACACAATTTTCTCAATTTTATCACTGCATTCTTTATGTAAAATTAATTACTGCGACACGAATGAGAAATTGATGCAGCCAACATCTAAATCCGGCACCACCGAGGTGGGTAGAGAGCACGAAGGTCAGGCACAGAGGTTAATACAGTTCACGCGTTAGCGCGTTTGGCAAACGTAGGGCTTTAGCCTTACACAGCCGCTGGAAAACGGTTGATGGTAGTGGCAGTAAAGTTAATTTTAGAAGTGTATCTGGAGTAAATGACACTTGGCAGAAAGTCAAAATGCTTACTGCACATGAAAAGACTAAACATTCCTAACACCCAACTTCAGAATGAAAACGGATTGTGGCATTTATTTATAATCTAAATGTTGTCAGATATATCTAATTTCCTGAATGTTTAGCTAATTATCGACGTTTTCCAAAGAACGACACTGAAGTTGGTTCCCGATTCGCAGGTCTATTTCCGGTCCACCTTAAATCGGTTGCGTTATGCGATTGTATGCTTTCACCGTCCTCCTTGCGCGTTTGCACAGGCTATAATGTGCTTCGAAAACTGAGTCACGGCTCAAAGGAGAAATTGAACACCGGTGGTAATGTGAAATCTTAAAAAAATTATTTTTAATATAGGCGACGTTTAATGCGCATGTACTTTAAAGGTTGTAATACTCGTGCGTAACTCGTGAACAGACATTTTTGCGGTTTGCAATTCTGATTAGTGAAAATTGATTGATTAGCCTAGTCAATCAGATTAGTACTTTTCATTTTATGCTATTATTAGGCTATAGTTATCGGATTCAGGGGTTTGCTAATAATCAACCATGAATAGAGCGCCACGGCAACACAAATCCCCCGAAATCAAATAGCCTACATTTAAATGTGATCACTTACAACAGTCAATACAACTTTCTGGAAAATAATCAGAAAACCACAATGCACGAGACGCTCAAAACTGGCATCTATATTCAGCGTCGTTCGAAGCATTTAATCTCGCGCACCCCACCACTCCGGCTGTCTAGGCTACCCGGTGCAGTAACGATCAATATGAAGATTTAGTGCATGGCGACTTTATCTTCTCAAGTAGATCAAGCAAAGATACAATGGGGATCAAAAAATCCTGATTGTTTTCATTGTTTATGAAGGAATAATGCAAATGTGACACTTCTTATTCAAGAATAAATTATTGAGAACAGTAGCCTAACAAATGAAATTTAACACATTTCCGAAACTCTTGTATGAAATGGGAAGCTATAGTCGATATCTGGTTCGTCCACCAAGATAAACGTTTCTCTATTCGTTGACACTGTGTTTATTCCATTCAATGTGTTTCTATAGCTTATTATGCGTACAGTGATTATTTTATCATATGTATGTACACAGCCTACCACTAAAGAGTTCATAACTAGTGTAGTTGACTACTACACAGAGATTTCACAGAAAGGGAAAAAATGTAGATCAGTGTGAAACGTTTGATGCCTTTAATTTCGGGGAGAAATTGCAATCAATGCCCGTTTTACTGTATTGGGTTACATCGGGTTGGTCTGTTATTTGCAAGTATGATCTTTCCATATTAGCTACAGCCTTTAAAGTACATGCGAAGTGAACGTAGCCTGAATTAAAAAATGCAAGTACAAACTTTGTCACAATACCGCCATTGATAAATTTCTCTTTTTACCCGAAGTTCACTATTAAAAGCACAGCATGTGCAAGCGCGCAAGGAAGACCGTAAAAGCATACAATCGGCATTATGCAACCGATTTAAGGTAGACCGCCAATTGCAAATCGAGAGCAGCGAATCCCGGGATAAAACTGCAGCGTCGTTGCCAGCGAACGGGTTTAGTAGCCTTTCGCTTCTGAAATTCCTCTGTCTACATTGTAATTAGCTACCTATCCCAGAGCAGTATATTCACGGTTGGCAGTTAGCTGGCTAGCTAATCCTGACGGGAGCTGTGTGTATCCGGGGTATTCGCTTTTAGATCTTCCTATTTGACTCGTTGGCGAGCAGAATGATTAAATGTTAGCCTTGCTGCCAGCGTTAGCTAGCTACTTTCCAAGTCGGAATTCATTGGCAAGCAAATGTTTTCGTTAGGTAACTTAGCTAGCATAAGTTACGCTGAACAGAAAAAAAGCTAGACCTGCAACTGGGCATGATAGAAAGACACAGCCACCTGTTAACATCTTGTTGCCAATGTATAGTTAGACAGCAAATATGACTAAAATATAAATTGTTAGCCAAGCCATCTTATTTGACTTCATCGCACTTATATCCTGCTGTACACACTATTTAGATGACGTGCAGTTGTTTTACTTTGCAGCTGTTTTACTTTGCAGCTGTAGCTTGTGTTGGTTAACTGAATATGTTAGGGAGTAATTATTGGCAAAACCACGCAAGCTAGCCAAATTAGCTTGGTAGTTGGCTAACGTAACTGTGCTTATAGCTAATAACGGATACGAGCAAACGTGAACCGTACATTAGACAATACAATAAGTTGATATTTTTATACAGTCTATAGTTGGTACCTGAATTACATAGCTATGGTTTCCCCATCTGGTATTTTTATCCACGGTCCTCTTCTGTTAGCCCACATATTCCACCGTACTGACGCGCCCTACCCCATCGTGTTCAAGCGCTCGCACTCGCACAAAGCCTCCACTCAGCTGCTTGTTTCGGTCAGTGAAGATAATACGTTGTCCCTAACAACACTGGAGAAGGAGACGTGCTCATTTCGATTTAGACAGTTTACACAGGGTCGAGCGGAAAGCGCCGTCTGTTGGATTTACCAGCTCATTGCAACATTTGATTAATAAATCAGCAATATGAACGTTGTCGCACTCTGTTACATTTTTGAAAATATTGTATTACAATTGATTTATTAAATATATTCGCCAGATCAGGGCCAACTAGAGGGTCTCAGTAATGTTTAATGTGGGGTCATGAAATACCGGAGTAGTCATGTTTTCTCTTAAGACATACACAATCTGTTTAATCTCAAAATACTCAACTTTAATGTCTATTTTTCTTATTCAAAAACTAAAAACCCAAAAAAACTGAAAATGGTAGAATTCAGTTCCTTCATCCCACCAGTCAAACAGACAACATATTACAGAGAAAAGATTGACATTTTCCTTAAGATGCAAAGAACAGTAAATTATATTTACAACTAATATTTAACACAAACAATTCCCTTCAAAGTTTCAGTTTTAAAACTCACAGTTGAACACCACATTGCATAGAACAAATAACTGATAAAGTGATGTGGTGTCAGACAGACATTTTATAATTTAACTTTTCTGTTCATAAGATACAAGATACAATATGGTTGTCTGCTCTTAATCTATTACAGAGGCATTCAGAAAGGAAAATACATTGCAAAAGTTAAAAAAAAGTTTACCTCAGCAAAGAAAAATACAAAACACAAAGAGCATCATTTGAAAACCAAATTACCCCATACACATCTGCTCATTGAAAAAAAATTGTATAGAGATGAAAATATTCAAAAATATTTGCTTTAGACATCTTCAAATGGCTGAGATTCTTTAGATGTCTTAATTCCCCATACATAAATACAAGGGAAAGTTCTGAACAAACAGTATTGTAAACGTCAATATGGGGCTGAGTAAGTCCTAAGCTCCAAAACATGCACACCTCCACTCATTACGACATCATCAAGAGGGGACTACTGTGAAATCCCAGCCCCAGGGTAATTAAAATAGGTTTAAGAACTATACATAACCAGGTATTCATACCGAACCTGAAACAAGGCGATCCATTCATTTGAACTTGACACACTTATGGTTTGTTGCCAGTATGTTGACAAGTCGCACTATTTTAATAACCCTGCTCAATCCCCTTGCTGGGTAGGCTGGGAGATTTCAGTGCTGATACTGTAGCCTGCTGTTTGTTTTTAATCTTCTTCGGTCCATTATGTGGTCAATTTGACCACCAAAGCTGCTTGTTAATGGTGTGGTTTAAATCAGAGTAGAAAAGCTTTGCCACTAATGCATTTTATTTTAAAATTCAAAAGCTTCTCCACTTCTGACTAGCATATGGAAGATCAATTGTAATTAAATCAGCTTTCAGCTTGTATACCAGCAAATTTCCACCATTAAGGCAGGATCAGAAGTTTTCAGTGGAGATAGGACGGGTGGTTCCATGTCCGATACCAAGACCTGAAAGTTGCATAATCTCTGTTATTCATCCGCTACAACAGAAGTCCGGCACAAATCTTCATTGCATGAACTTTGAGTTGCAGAATCATCAAATTGACAGGTTTGAAATTAAACATACATCACATTCAAAATACCAATAATCATTGTGCCTAAAATCTAGAAAAACCTTTATGGTGATTGGCTGGTTTTAAGAGCTACCAGTAGCTGAATTGGCCTTGCTAAGCATTCTGCTGATTACCTAGGGTGGTTCTATGAAAGAACATACCCTAGGGCAGGTACATCAATTGTTTTAGATTAGCCTTTAACCAAAAAATGTTCACCACTGTCTAGTACATTCCTATACCATTGCATCTGTGCCTAGGGATGAGGGCTGGCAGGGGAAACGTACCCAGTGTTGAGACAAGGGGTAACCCCCTGTGATGTTAGTGTACCGGAGCCAGACGAGAGCGTGCCGGGGGAGGATCCTCGACTGGGACTGCTGGGAGAGGAGCTGGACGACACTGAAAAACAACATCGACTCTGTCATCAGTGAGGTCAAGGGCAGCTGGTCTGCACACTCTGTCCTTTCAACCTTTTTCTCTGTTTAAAATCAACCAATCAGACACCTCGTTTCACAGTGTAGGCCCTGAACTGAGCTGCATGGTGAGTGTATCGGAGGAGTGCACTTGCAGCACATCTGGTGCCAGCAGACTGCAAGCATGCAATCCACCAGGGATCCGAAATAAAGGCAGCCCTATATACTGAAACCCTCCCTCCCTGGTATAACCAATTAGGAACTGCCCTGTCAGGGCACAGTCCAGATTTAAAACCATGAACCATGGAAAGCATCCAGACACAGAACAGTGTTCTTCATTTCTCCTTCTCACCATTTCTCTCATTAAGGGGGCTATAATATGATAGGGTTGACATTGTTTTCTGCATCTTTCTCCTCTCTGCATTTTATTCTGTCTACATTCATGAAGCAGCGGCCATGCTCACCTCCACTTGCGGCGAGTGGACTAAACGACCTGGAGGTGGTGACCTGAAAACATAAGCAGGTGTTAAATCACAATGTGAGCATGATCTGCTTCACTGGAAGCAAGGTGGTCACACATTTAGAGGGGTTAAAGTCACCTAGGGGGTCTACTGTGAGATACAAATCCTAGGAAATCTAAGCATTGGATGTTCCAACCATTCATACAAAAGTGCCATGTCAGGGTATTGGCTGAGCAAGGGGGTTGTGGCAGGATGTGACCTTACCAGTCTAGAGTTGTAGCTGGGTGGCTTCATGGGAGGGGTGGTCATGGGACAGTATATCCTCTTTTCCTTCTGCCGCCGGTTACAGAACCAAACCCGCACAACCTCTTTCTCCATGGCCAGCTGCTCTGATATCATTGTGATCTCCTCCGAGTTGGGCTTGGGGTTCTGAGCACCGCCACACAAACACAGGAAGACTGTACCGGACAGCTATAACCGCCCATTCCTCAAAGCCTCAACTCAGTTTCTCAAGTAACTCGCATCATTAAAAACTGGCTCCTGTACGTCAATAAAAGATTTATTTCCCAGAAGGTCACATGGATAGCTAATATGTTTTTTCATTCTTTAAACAGTCAAGGAATAATACAAAATTGTCGAAGACCTACATAAATGCTTTAGCGAAAAGAAGCGCGCTTGTCCACTGTCCACTGCTGCTGAGGACAAGAGTTTCACTTACGTCCATAAAGCGCTTCTCCAGTGTGAGTCTGATGTTGGTCTCAATACTTGTCCTCTTCTTCCTCTTCCTCCCATACCCTTCCATCAGGGTTGGGACGGGGGTGGAATTTGTCATGGCGTCTGAGGGGGAAGTCTCTGCGGGAGGGGAAGGAATCATTTTTTGATCTGTACAAAAATATATTTTAGTACCTTCTGGCATCCACTGTTTCAATTTTTTATTATTCTATTTTTAGGTTGGGAGATTTTCGGCATTGGGAGGCTGATGCCCTCATACCTGCATCGTTCAGCCACTTCTCCAGTAGGGGCTTCAGTTTGCACATGTTCTTGAAGCTGAGGTTCAGCGCCTCGAAGCGCGAGATGGTAGTCTGACTGAAGTCATTTCCATACAGCTTCCCCATGGCCAAGCCCACATCCCCCTGGGATTCACAAATGCAGTTTAGAAAAACTTTATTGCTAGACAACAGCTGTCAATAGAAATATTATGTGATGTTGAACTGAACACCATTACAAAGGCACTCTTTGTGTGAAAACTGTATGCTTTATACTTGCATAATTTTGCCAATACCTTGTTTTATTTATCAATTAATTTTCTTTCAATTAACATTCAATATAATGTACCACATGCATTGCAATGTGTAATAAGTGTTTTGTGCACTTCAACCTGACTGATATCCTGCTCTGTAGAGTTCCTCACAAACTGTTAATGATTAAACCGTCTGCTCATGCTCTAGATACCCCTGCTGTACATTATGAGAAGAAAACTCAAAGGCCGAGCTTCAGTACCTGAGTGA
Source organism: Anguilla anguilla (assembly GCF_013347855.1). Taxonomy (NCBI): domain Eukaryota; kingdom Metazoa; phylum Chordata; class Actinopteri; order Anguilliformes; family Anguillidae; genus Anguilla; species Anguilla anguilla. Next base: position 20,097,898 of record NC_049209.1, read on the forward strand.
AACCCAGTTTAATGCGTCTCTGTTTAAAGGCTTTGGCAAACTGCTCCAGCTCCTCCAGGTCACTGGGCTCATCCTGCTGTGGTGGAGGCATGTGCTTGGGGAGCTGCAGATGGGACATATCCAGGTGGCCGTCTAGTGAGGACCCCCCCAAACCTGTCCGACCCATTGCCTGCAGAAAGTTCACAAAGAAGAAGAGTGTATACAGTAATTACTGACAGTGCACAACATGGCAATCTCATGTTCAGGAGAACTTCAAAATGGAGGAAAGAAACTAAATGTATCACAACAAATATAGCCTTTTTCAATTGTTCAACATATCAGCAAGTAGTCCCCCCAGGACCAGATGTGAGCAGCACGGCATAATATGAATTAAATGTCTATTTGTAGTAAGTGCGTTTGGAGGAGCACAGCTATTTTCACAAGGGTGGTCAGTATTTCTCTTTCCCTAAGGATGAAGCCCTGTACCTGGGAGGTGAGAGCTATTCCAGGCTGGTGTTGCAGTAGGCCTGACTGTGACTGCGGGGGCAACGAAAGAAGGTTCGGCTGCAATAGCGCTGTAGAAGACAAAAACAGTCAGTGTAATGACCACAGCAAACATTTTCCTAAATGTTTTTACTCTTCGGTTCAAGCAAGAAAGGGCTTGTCTACAAATACAGAAAAACACGGTTTTAACTGTTAGATCCTAAATATGCTCTATTACTGGGGTCTGATAGCTGCTATAGGGACTAAATATACTTAAAAAAAAAACGTTGGAACGGTATTCCCTTCTGAACTATGGTTCATTCCGAAAATTTTCATATCTGGAGAAAAATCCATTAATGAGAATGTAGGTTTGTTTTTAATTTTGTTATTATATAATGGATAATAATAATAGAATGATAATACTTTTGAAATTTGTACGTATATATATATATATATGTGTGTGTGTGTGTGTGCGTGTGCGTGTGCTTGTGCGTGTGCATGTGTGGGTTTATATGCGTGCAGATTGTGCGTGTGTGTGTGTGCATGTGTGTGGGTGTGTGTGTGCTTGCGTGTGTGTGGGTGTGTGTATGTTTGTGTATGTGTGCGTGTGTGCATGTGTGTGTGTGTGCATGCGTGTGTGTGTGTATGTGTATGTGTATCTGTGTGTTCTCAGTCTGGTAAAAGTGTTGAAACTAGGAGCTCACCCTGGTGCCCGGTCTGTGTCTGAGAGAGGAGGAAGGGTGAAGAGGAGGAGAGGTGAGACCCAGGCACCAATACCAGCTGTTGTAGGGGGTGCAAGGAGGGCAGATCCTGTGGGCGAGAGGCCAAAAACAGATTAAATATCTTTTGCTGGCATCTTCATTACTTAATGAGGTGCATGATGCGTTTCTTTGTCAGAAGTGTGGTACATTTTCTAAAAATAATAATAGCAATATAACACTACAGTTTCTACATCATTGTTAAATTTAGCCTTTCTAGATATATTATTGGTTATTATTAGATATGTGAGTTGGTCATTAACTAAAGCAATTCAGTTAAGTGGTCTGGTGTATCAGTGCCCTCCTGGTGGATCTGAACCAAACTCAGAATTAAGAGTCCACCTCCTTAACCACCCATAATGGAATACAATTACACAAATAACTTGGTCAAATAATACAAATCCGACTTTATATGATAAAATAGAATATAATATTTCAACATTTTAACACCCATCATTGCTTTACTCTATCTCCAATACTCTTCCTGTGAACAAGACATTTTGTTTTGGGGGCCACTGGAGGGTGCTGCTGAGTCACCCCAGAAGGAGGCCATACCCCTGTTAGCTGGGCTCCAGAGATGGGAGATCCTTGTGTCAGGTGACATGTCTTAACAACATGAGGAGACTCAATGTCCTCTGTCTTTATCTGAAATATACACAAGATTTTCAGTCCTTACAAACCCTTCCATTCAAAATCAGAAACAAATATGAGCATAAGTATACTGGGGTATACAAACAAAGTGTATCTGAAATATGCTGTGGTTATGCTAAACTTTTCAGATCATTTTAAATATAACTGTAATACAATGTTTTTGTGAACATATGCAGTAGTGGGAAAACATGCAGAAAAAAAGTACAACTTGTAATTCCTGTGCTTTTTTTCTTATATTATTTTCCCGTGCTTCTGATGCTACTGCGCACACATGACAGCATTTGTGTGTTCCTGTACCGGTTAAACAGGACAAGAACTTTGGCAAACGGACCCCTCCCTCCCTCATTCTCTCTCCCTTCCCTCTGGCAAAAACATTATGCAAATGTTTCCCTCATCCCTAAGGGCAGTTCCTGTAGTGCTACTGGCTCCCAGAACTGAGAATATTCCTGTTGGAATGAATATGAACTCACTTCTTTAGGAAGTGAATGCATGGTCAAATAATATTTAAAAAAGAAGAAATGCAGATAATATGCAATATTTATACCGGTAATTACTAAAAAGGGTGTTGACCCATATCCATTCAGCCAATTAATCTGTGACCCATTTCCATACAGCCACAATTGAACTGTGGTCATTAATTTATTTTGCCTAGCACTTTGAATTAATGCAGTATATTATAATCTGGAGGATGTTCTTACACCCGTGGGTACCTTTTACTGACAATGCCTTTCCCTCAGTGTTCAATGCTGTCAGCTCTTTCAAAGTCACTAAGGCTTTTTTTGCAGCCATAATTATAGCCGAACAGGCCTGACCAGCATGACCCCATGCGTGCTGCGATTTTATTTGCTTAATTAATAAATCAGCTACACCTGTAAGGTAGTCTCTCTTTTCCATACACTTGTTGTCCCTCCTTTACCCAAGTGTTTTTTTCTGTTTGTTCTCTATTTGCATATATCAATATATGCCATGAAATATATGAACAATTTTAGAAATAGATTTTATTAGAAGTATATGTTTCCTATTATGATTATCTATTTTCTCAAATAAATATATTGTCTAGTCTACAGTTCAGTTTTTAAATGTAAAAAATCTTTTCATTTGCCATTTTTTCCAAATTTGGAATACCCAGTCACAGCTGTTTGTCTGTTCCAGCGTCTATCAAACTAATGCGCATGTCCTCAAAAAGGTGTGGTAGTCAGCTGCTTCTCCTTTTCACTCTGTAGTCTATGACTTGAGTAGTGTAGCCACAAAGCCAGAAGATATCTCATATCTTCTTGCACAGCCAATGCAAGTAGATTGTTAGGCCCCAGTCACCATATGTTTACTGAAATCCTCCCTCCTTAGATGATTCTAGTGCCAGTGATTTGATTGCAGATTGTAGGGCATGCCACTACCCCAACTGCAAATACTTCAGCTGGATATGGTACACAGTGCCTACTATGGTGTCCTATATTTCCTGGGAATACTTAAATTGTATCCCATAGATATTCATAAACAGAGGAAATATGTGAAAGGATATGATACAGTAAACAATTTGATATTTAACCTTTTGTCATAGACACCAGAGCTTCCTGGAAAATCATACTTCTCAATGAAACTCACCTGGGTGAATGAAGTCATATAAAACCTATTCTGGGCCTTGCCGTTATCTCTGATTCCTTGAACCCCATTCATTCTACAGGTTGGATAGGTAAAATCCTGCACTTACCTGTCTGGTGAAGTTAAGTCCATTTTGATCATTGTCTAGGGAAATAATAAATAAAGAACAATAAAAAATGCTGCATTTTAAATGAACACGATGTCATCCTCAAAATACAGCAAAACAATACATTTTGATCTTAAAGTTTGCATTCAGACTTTATAAAGTGCCATGGTCAATATGTGCACTGTTAGAGAAGGGATTAATCACTCCTATAAAAAAAGTCCTGGTGAAGTAAATGAAAAATGTATTCTCTGATAAGCCCTTGTGTTATTATATTACATTAGGGCTCTTTGATAGCAAGAAAGAAATTTAACAAGTGTCTAGATTTTTAAGATAACACTGTCAAATCGATTGAGACCCTTTTTTTGTGATTGCAGTCACCGTCCCAAACACCTTGCACAGAGAAGAGAGGGGGTAGACTGTCTCGTGTGCTAGGTGATCCTCCTCATTTGAATATCAAATTGGCGCTCTGAGAGCTGACGGAGGCCAATGCGGCTCCAGTCCCGCAGTATGGAAATCTCCCCCCTCCTAAAAGCCAAACTTCCAGTATGGAAATCAGCAGCCCATGCAAATTGGTATCCATGGAAACCTTGAGGGGGCCCCTTGTGTTTGACTGCTCCCAGGATCCCAGGTGTTTTATCCCACTGCAGGGCCCAAAGATAAGTGGACGAGGGGGCAAAAGCATCTCCTCTCCCACTCTTTCATCTCTTCTTCAGTCAAATGGGTTTACATGTGCAACTGACTTCAATTAACCCTATGCAGCCTAACAATGTTTGTGAGTCAATGATGAAAAAACAGATTAGAGCCTGTTATGAGCTTTACAGCAACTCACATTCAGTTTTCCCACAATGTTTGTCCTTAACTTTTCAGTACTTACACAACAGCATGACTTTTGTCACTGAAATAAACAAATGAAAGAATTGGAAGTGATATTAAAAATGCTCATCCTCACCTGACTGTTATGCAAATTTAAGGGGAGGTACCATGGGTGAATAGGGGGAAAATTCCTTTCCTCCAATCAAAATGATGTTTTTTATTTTGAATGTGGACACAAATTCAAACATTTTTTATATTATGACTTTTATTTATTATTTTTTAGAAACATATGCAAATTAGTTAAAATACTTTTTACTCAGTGGATTAAGTTAGAGTTAATTTCTGTTGCAATGTGATGAACACCTCAATAGTTAGTAATTTACAGAGGGATTTTTCAAAACTTTTTATAGATTAATTACTTAATAAACCCTATGTAGATGCTTAAAATAATATATCATAATATATACGTATATAAGATTTTGTAAATTACCAGCTATTTTAGTTAAGAAGCACTATGTTAAATTTGATAGCTATATTTATAAGTTAAGTTGGAAAAAAAAAGTTTTTTGTACAGAAAATATGCAATTTAGCGAAAATGGTTGTTAAACCTATTTTTTCATGCTTGTGTACTTTACATGTATAAAAACAGCTAAATGAACTATTTTATATATAATTATTTGTTTCTGATCATTGTTTCAGATATTTTATGAAACTACAGCAGTTGTAGAAGCTAAATATCATAATATCTCAAAATTGGACTATCAAGTCAAAATCCATCTTTTCATCTGTGGTGCCTCCCCTTAAGGACAAAGCACATTGCAATTAAAGTGAATCAGTGCTTATATCAGTGACTAGTACTCTGATGTTGTTGCAGCCCAAGGAACACAAATATTCAGCTCTACTTGGGATGATGTGAAATCACAGCACTCCCAATGTTTAAAAAATTATTGTTTTTAAAAAAAAAATCAATCCATTGCTTTATTATTATTATTATTATTACACAACTTGGTCCTAGACCTTATTAACCAGAGAGGGTTATTATTATACTGTCTATACTGAGAGAGAGGCTTCCTCTTAATTTTGATGTTTCTGAATCGAAAACTTAACAAAACATACTTATCAAAATATAATTTAAATTTCTTTTTTTTACTTAAACTGAACTTTATAATAATAATAATAATAATAATAATAATAATAATAATAATAATAATAATATACCGATTATCAGACGGAGGACAAGAAAGACTACTGCTATTATTATAGGGCCATCTTTAAACTTTACTTTAAGGGATCTGCTGTTTCCTCATCTAGCTTCAGAAGACACATGCTATATGTGCCATTCCACTGTCTTTCAATGAAGTGTGGAGATCTGATAACATCACAATCCACAGCACTTTGGCTACACATATCCAACAAAGCCATGACTGGCATTTGACACTAACAGTAACTATGTACATGTATTTTTCTTGGTTAACATGAGTGTCATTTACCAGAAAAATCTATTGGCAAGTAATACTAAAATGTACTCCTAATTGTTTTATGCTGAAGCATTTTATTCTTAATTTTGCAAGAATGTAGCTTGTGGAAACACAAAGGGAATTCACTTTATTTAAATATATAGTGCATTTAAGAGCTATGCAAGCATTAGACTTTACTGCTCTGATTTGCATTTATCCATTAACTTAAGTTTGCACAGCTGAACATGGGGTGATGCAACACAAAAACAGATATTTCTGTAAAATGGTAAAACATATTGGCATGTTAATACCATGAAATATAAGCTGTTTGCCTGGACTTCTCATATTCATCTTTTGATATCATATCCAAATGCCTTAAGTATAGTAGCAAAAATAACTAATTTAATCCCATTAACATACTTTTGGAGGTCACTGTAAATTATATAGTATTGTGCTGAGATACACCAAAGACACATTTGTGCTTTCTCATGATGCACAGAACACATTAATGCATTTCCATGTTCTCTACATAACTTACATTTGGGCAAGAAAAAGGAAGAAGCATTTATCCACAAGTTAGAATTACACTGTGTATTCAAGAAAATGCTGCCTGATTGCCTGATGTAAGGAAAAAGCATGCTCATTAAAATCAATACCAAATTAATTTCTGGGATATCAGCATGTTAGAAAAGACTGTTGTCAGAGGCACCCTATGTAATCACTTGAAAATCAGATAGCATGAGACATTTCTCTTTAAACTGTGTAATCAGAGACACTTATGGTGTAAAAGGGTCCAGGATCTCTCACTGCTACCAACAGATGTGGTGTGGCATAGAATGTACATTCATGAAAAGGTGCTTCTCGCTAGTCTGTAAAAAAATATTTTGTGGAATGTGATTTTCACCTAATCTAGATTGCACAACAGGCTACTTTTCAGTCTAAAGACACCCTAAGAAATGAAGAGGCTTATTCCACAAATAGTGCATATATTTATCTGTATGTTTATCCACAAAACATGTGTGTTGATACACACACACACACACACACACACACACACACACACATCTACCAAAAAAAAAAGGATTGACTAAAAATTCTTATAGCCAGTTTTCAAAAGTGCAAATGCAAGAATGTGAATTCCTAGTCAACAGTCTCACAGACTTCCTCAAAGCCCAAGCCACTCTCCGGTTAATAAGCTGTAGGACCAAGTTGTGTAATAATAATAATAATAATAATAATAATAATTTACATTGCAAATAAAGAAGCTAAAAATGATGATCAGAAACAGGTGTAAAATACTTTGAAAGTATGGTCAATTCTAGTGAGTACCCCGGATAGTGTAATATGAGAGGCTGAACATATAAACTGCTAAATGTGCCAAACCGGTTCTAGATTGTTGTAAGTGATTATCTTTTGTAAGTTTGTACATTTTACTTGAAAAAGATTGTTGTATAACTATGATAAATGTCCAATCATTTCTTTCAAGCATGTAAAACAACCTAATATATTTGATATGCTTGTTATGCCAAAATAAGTTCATGAGAAAAAACAAATATAACCAATATCGTCAACGTCATAAAGCGAAAAAGGAATCCGCTCTGAGTAAATCCCATTCAAAGTATTACGGTTATTAATCACACAAAACGAGCAAAAACTGGTCGAGGACAGTTTAAAGATGTGGTTTTTACTCCCTTTATAGTTTGCTAAATTCAGAGGCCTCTTCTAGCAAAGTCGGTTTGCTGTAGGCCTACATTGTACACAACACAACCCACCCTCCTGTTGGCAAACTGGGGTTTATGTTGCACATTTTAACTCTGACGTAGAGTTTCTTTGACCTCACGATTACCCCGATTAAACGATAGCAATGGGTGTTTACGGCAGGCGGGGGGAATATTAGACAAACGTCCAGAATTGGCTGTTACTGTGTCAAGTTGCACCAGCCGGCAGGCATCTCGGAAACATACGTAGCTTCACATGCAGTTTGTCAAATTACTTCCTTAAAAAGGAATCTGTTTGTTCCACTGGGCTATAGGTGGAATTAGTTTGCAATACATTCACTCCGCTTCCAAGTTCCACATTTCAGTGGCGGTTTGTTCCGGATTTCATCTCGCCTTCCGCGTTTCCACATGGCTAGGGGCTATATCAGCCGCAGAGCACAACTTGAGGCGCATCCCGTTAAACGGTCAAACCGCCTGTCTGTACTCTCACGTCAGTGCTGAGCTCCCTCCGAACATTCAGTCTGACATATCCTTTTAACCCTTATAAAAAGAAAACGAGGGACAGAACCAATAGGCTACCGTTGATGCTTTTGCACCCCTCAGTTCACATTCAGCAACTAATTAAAAGCATAAATTATATGGGAAATGGCTTCTTATTTCTAAACTCACCGAAGATGACAGCGCACCGATAGAAATATTACGCCAAAAAACCATAATCCCCCAAAGGTTCTCCGCGCAACACAGAAACTATTCTGAATTAAAAAACTTGTATTATTATTGAGAACATTTGTTTGCACATTGGTTAAAGCAATTACATTTCCTAGGAGTAAGGCTAGCAAGACTGATTAAGATACTGTATATTTAAATTATTTATTACATTGTTTATACTACATAATAGCCAACGCATAAGCCTGAAGTTTACCTATATTCACAATTAACAGTACTTTTCTATGTAACGTAATTTACAGAATATTGTTACATTTTTACTTATATATGATCTCATAAGGAATAAAAACACGTATTCAAAATATATTGTAAGGGTATGCGATTTGACTACGACCACAGTTCAAACAATCTAATAAGTTTTACCTATAAATTTATGAATTAAGTGCTCATAAAAAATGTATTTCCACAGGCTACTTCACAGAGCTCATTATAGAGCAGAAACTCTCAACAAAAATGCAACACGATGAGCTAATGCAAATATGAAGATAGTGTAATTATTTAATTTAATGTTATATAATGCAATATATTACAATGTTAGTCAATGTAATGTATAAGCAAGTTAGTCAGACGTGTGTTTTTTGTATATATAACAAAAGCACAAGTCTGACTAACATGTTTATATAGGCCTACGTGATATAGTATCTTCATTTAAAATTGAATCTAAGATGTGGCTTTGACTATTTCCATTCTTACTAAAAAATAAATGCACTCTGATTTCGTACAATCCAATCACAGTATTGGCATGACACGCCATATTCACGTTTTTGTAATAAATAGGGAAAAAATAGGAGCAAAAAGCAAACAATTGTTTAAGTTTACGCGTTCCTAAATTAATCCCAATTTTCGGATGATTTAGGAAAAATATCATAATACCAATGCTTAAATATATGATATCTTTAAACACATCAAATACATATACATCTGCAACCTATATTGTTTATCAAATTCCACGTTTTTCCATAGACATATGAGATAAATGATATATGAGATAACCTTCCTAGGAAACAGCATATAATGCCAAAGACAAAAATTCTAAGGTATAGTCTAAAAGAAGGCAGCGTTGAATGTAGATGCACACTCTGTATTAAGCTGTTAAATAGCCAGACAGAAGATGCTAAAGCTAACTTAAAATATTTAATACTCAAATTAACGTACTTTCAGCGGTCCTTACCTGCTTGTTCAGAGTGTGGTTCTGAAGGCTCCACTGGCTCGCCACTCATCTTAATATCTGCAATAATAAAAACAGCTGATTTTACTAGGGATCACAACTTTGTGCAGAAACACAGGAGTCCATCTCACTGTGCTAACAGTAAAATGATCTTGAGGTTATTCTAATGCATTCCACTTTCAAATTTTCTCCCACACGCAATCGCTCTTATCATATTCATAAGTTAGAGGGTATCCCCATTCACTCTGTCTCTCGCTCTGTCTCTCTCTTTCGCGCACAACTTTGTTTCTTGTTTACTTATTTGAATTTACAGTTCCTCTCAATACGAAAATGAGAAAACCCGGCGATTTAGTTCGCATTGATATAGGTCTAACAGATCTACTAAATAAAATATAGAAAAAATGCATGTCATTCCGTAACTATTTATTTAACCGACTGAAAAGGACAGCGGCACGTCACCTTGATCACAGACGTTCTCCTGACTGGTCAATCACATTTGAATTTCCCTTATTTTCTCCATTCAGTTATTGATGAATTGAATACTTCATTCAAATTGTCCCAAATTCACTATGATACAAAGCATTTATCCTACTGGGCCCATACAAGAGGATTCACCTTTTTCAAAAGCTACACAGACTGTTGGGAAGATAATTTGCATGAGTCGGTCACAGGCAGCCAATCCAGTCTTGGCTGTTTTGCATAAGGCAACAATAGCTGGACCTCAGAATTAGAGAACTGAGCCTGAACATGGATTGTGTTCATGAGCAATGTTATGCACCAGTGAACGTGTATTAAAATAATATTAAAATGTGTTTTTTAATTTAACTGTCCTATGTACCTATGTTGCAATCTGAGCAACTCAATCGCTCAACTGTCCAATCCAACCAGCTGTAGATGCAGTTATGGACTCAAATCTCACAAGTATTAAAGAAAACGAGCTAAAAAAAAACGCACTGAGTGTGCTAACTTCTTTTCTTTAATTCGGGATATCGCTTGGTCGTGTACCTGCCTAGTATGGTTTTTGGACGTTACTGCCTTATGGTATAAATTTCGCAAGGATACCATGTAGAAGCTTTCTATAAGAGTTCAATGACATAACATTACATTACATTACAATCACTTAAACACTTATCCAGAGTGACGTACAGAAGTGGAGAACATCAGCGAGGCCCCGAGGCCCATTTAAAATCAATAAGTGTAATGTAAACCTAGCAAATAACAAATTGTACTGTACCAGAAGAATGGCTATGCTGAATCACAGGCCCCATGCCAATTTTGCTTTGAAGTCTCCAGTAAGGGCTAAAAATGGGAAGAACCGTGTATGATTTCTGTCCATGTTCTTCATGTTTGTGGAGCTGTGGCTTTGTCTGAAGGACTGGGACAGTATTCAATTTTGACTGGTCCAATTAATAGGGCATTATCTCAAAATCTATTGCTAAGGAAAGCTAATCATATACTGATCAGCACACTGACCCTTTAATCACAGACAGACTGGGCAGAATGGCCCCAAAGTGTTTATTTCCAAATAGGCAAACAATCATACTACAGTTTCATAAAAATAAAGCATGAAAAATACATATACGCATAAATACAGGACCTTAAATATATACATGCACAAGTACCATACCCCTTATTGTACATGAACAATTTAAGTTCATCATCATTTCCCCCTTCACCAAAATGACAAGACTACATGCAACACGATATTATTTTTTATTTTTTACTTTATTAAAAAAAAACCACACACACATCTGAATTTATTATTGAGCAGTGTATCAAGATGCTCTTAGAGAGGGCACGGCAAGACAGACTCAAGACAGTACATCAGCATTGAGTTTTAGTCATGGCACCTGGCTGTTTGCCATGGCACATGCAAAGGCACATTGGATTTGCATGGTGAGCAACACAGCGTCAGAATGGGATAATGACTCTCGAATACAGCTGAGCTCGCGGGGTCAACATTTGCATATGCCCTGGAGTGGGGTCTCTGTCAGACATGAATTGCCATAGACCAGACTGAATAACTGCACCGGTCAGTGGCTGTCTGAGAAACCACAGGCAAACCCACCCAGTGAGAGTCCAGAAAAAGGGTGCCTGGCGCTTCAGTGAGCTGTGGGGTTCAGTACTGACGCATGCTAACTCGAATAGACTTTGAGAGCCTTACAAAAGGTGACAACACTGCAGCAACTGGAAATTTGACCAAGCCTCAACAATACATTTTCATAAGGTTCTGCAGACAGGAATGAGGAAATGGCTGTAACAGTCACAGACACATTAAAGTAGTACCTCATTATACAGGTTCTGTGAGCCATTTGGGAGGTCAAATATTTAGCAAAATATTTATTTGACTGAAGGATTTAGAGATGACCCGTGTCGTTGACAGTTGCTGAGACACCGTTGAAGGATCAGCTTCAGGAGGGGCATTTGTTCTGCCACTAGATCTGGAGCTGCTAGAAATCTACTGCCTCACGGCCTCCTTTTCCTGTCCTTTAAACAGTAACGCACATTTGCCTTCATTTTTGTTTTTGTAGCTGTCCAACTAAGACAAAGAATCTATTGAAGGGAGACTTCAGGAGGCATCTCAGATATATTATAAACAAATGTGTGCTGCACTCCAACTAGTCATTACAAGAAATCAAATACAAATCAAGACAAAACTATTTTAATACACTGAAATTATAATGTGGTTTTGAAAGAGGTTTCATAAGCTGAATTTGTGTTCATCCATAGATTTATTCTCTTTGGTTTTGGCCTAGCTTGGAGGTTGTTCCAGGACCATGAACTGTAATAGTCAGGCTCTGAGTTATATTTATGCATATTTATATGTATAGTTCATCCTAAGTAGATGAAACAAATAGAAGGGAAATGTAGAATAGCTATGTGAATAAAATACCAGTTTTTTCATTTACAGTAGGTGTACATGTTGTTAAGGAAGTCCATCCAGGTTTCATATACAGTGTGTAGTTACGTGTGAGGGCTGCACAGTCTGTAATGAATCTCAATGCACCATAGCATAGTATAGTGTCCAGGAAATTTTGTTAATAGTTTTGTGAATGAAAATACAAATAGAGCTGGATAATCTGTTGTTAAGGAAGTCCAGCCAAGTTTCAGATAACATATACCACAATGTGGGAGGGTCTTATAAATGTCATTGTAGACTGTAGACAAAGCTCCATAAGACACATAGTGTGTCCATTAGGCACAGTGATGAATCTATGAATTTGTTGACTATTTCACCAACATGAAACAGAGGATAAGCAGAGGATAACTTGTTTCTTGCATTATACATATATTGCATAATACATAGATTTATAACCTGATTCATATTAAGATTATCTTCCAAAGTACCAACTGATTGATAAAATAATTGGAAGTTGGAATGAGTGAAAGTCATAAGCCTATTTTATTCTGTATTTTATTTATTTACTTTTTTAAACTTAATTTCTGTAAATCATATGGCCATTTTAAAAGAGCAAGAGTGCCCAAAGATGAAAGAGAACAGGAGAATAACACCAATTTTTCTCTGGACAGCCTTACCCCATTACCCCGTGACTAGTTCTGCACATACTTACAGTAAAAGTGACTTTTTGGCGAGGAGATCAGGTGACTTGCTCCAATGAGTTGATGGTGGGAGTGTGTGAGGAATGTCAGGGAATAGAGAACAGTAATCAGTGATTTGGCAATATTTAGACAAGACAGAGAATACCTGACAGAACAGCACACAAAGAATGCTTTTGGTGGGATACATGAATATTTCCTTCAGGTTAGAAGGCTTGTAGAATGTACTGGCAAAGGATAAAATTGCTAAATATTTGACCTCATCCAACAATCCTGTCCACAGATATATAACTCTAAATCCAGTCTGTCTCACATGTAGTTGACATTAGGATCAGGATTTGGATAGCGATTGATTCTGGGTAGGGGACAGGGCTCTGGTTAGGGTAAGGAAGGGGTTATGGCGAGGCTGGGGTCAATTTCAGTTAGCAGACTGCTTTATAATTTGGCACCTTAGGAAAATGAAAGCTATAAAAATTGGTAAGTTAGTTTTACTGATTCAGTAAGTAATGACAGCAAGGTAGCACATTGCTAGGTTTTTTTGGTGAACAATAAATCAATAAATAGCTGCTCATGATTTAACTTTTTTATACTATGTTTTGGTGCCAAAAGTACCATATGTAGCTATGTGGATTCCTTGTGTGTGTCCATGAATGTTTTTCTCAAATGAACTGAAGTCCTGTGAAGAAGGCTCAGAAGGCTGTATGGTGGTAACGCCCTATTGGCTACTCAAATGCGAAAATGAAACAACCGTGAACATCCTTGTTTTTTTGGAGTTCAGGATTCTAAAGAGAAAAAAACACACATGAGGAAAACGCCTTGAGGCCACGGCACAGACCAAAGCGCTTCTCCACCAGTCAGTGGCTCAAACAGTCGTTTCTATGCAAATTAGAGCTGCGTCAACTTGACTACAGTAGACAAAGGGAGAGAACTGCCGCATTTATTTCATAAGTTGTCTAATGAAATCCATTGTGCTCTTCCTCAAATATTGTATGCTATGCAATCACTAGGCTACCAAAACCTCTCAAGCTTTATTTGTAACAAAGAAATGACAATAGTGCTCTTGGCTACCTGTACGCGTTCTATTAGGTATATATGATACTGTGCCCTGTTCAGGCCATTTCCTATTTTCAGTCATCTTGAAGTACAGGTCTTTACCTCTTGGGATATAAAATAAAACATAACTAAAAAAAAAAAAAAAAAAAAAAAAAAAAAACTTAAGTGTGTGTGTTTGCATGCATGCCTATGCATTCCCTTGTCCACTATTTGCTCAGGTTTAATTGATTCTGACAACCTGATGTGTGTAAGTAAATTTGGAGTGAATCATCTGGGTGGCACTGTTACAAAAAAAGATAAATGAAAGTAAAAAGGACAACGTCTATTTGGAAGACAAATGTATTTATCAATTTTACTGTGATGCCCATTGTGCTTGGTGCAGAATCTACATCCAAACACCTTGTTGGTCCAATTAAATGATTTTTCATTTTCAAATAATCACAGAAATTCCCCAAAAAATGACAGTGTCTATTACACATCATTATAAGTGAAATGGTCATGTGGTAAATGGTAAATGGTAAATGTGGATTACTCCTAGAACATTTTTTGGTACCCTCAGGTGAAGAAATACTTGAGTATGTGAATACCTAACAGACAGGATATAACAGATGAAGGTGACATTTACGTTGATATATCTTCCAAGCACATGTTAATTGTACAGGTCAAAAGTTTCCTGTGGGAATTATTTCCTGCGGGGTATTTGAACATTCATTGCGGAATGCTGCCCTCTGTTGTTTCTATAATGTAAATACAATTTTACAAAAAGAAAACGCTAGAGGGCAGCAACACAAAACAAACCACTTTCAAATTTAGCAACATTAAATAAAATATATATCTAAGAAAATGAGCTCACAATGATGTGTTGTGTAGTCAGTCCAGTATTTATCAGAAATGATTGAAACAATGTGGCAATACATCGTCATGTTGAAAATATTCAATTTGAGGCTGACATTGGTTGGTATGTGTATGCATAGCCAAACAGGCAAAAAGACAGAACTGACAAACTTATCATAACGATATTATATCATAAATATCATAAAGATACAGTGTCGGATAATTTGAGGATGGATGTTAGGTAACAGTATGTTTACCACTGTATGCTGTTTGTTTGACAGATATTAGTTGAAGGAGCTCCTGCAAACTTAATATTAACCTTTGACTTTATCCTTAAAGCTTTTGTGGGACAGTGAGAACATTTGTGTGAACTTTCATTAAAATCACTCCTGTGAATGAATTTCAGATTTTAAATTAGACTGGTCAGGAGTCCTTTTAAATATAACCTTTGACATTTAGTCCAGTGACCTGAAAATCAGTTTTACTTGTGTGTTAACAGAAAACAGCACAAAAGCCTTGATGCCACAGTGCAGGCAAAGGACCCCACCTGTCAGTCAATGTACTGAATCCTTCCAAGTTTAATTAAAACCTGATCTCTGTCAGTAACCAGAAAACACTTTCATTATGGAGAGACAGCTATGTAAAAAGGAGTTTCTTTAAATGCATAAACCAACCGAAAAGCAAGAACCAGCAAGCAATATTCCATCGTTAAGGGCATATAGGAACCCTGGATAGAGGAAATTATTTGTCTTGTTTTGCTAATGTAAGTAGAGTTCCATGTTGACACAATGGGATCACTTACAGGTCCAATAAACATGCATAAAACAGCATGTTAGACAGCATATAAAAATACATTTACAGGTAGTGTGGAGCTGGTGCTGTCAGCTGTCATTTACCCTTTCATTAGTGTCACTTACCACATCAAGACCATGTCAGGGAAGTTGAATTCCAATGAAGTTTAAGGTCAGTTCTTCAGAGTCTGTGCAGTGCTGAACTGATAGAGCATGCTGCAGTCACGAGGCAGGTCTATGAACAGGATTGGCCTTTCCAAACTGGCGAAAAATGGGCATAAAAGTTGGCTCAAAAAATGCTAAATGCACATGTATAAGCTGCATGGGTGAAGACTGCAGCTTGAGGCCTAGAACATGAGCTCCTTTTCCACCCAGCAGTCAGACCCATCTCGTCTTACGCAAGTTTGGAGGAGGATATTCAACCTTACAGAAGCAACAGTCACTATAATAATGAATATTATGCATACAACCCATTCCTTTTCAAGAACCTCAAGGCCTTTACAAACAGCGCAAGGGATAAGCCATGAAAGAGCCTCATCTAGTGGTCATTATTATAGTTGCATGTCTAAACCATACTGTGCAGCTGTGTCATCCACACGTACATGACACACTTGAAACTAACTCTCTACCACTGTGATTCACTGATTCCGAACTGAATTACAAATACAGATGCTAAGATCGATTTACCAACGGGAGACATATTTCTTACATGGAGTAATAACTTGCTCTTTGATAATGTGCGTACAAAATTGTATTGTTGTTAAAGTGCTGCTAAGAAATCATTAACGAAAACATTGTGCTATTTATTTGGCAGGCTGCCTAACCAAATCCCATCCTTTTAAATGGCTGGATATCTCTGTGGAAGTAATTCAGGTTAAGAATCTTGCGTGAGGGTACACGAGGAGCCCCCCAAGTGGAAAGTAAACTAGCACCCACCATCTTGGCTCTGAGCCCTATTCATTACCCGCTCTCGTTAAAAACTAACATTGTTTATTTTTGGAGGGCCACTCTTGGTTTATATTGCGAGGAAAATGCAGTATCATTTCCATTGCACATTTTCCAGACGCTCACAGGCACACACACACACACACACACACACACACACACAAATATTTTCTCGAAGTCTGCATGTACAGCTAATCAAAACGAATGCAGTCGATAGAGCTGTGCGCGGAGGAGGAGGAAGGGGGATGGACGCGTGTGAAATTCCCGCCGTCCGTGGGCTCGAGGATGGCGGGCGCTGATGGCGGGTGACGCAGAACGCAGTGCTGTCACGCCGGTGTTCCGCTGGCCCGTCTACGCCGCGAACAGAACAAAGGCTGCGCCCTTCCCTCCCAATTTCGTTTATGCTTTCAGGCCTTTCGTTTCTTGGGGGAAAACAAAAAGAGTTAAAACAAAAGCCAACACGTATCCCTGCAGTGCAAAAAGAGACTTTTATTCTGTCCGCTCAGGACAAATAAACATTTATATATATAATCGTACAAATTACTTCATATTTCTGTAATCACTCTTCACATACTTTTTTTTTTTTTTACAAGACATTTTATACAAAAATATGTTTGCAAGTTTTAGCCGTGGTACTTTTACTAGAGCAACATATCTGATGTGTTTAAGGCACTTCCCAAAAACAGAGAAAGGTTAGTGTATTTTGTTCCCAGTAGACTGCTTTTTGCCTTTTTTGGTTTATAAAAAACAAAACAAAATGTGTATGTTGTAAAAAAAAAAATAAAAAAAAAGACAAATTAGGAAAAACAAAATTGAATGAACATGTAGATTTCATTCGTGTAAGTATTCTGTTATGCTATAAACAGAGACAACCAAAGTTATAATCACCAGGTGAAAATCAATACATTATGAAATAATTATTTCCCTGCTGGTGACTATTTGTACAGAGTTGGTCCTGCCTGAGACATAGTTCCTCATTACAATCTTCTGCAACATACAATACGCAAAACACTCACATAAAATAGTACTTGCTGGGCTACGTCAATTACAAAGGACACCATACAGACAACACTCTTCATAACAAAGCGTCTTCAGTTCTTAATATGATCTCCGCTCAACCTATGAACAAAATGCCTTCAGTCTCAATCGCGTAGGCACAGCAACGAGGTTGCGTGTGGAAAAGCTGAATGTGCCACAAGGGCATATTTTTAGCAGCCAGCTGAACGTTCTGTTGGCCAAGCTACTGCACGGCTGCTTCCATATAGCCCACAGGTAGAACGGGGACAAAAGCAAATGAACTATAAACTGAACAGTGTGTATCTAATGATGAAAGCTTGGCATCATATAACGACAACAACCTTCTCTTCTGCTGAAAGTAGAATGGAGCTGACTCATGCATGCCATTTGCTTGTCTTATGAAGGAAATGACAGTGTCTGGGAAGGGTGGGGAGGATTGTTCTGAAGAGCCCTGGTTTATTGCAACCCCAGCTCTGAACTGTATCACTGAAGACATCATTTGGATAGGAAGTGACCTCACCTGGTGTTCCAGATACACCTCAGTTACTAATTGAAAGATGAAACTGACACCTGCATGACGCTTGACCAACAGGCCTGGACAGGTCTCTTGCCTTTTGCAGCATGGCATTATGGGTAATGAAAGGTGTCCCTTAGAGAGCAGATGATCACTGCAGTATGTGAGACACCTGCACAATACAAGGCGAAACGGATAAGGAAGACACTTTCACTAAAGAAATGTTAAAATGTCATTAAAAACAGTAAGAACAAGCTAAGCGCACAGTTCATTGCTCAGCTTTGCTGGAGCCGCAAGGAACTTAAAAAGAGAAAGTGGAAAAAATCACAGATTGTCCCCCTTTACAAGTATCCTACCTTATGACACCATTCTACTTACAGAGGTCACTGCCATAAGCTACAGCCAGAGTTCACCCTTATGCAAACAGCCCTAGGGCAATTTTGGCTCAGTCATAATGAACCACTCCAGAGGGGAGTCAGTTGTAACACGCACTGGTGAACCATGGATGTACACATGCACATTGGCCTTCTCCATCTCTTTCCTCGATACATAGGGTCTTGCATCACCGCATGGTATTATGACATAACAATGCTAGGACTGGTCCAGAAAATGGGAGTGGGGGAGGGGTTAGAGCTCATCTGGCCAGTCAAATGCCATCATGTTACAGGCCCCCATCTGCTTTTTACAAAGACCAGTACTCACACACACTGACTAGTTTGAGACTACAGATGGGTACGCAGTTACTATGGATACCCCTGATATTCATCTGGCAGGAAGAAAACCAGGCTTTTCATCTTTCACGATTTAACAACACTGCGGTCTCTATGCACCAAAACCACGGCTGCGCTTCCGTTAATACTGCATATGGAACAGAACACCAAACCAGGCCCGCGGGGGACATGCTTTGTGAACCACGGTTACTGACTTTGGGGAAGGGAACACATTTACTTTCAGGAGTTACTTCAGAAGGCCCTGGTACGTGCCTGAGGTAAAATAACATAAGAGGTTCCAGAAACAATCATGTTGCTGGCCATGGTAATGTCCGGACAAGCTGAGGGCACAGATATCCCAGAGCCAACCTTCTCTCAGTACCGTTAGCTTGAGTTCAGTTCTAATGAATACAAACTCACACTTGCTAGCAATCGCTGTAGTCATACTGAAAAGTTAAAGGGCATCGCTTCGCTAACTGTCTTTCTCTGCTCTCTCTTTTTCTCCTTCACACACACGCTCTAGATGTATAAACACTATTGTCACCTGGGAAGACCAGCTTGATTCATTCCTTGAATGCATTTCAATGCAACACAAGTGACTGGAGAGCACCAAAGACTGGAATGCAACAAGTGGAAGACAGTTAAAATAATCAGCATGAAATGTATGACAATGCAACCCACAGCCATAATGGTATGCAGCTGAAATGGCCCTCAAGTCTTAGAACTGGAAACATTTGACTTTTTCAGGAATCTGCGTGGACTGACTCTCCAATTCTGCAACAGAAGATGCAGTCTTAGCACAAAGCTGGGCTAATTACACACATACTGTAGATGAACAGAAAAAAATAAATCAATCACATTAATGACAGCAAAAACAACAAAACAATTTCAATATGAAATTAACACAAAAAAGAACAATGATTATTTATAGATGTTGCTATTGTTGTATTCGGTGTTAAAAAATAAATAAGACCTGAATTGGGGAAGCTTTAAGGCAAATTACATTGAGAGAGAGAGATAGACACAAATATTTAACTCAATAAGTTCAGCTCCCATCCCTGCCGGACTGACCACGCTGTCCCCTCATCTTTCACTCTCTCTCCTCTCTTAGAACACATCTCCTTTTAGTTTGCCAGTGTGGCTCTAGGCCAGTGTCTGGTGCCCATTGCCCCTGCCCTGTGGGAATGTCGTACAAGAACTGAGTTCAGTCATGTTAAGCAGGTTCACATACATAAGACAAGGTGGTTAAAAAACTGAGAAGCAACATTTCAGTAACATCCAAAAGCAGGGGTTAAAAATAGCCAATGGGAAAGCTTCTCTGATGGAGCTCGAGGAGGTAACAACAGCCAATAGGAGCTCTACTGGAAGTTCAGGAGGTACTGGAGGCTAAAAAAAGGCACAGTGGCTCCACTGGCACTCAAGGTGAAATGCAGCCAGTAGGGACGTTGCTCTGTCGGAATGCAAAGTAAACACCAGCCAACGGCGAAGCTGCTCCCCCGTAAATCAACACTAGAGGGGAGGCATCCGGCGCCAGCGAGGCGTGAGTGGCTGTAACAGGAAGTGGGCTTGTCCTTTCGTTCTGTTCCGACCAATCAGCGACGCCGAGGGACAACCTCCACGTCTACATATCTGGCTACCGAGAACTCTCCTTCCTGCAGCACCCCCAGTCCCCCACCCCCCCCCATGCCCGCTGCTCACAGCGCGTGTTGGGGTGGGAGGGGGGGGGGCGGTGCCGTTAGGTCTCCTCGTCCCACAGGCACAGCTGGCGGCGGGGCACGTAGTAATCGAAGCGGTAGCCCTTGCTGCAGCTCTTGATGCCGCACTTGTAGGGGCTGCTCTTGCCGGCCGGCTCGCGGCTGCGGCAGTACTTGAGCAGGCAGGGGTACCACTCCAGCCGCAGGCCGTAGCTGCAGGCGCACGGCTGCCACAGGTCCCGCACCGCGCGGCACGGCTGCAGCTCCGGCACGCCCGCCGCCGGGGGCAGGGCCTCGAACACGGAGCCCTCCGCGCCTGCAGGGGGCACACAACAGCGAACGCTGAGTCTCGGAACCAGGAACCCTCGCCATCCTGACTCTTAGTGCTGCGCGTCTCATAGTGCTAGGCCATTTTCCATTTTCCTGTTTACAGCAATACAAACGGCTGAAGAATGCTGTTGCATCTAAAATATGATATTAACTGAAGTGATGTTGTTTCTGAAGGCTCACACTGCGCACTCTACTGTAAGCTGTAATTAGGTCTAGCATGTTTGTGCGTGCATGCTGAAAAAGTAAACCCACTAATATCCAGAACTGTAGGCCTTTGTACACAATGAAGGATTGAAATTCACAGTACTGTTTGAAATGTTACACCATGTTGCTCTAATCTGGTGTTTTATTGCTAAAAACAAAAAATCCAAACCCGTTTAAGTGGAACCATGTGGGATATTATTGGACCGAGCTGTAAAACAGATACAGATGCCAGACATGCTTACGACAGGGCTGCAGTGTGTAAATAGTCAGTATGGAGCAGGGTGTATATTTTTTGGTGTAATTTGCAAAGAGGGGATATTGAGCAGGGTGTGTATATTTTGAGGAGCAGTGTGTACAAAGGTGATATGGAGTAGGGTGTATATTTTAGGGCATCATTTGTAAATAAGTGATATGAAAGCAGGGTGCATATTTTGGGGTGCAGTGTGTAAATGGGTGATATGGAGCAGGATGTATATTTTTGGGTTCAGTATGTAAATGAGTGATACGGAGCAGGGTGTATATTTTGGGGTTCAGTGTGTAAATGGGTGATATGGAGCAGGGTGTATATTTTGGGGTTCAGTGTGTAAATGGGTGATATGGAGCAGGGTGTATATTTTGGGGTTCAGTATGTAAATAGGTGATATGGAGCAGAGTGTATATTTTGGGGTTCAGTGTGTAAATGGGTGATATGGAGCAGGGTGTATATTTAGGGTTCAGTGTGTAAATGAGTGATATGGAGCAGGGTGTATATTTAGGGTTCAGTGCGCATGGTGTATATTTAGGGTGCAGTGCGCAGGGTGTGTGTTTCGGGTGCGGTGCGCTCTAGGGTGCGGTCGAAGGTGCGGTGCCTTGCAGGAGCTCACCCTGTTCCAGCCAGTGCTTGACGTCGGCTTCGCGGGCGTAAATGGACTCGCGGGCCTCGCCGCACACGTTGTGGATGTGGGCGCTGAGCTGCCACGCCCGGCTCAGGTTGACCGCCGCGCTCATGGTCAGCTGCTCCACGCCCCGCCTCTCCTCCGCAGACCGGACCGCGCGCGGGTTTTTCTGAAAGGGGTTCGCATCGTCAAACCCGTCCGGTCCAAACCTTTCCAGACCTTTCTAAACGCCAGCAACTCCATAGCGGTTTTAAGGAAGAGGGGGCGGGGCCCTGCGAGGCCGCTCTGATTGGGCCTTACCTGACGCAGGCGGGCCATTGATTCGCTGGGGATGATCTCATTGTGACTGAGGCGTGCGATGAAGCACAGCGCCTGGTACTGGCTCTGCCCCCTCTCCAGCTCCCCTAGGACCAGCGCACGGAATATCTTCACATCCTACACACCGAGAGAGAGAGAGGGATGAGAGGAGAAGAGTGATAGAGAAAAGAAGAATCAGAGAAAGAGAGTGAAAGAGGGATAAAAGAAATAAAAATGGAAGGAATGTTGAAAGGGAAGGAATGTTGAGAAAGATAGGTAGATAAAAGTGTGAGAAAGAGAGCGTGAAAGAAGAGAGGGTGAATAAAGAGTAGGAAAAGAAAAAGGAGGGCATAGCAGAGGAAGGTGAGGGAGCTATAGAGTGTAATCCCTTCGGCCTCACCCAGAGGACTACAACCCCACCCATAACTGCACATCACTACCACCCCGCTGACAGGATTGCCTACAGAGCTCCGTGCATTACTCCCCCTTGTGGACCAGTACTGAACTGCATGGTGCTTCTAAGGCTAATCAGATTCGCCAGAGGCTGCAGCCGAATTACAGGCTAAGTGACAATGAATAGAAATCTTGTGTCTGCCTGGATCACAAGACAAATGTGATCGCCTCACGTGCGGCTTGTTTCACGGTCCAGTGAAAGGTCCTCATGACCAAGAAGGGGGAAAAAAAGAACAAACCCCAGCCTGTTGTTTTGGGATTAGAGAATTACCATGCAAACAACCATTTTACACCAAACATACATTTATGGGATTTTAAAAAGGTGCACGCACACACATGCACACACACACACACACACACACACACACACACACACACACACAGACACACACGTCGTCCTAATTCTAAGTTCTAAAAGGAACAGCTGGCCTCCAGCATGAGACTCCAGTGAAGGGGCGGCTGTAAGAGGAGACAAACAGCCATCCAAACTCTGACCTTTCAGAAGACTGGCCATCCCATTCAGAAAAGAGAGGCATTGTTCCAAAGCCACTGGGGTCGGCAGACGTGGAACTGCTCGCTTCTCAGTTCTGAAGGGGAACTTCGGAACAGAGAGCATATGATGAAATGAGACGGAAAGAGTGAGCGAGAAAGAGACGGAGAGAAAGAAGCTCTGTCTTTAATTAGTGTCTCATGTCGGTTACCATGGAACAGCAGCAGGGTGGGCAAAAAGTATGCTGTATGCGTGCATGTGAATGTATATATGTGTGTTAACCATGTTTGTGTGGGAGTGCGAGAACACGCATGTGTGTGCGTGCGTGCGTCTGAATGTGAGTACATGCATGTGTGTGTCTGAATGTGAGTACATGCATGTACACGTGTGTGTGCGTGTGTGTGTCTGAATGTGAGTACATGCATGTGTGTGTGTGCGTGTGTGTCTGAATGCGAGTACATGCATGTACACGCGTGTGTGTGCGTGCGTGTGTCTGAATGCGAGTACATGCATGTACACGTGTGTGTGCGTGTGTGTGTCTGAATGCGAGTACATGCATGTACACGCGTGTGTGTGTGTGCGTGTGTCTGAATGTGAGTACATGCATGTACACGCGTGTGTGTGTGTGTGCGTGTGTCTGAATGCGAGTACATGCATGTACACGCGTGTGTGTGTGCGTGCGTGTGTCTGAATGCGAGTACATGCATGTACACGCGTGTGTGTGTGCGTGCGTGCGTGTGTCTGAATGCGAGTACATGCATGTACACGCGTGTGTGTGCGTGTGTGTGTCTGAATGCGAGTACATGCATGTACACGCGTGTGTGTGTGTGCGTGTGTCTGAATGTGAGTACATGCATGTACACGCGTGTGTGTGTGTGCGTGTGTCTGAATGCGAGTACATGCATGTACACGCGTGTGTGTGTGCGTGCGTGCGTGTGTCTGAATGCGTGTACATGCATGTACACGCGTGTGTGTGTGTGTGTCTGAATGCGAGTACATGCATGTACACGCGTGTGTGCGTGTGTGTCTGAATGTGAGTACATGCATGTACACGCGTGTGTGTGTGTCTGAATGTGAGTACATGCATGTACACGTGTGTGTAGGCGTGCGTGTGCGTCTGAATGCGAGTACATGCATGTGTGACACGGAGAACAGCATTAAAAACTCCAGAGTAATTAAAGCGCAGATAAAAAAGGAGGATGACACGAGTGGTGAGCGAGTGTGAGCGACGGGGGAGACAGGAAGAGAGATGGATGTGCTTCCTCCCCCCTCCGGGGGAGAGGCAGTAAAAGCGGGGACCTCCCAGCCAGCAGACGCACGGCATTCCTGACAGGGCCGCCCGAGCGCTCCGGGCTCCGGTCTGCAGCCCCCCTGCCGCCGACCGCAGGGAAACCGTGGCAACCCCCCTCCCCGGGAGGGCCCGGTGGGCCCCGGCGCGATGCTGCGATGCTAACGTCGCACAGACGCACGCGCACAAGCACGCACGCGCAGTTTGAGTCCGGACACTGAGTACAAGCGCCACACCGAAATGCTTCGTCAGACCGTATCCCATAATCTAAACTGTCTCCTTCCCAGTGGTCAGCGTAATATGTACAGTGGTGGATACCGTACGGACACACCCACCACTGCTCCTACAACACAAAGCAAACCTACTAAAGTTAATGCCCTTCTGCCAGGCAGCTCCATGGGACTGGACGCTTACACTTAAAGAGACAGGCCTGCTCTGTTAGGGAAGAACAAAGAACTTTTCTTCGGAAGAATTTTAGAAGAAAAAAAAAGTTGGAAGTAATAGCTCGGTCTTCCTCAACTTGACAATGGCAACTGTATAAAACATTTTTAAAAGGAAATTTGTGTGGAAACATGGGCATCCAGAGTCTGACTTGAGGTCCTTGGTTCTGGAGCCCTGGTGTGTCAGAACAGTCGCTATGGTAACGTGGCGGGGGGGCGGGGGGGGGGGGGGGTTTACCTGCACGACTCCCCCATCCCGGCTGCTTCACGGGCGATCGGACGGCACGGTAAACATCTCCCGCTGACAGACGGGGACGCGCTGCCGCTGCTCGACGACAGACGCGTCCCGGCTTTAAGCGCGACCCCGCAGCTGGACCCCCCCCTCCCCCCAGCCCCCCCGCACCGCGCCGGGCTCCAGAACTCCGCCGCCGTTATCACCGTCATCGTCGTTTTTTAATTTCTTAAAATCGGGTGGCATTTCAAGGATGGGGATTTAAATGTCAGGATGAAGGGGGACCGCATTGGGGGGGGGGGGGCTGCAGGCTGTTCGCCGCACAGCAGCGTCTCCCCTGGGGCGGCTACCCGCGCTAACGCCACCTCGCGAGCTTAATCACTTCAGCGCCGCCGGCAACAAGACGAGAAAACTACTTCTAATGTTGCTTTCTTGTAAAAAAAATAAATAAATAAAAAAAGGTTTAAGAAGCGGGCTATATTTAGGCGCAGTGAGCGATTCATTCCTGCCTCCTCCGTCTGCACGCGGATATGGCACCCGCTGTACTGAAGAGCACATTATGCAAGCAGGAACATGTGTTGTTTGTTTTTTGCTGGACAACTCCAGATAGAGCAAACGCTTAAATCTGCGCGGCTCTGAGGGTGAGCACACGCTCGCACACTCGCCGGGTGAGCACACACTCGCACACTCGCCGGGTGAGCACACACTCGCACACTCGCTGGGTGAGCACACACTCGCGCACTCGCTGGGTGAGCACACACTCGCGCACTCGCCGCTATTACCCAATGCCAACAAGCGCTTAAAGGCCTCCTTTTAAATGGCCTTTTAAATGGCCTCCTCTAAGCCATTTTTTTCTATGCAGTTAGAGTTCGTCAGTATCGTACATTTAAAAAAAAAAAAAAAAAAGAAGCCAAATGGCCCCGTCCGGGAGAGGGTGCCAGCGCGGACCCCAACCTCACCGACCCTCTGGGACCGACGGGAGGCGGTTTCCAGGGATACAGGTGTGATGAGCAAACACGGGCCGTGCTGTTATTCGTACTGCGTCTGAGTATGAACCGAAGAAAAACGGCTCGAGGGAACGAACACATCTCGAAATAAATAAACAACAAAAAAAAAAGACACGGGAAATGAGAAGAGGGACGGACTCGAAGGAGAGATCCAATCAGTGAGAGGAAGAGGAAGTGAATGGGTGTGACCACGGGCCCCGCTGTCTTAAACCTCTCAGAATTCCATGCGTTTCATGTTCTATATCTTATGTATCTGGTAAGAGCAGGCTGCAGGGTTTTCCCCCCCCCCGGTCCTGGGAGGAAACGGTACGGTCTGTTCTCCTGCCGTCGATGTGCGCGCACGTGTTGGGCTGCCGCCAACATATCCCCCCCGGAAAAAAAAATAAATCCTTCCCTAACAGTTTCTTGTTAGGCTTTTCAACTGACAGTTTAATCTATAGGCCACATGGAAAAAAAACGTGCAAAGTCATGTGCATATTTGTTCTCTCCAATTGCTTGGAGCAACAGCTCAATGAGAAATAGAAATCTCCCAAATGGCCAAAATAGCAGGTTGCCGGGTACAGACTTCTGCCCACTTTTCCGATGTGGATATAGCCTTCGTAAACCGTTGTGTGCTAGCCAAGTTTAGCTCTGGTGAAACCTGTGCAATTAACTGAGATAAGTACGCCCAGACAACCCCTATTCGCAGGGCAGAGTGTGTCCTGTTGAAAATGGTGCCTGCTACACAATGATGCTGAATCCCCCATAGCTTTTGAGTGTCCGGCCTTTCGGCATTGTCTCAGTCGGGACTGTGGTTGTCACTGACCGTGGTTTACAAGGCCCGACGAGCTGATGGCAAGTGAGAATGTCACAGCCGGGGCCGTTAACGAGGTGAGAAGTGTGTCAGACTTCCTGTTGGCCGGCCTCACTTCCTGGGTTGCCCAGGGGATTGGCACCAGACCCGGCAGTGGCCTACAGGCTGCAGCTGAGCCAGAGACACGCTGCCCAGGTCGCTACCAGCACCAGTGCCACAGCGGCTGAAAATTCTCATCTTTATTTCAAACCCTTCCTTAGAACAAAGCCATCTCAACTCGAGAGCACTACCCTGTATGCATATACTGTCAGTCAGTAATGGAGAAGACAGGCAGTGAAGAAATTGAAAAACCAAAATGTAAAATCACTTAATAGGATGTTGGCTTATCAAGAAAGCATGACCACTATGCCCTGTATGTGCCATGACAGGGTTTACCATTGCCCGCTCTCAAAAACTCTGCCTGGTATACTCTAGAGCTGGCATGCAAATGCCTGATATGCAAATGGTGCTTGCAGCCATGGGCGGTTTTACACAGTGTGACTTCACACATTCGCAGGCGAATGAGCTACCTTGCGCTGAATTTTAAATGGAAGCTTCCCAGCCACAGCAGAGCTAGCAGGACTTGGTTAGCTTGGGGTCCATCTCCTAGCATGTTCTAAGTCCAAAACCTTGCGAGAGCAATTGCTGTCATGGCCTTAAGCTGGAGACGCAACCTGAAGTGCGTCACGGAAATAACGTTCACATCAATTCATCTGACCAATGTTTTTGTCCCAAGTGACGTACAAGGGCATCTTGGCAAACAGCACCGCATTTGAAATGCGACGACATTTGTGGGCCTGGGCAAGAGCGTCCGTACACTTCAGACCCAAGCAAAGGCACCGGCTTTCTGCCAGAAGCAAGATCCTGTGCATTCAAATATCAGGTCTGCCTCTAACAGCTAACGGCAGATTGATACAGTTAAGCCTCAACTAGTACCACTCACAGATCAAACAGCAGTTGAAGATGCCTTATAATTACCTGCTTCTAGAGTAGTATAAATATTATGCCGCACTACATCAAAGTTTGGTGCCCAAAATAAAACTCCATAGGGATAAACCATATGGTGGAATAGAAATAATTACTTCATGTTTAGGAATGAGGAGCTCTCCCAAAGACGAGAAACCTTTTTTCTGCCAAAATGTTCCCAAAACAACTAATTTCAATCCTGAGTTAACAACTCACAGTGCAACAAGGAGAACCACTCACAAGCCCGCTCACACCACATAAAGGGTGCTATTTAGAGGCACGCACGGCCACAGCAAAGTCCTCTGGGAAACCTGACACCTTTTCTCAATGGTCACCTTGATGTGTGAAAAGGCCTCGCACCCACGATCAACAAAGCCACCGGGGAGGCGACGCCCTCGGGGGCACCCCGTCTCAGAAACGCGGCGTGTCGGTGCCACAAGGTGCTGCAGACATGGAATAGGCCTACTTCTAAAGGCAATCACCAACAAAGTGCTCGCATATAACCTATAAGAGAGCAATATATCCTAAATCTATAGGCCTATATATATCCTTTTGTGCCCTCATTCTTAAATGTCGCTGTAAGACTAATCTGTTAGAACATTACGTAAAATTAAAAACACTACCAAATTATTCTGATAGCATTCCAAATACACTCCTATTGGTATTACAGCTGTGTAATAAGGTGCAATTAAGCTATGCAACTCTGGATGAATCGGATTCCTGGGCAATTTGACTACAGGTCATTAGCCACTAATGGCTATCACATTTCCCCACTTAAGTGGATGGAAATACCCCAGGAAATGTCTGACAGAAGTACACAATAGTCAGAATAGCTATAGTGTTTGTTAACGACTTTGTACTAAATTCACTGGCACTGTGACATTCGAGAGTCCACCAACCCCACCTATGGCACCGGCCCCATGTCGCCCACACCTCTACCGCAGGTACACACAACAAAGGGTCCATTTTAGGTTTCCTTTGCACTAAACCTTCGTTTGTTTTGCTTGTTTAGGGCTGGAGCATCGGATTTCTCCTGAACCTTATTTGTCTAAGTAATGTGTGCTCTCTTTTAAGCTCATACATCTCGTATGTTGACAAAAAAAGGATGTGCTCTTTTGTGATTTACCATAGGAAGCGGCAATTCAGAGGGAATTAGACCCAAACCTTTCTCATATGAAATGAATTATTGCTGAAATTGTCTTCCTCTGCCTGCAGGCATGTTACGACTGGATTTGTTCCATTCATTCATTCCATTAAGTGTAGCTTTCCTGCTGAATACGGATTATTTCCGCTAGATTTAGGCCTAGATGATTTTATAAAGTTCCGCTTCCTGTACTTTTAGTGGGACAACTAAAAGGCTTCATACAGCTAATGCAAACAATGTACCCAGTCATGACATGCTGGGAGAAGGAACTGAGAACAAAGGTATGTTGTCATACATTATAATGCCAAATAAAAATGAGTACATGCAAAAATATGGCATAGAGGAATGAGTTTTCTTAATGTTTCATCAAAACAAACTATAGGGAAAATGACTGAAATTAAAAACAAGAGTGTCCCATGCCTTTAAGAACGGAACAACACGAAACACCAAATGTCAAGGCACATCCCTAATGTCATTGCCTGTAACAAATACGCTAATGCAATCGCCACCTTTTGACAATCCAATTCTATGTACAATAACTAAGTTCTTTCCCCAATATGCAAAATTTCCAACTTAAATTGCAATCCATTTCATGCAAAAAATCTTCAAATAACTATTTTAAAATGGTGTATCATACAAACATTTAACATACATTTCAGATAGGCTACATCATAGGCTATATGCGGCATATTCCATATATTTCAACACAGTACACTGAAATAGTGCAACCTAAACCATTCACATTTATAAAGGTAATGACAGAAGATACTGTTAAAGATTAACCTCACCATCAGAGGGGGATTTATTTAGCTTCGTTTTGTGATGTTAGAGATAGCTACTATGGCAGTGGAAATAGTAGGACAACAATAGCAAAAATAGTTCTAAATTTTGCTCAAGATTTCACTCTGAAACTGTACTATTTGCACTAGTTTGCAGCAACTTCAGTGAAAAAAAAGCTAGTTAGTTATCAACTAGGCTATCCTGATCTTGATATAATACTTATAGCTCAGACTGTCACATGTAGAAAAGTATTAATAATTGGCCTCAGTGTTGGCAAATCAATTCTAACAGCCTGCAATCGGGTTTCCATGCTTGCGCTACACATTCCAAGGCTAAGGAGGACGTAAAATCACAGGGCTGGAGACTGAAATCCAAGAACTATCGATGGCTGTCCTCTGACCCTCGTTTGGTGGCTCAGCACAAAAAAAAAACTAGAGGAACATCTCGGTACACAACTGTTCCGACATACTTCAGTCATTACGGTGCTGGCTGGGCTGGATGCAATGGAAATCAACATTTCTGACCTGACGGAAACAGGCAGACTGGTTTCAGGAATATTACACTTTACTATCAGCAGATGGTTCGGTGGAACTGTTATTTATGTATATATTTTAGCTAGCTGAAAATTGATTTTTCATTGCTTGTTAAATTGCTTTTTCCATTTGACCTCCGCGTCTGCTTCAGTTGAAGTAAACCGTCCTACAGCCCCTGTCTGCGAGGAGCCGTGTTCCCCCGAGCTCAGATTGGCAGTTGACATGCGTTCCGAAGGTGCCCCAAAGGCAGTCTCGTGTAGTATTTGCTTTGAATAATACACAAATACACATTTAAAGGGACAGTGTTGCAAAATGACATTTTGGCCGTATATGTACGAGGTGAAGAGGTACAGTGTAGGACAGCGTGTCCCAGCTCTACGTATGTGCAGCAGATAACCGCCATGTTGACGTAAGTGCAGAACTCCCTGCAGATTCCCTATATCCCAGCCAGATGCCCACACTCTCTTCACAATACAGCCCCTCCAAACAGGCTCCCACTGTTTGCACTGAAACCTGCTGCAGCCAGTTCCGCTCACCAAGTTTTATTTTTTGATCTTGGACTTTCCTGGCAAACCCAGTAGAGTGACTAGGAACTGTATGCCTGCTCTCCGGCAAAATCTCAAATGAAAAATCTGTAACGAGTTAATGAAGACATTGCTAAATGCACAATTTATGAGCACAATTTGTTGAAAAGGGCATGGCCTGCATTCAGACTGTCAGGGGCCTAAGGGGCCTAGCCCAAACCATGAAAAACAGCCCCAGACCCAGGGGTGACCAGAAACTTTTGGTCACGTGGTGTATATTGCTGATGTCTTGAATGAATGGTTCAAGAACAGCAGTAGAATCCAACAGCACAAGAAGCAACATGAACTTAAGCACTGTGTGAGTGGAGTGGTAAGATGTGGACATGGCTTACATTTCCTTAGTGGAGAGGGGGCGGGGTTGAATGATACCGCACCCACACAGAACAGGAAGCTGGCAAAATTTCAAGCGAAGACGCAACATCTCCTGAGCAGGTGTTGAAAAGATTACCAGAAGCCTACTATTTTCACAAATAAACAACCCCACCTGTAAACCTGAGCCCCAAACCTATTAGTAATGAATGGCTTGTTCCTTGTATTTCAATAAAAAACAGTTAAGTGGATTTCATTGCCATTTTCAAGCGTTTAACCTAAATAAACAAAATTGCAGAGATTTCTCACTCAGCATCTAATTTCTGGTACGGATAACTCATACAAGTGCATCAACACAATGTGTCAACATGTCAGATACTTGATTTGGTGGCATTACTATTTATGATCAAGCACTATTCAAACTAAATAGTACTTGCCTGTCACATAAAGCAGCGTGTAGATATGCTTTATTAAAGATTCCTCTGAGGATGCAGCTCCCTCGTGTGAGAATCATTTTTACTGGGTTCAGGAACGGGTTTAGGAACATTTGGTGTCATACGGAATGGTGACGCTGGCTGACGCGCGCCCTGCTATCCGCCCCCACCCTCGTTTCCCCATCCCCCCCGTCTGTGGGGATGCTCACAGATTGTGGGAACAGCCGTGCTCAAAGCCATCCAACATCTGCCCCTGTTTGTGCTGAATAAAGACTGGGGCCTGCCATTGACTGTGGGGACGTTGCTGTGTGACGCACAGGGAGCTATATCGCTCGGTCCTGTGACACTGCAGGTGTGTCCAGAAGGCCTGAGTGCAGATGCACAAAGAAAACGCACAAAGTAGCCCCCCAATCATATTTAATCACTAGAGTATTTCATTTATTTAATAGTCTAATTTATTTAGTTATCCACTTTTTTATCTGGACAGAGCACTCAACTCTAATGAGTTATCAGAAAAACTGGTAACCACTTCTGCTTCAACGACTTCCAAAATGAACATTAACAGCAACAAAACGAATACTACTATGACTACTACTACTACTACTAATAATAATAACATTAATAATAATAATGGAACATCTAAGAATACTTAAACCTCCTTAAACCGCCTTTCCGCCAGAAGCCATTTGAGCATGCGGTAAGAGGTGTCAAACCAGTTAAGGCGCCAGTATACTCAAAACGAAATCAAACTTTTTGTTCGAAACGAGCCTTTTCGAACAAGAGATGATCAAAAAGATGTGTGCAAGTCCCCAGCATGAACTATTTGCAAGCAGTCTGCAAGTTTGCAAGCCTCCCCCAGTCTGCAGTTGGCCCATCCAAATATCACATGTTTGACCGGTCGAGGGCAGAGTTCAACTTTATTTTCCTGTAATCTCATCACTGAAATGTCACGTAGCACACTGTGTCTAAATGGGATACAGGAGATTTTGGGAAGTAATGTCCTATCCGATAGGTTCACAACAATAGATTAATTAAATCATGCCACATTCCTCCTTGCAGAAGGAAAGGATAAAACTTTTGAACGGAAAGGTAGCCAAATAAAAGCTAGTAATGCTAGGTAACCTTCTAACCTTATTACTAGTTTTCCCCATCTTTCATAGGTAGTTTCTTCATCTTTTACACTACATGGCCAAAAGTATGTATACACCAACCAACATCTTATCCAAAATTATGGAATTGGTCCACCCTTTGCTGCTACAACAACCTCCACTCTTTTGGGAAGACTTTATACTAGATGTTGGAGCATTGCTACAGGGATTTGCTACCAGCCAGAAGAGCACAGAAAATTTTCATTCAGCCAGAATATTTCCTTGATTTCCTTGTTTTTTAAAAGTTTGCACGTCATTTGGAGCATACTGCCTAAAACTGTTATGTTTAATAATGGTGGATAACCAATGTTGACTGAGACGAAAACACAACAATGAATTAAAATCAGTTTTTAAATAAATTACTGAAAAAAGGACAGGAAAATAGAGATTGTGGGTCAGAATGCAGTCAGGCAAATGTGTTCCTTAGTACAGGGATCTGTACATCGTTTAGCAACTTTGAGCTGATCATTTTCCTGAGATGTGTCATAACCTTCCCAGGAAAGGGGGGAGGGGGCTTCCAAAAACACCGGAGATCATTAAGTGTGGAATTAGGTAGGCGGAGTCTCGTCCTGCCTACAGCTTAAGGTGATGTCACCAAGATGTCCTGTCGAAACAGCACACTGGCGTAGAACTGTGAGGTTGCGCAAAAACGGAGCTCACGCAGCAACTGCATCATCTCTGTGGCCCTGAAGCAGCACAGCAGTCGCTGAAAAACCGACAGGAAATACTTTATCTGCCAACATACGCACTTTTACCCCAAAGCAATCAGGCGGTTATGAAATAGCTAGTTCCATGATTACTAATGTAGCACCTGGTTTTATTGGTAATACACAGCTACTATTTTTCCATTAATGCCATAAAGGATCACATGCCTTATGGAGAGATTTTTAACGGCGGAAGCAAAGACATCAATGAAAAAGCTCCACAAAATTATAAGCCAGTGCAATAACACCACATTAACACAAAGCACAATACCCAGAAGTCCTAAAGTGAAAAGTTTCAGCTCATTTCATTTCATTGGTAGACATGAAATAGCCAAAAATAATCAAACTCAAGGTTAATATCACACTGCACTGAATGGACCAACTACGTACAGCAGCCAAACTGGTAAAGGGTCCTAGAACATTCTCTCCATACAGTGGCTGTGTGAATCAAATAAAATGCCCATGTTTCATGGCCCCCCTGTTGGGGTGTGCACGGAGGTGGCTGCCCCTGAGGAAAGGGGAGAGGACTGTCCGCCAGCTGTAGTCTCAGGAGGCAAGGGGACACAATGGCACTCGAAAGGAGAAGAAAACAAGAGATTTAAAGTACACTTTCAGGACTGGCCTCATTGCCATTGTGTGCTGTGATAAGTGACTCTTTTTATTGATGGGTTCTGAGTGGCAGAGAGAAAGAGACAGAGAACACTCCACATACATCTAGTTTTCCCAGAACCACTTGCTCCTCCCACAGCCTACTTAGGAAAGGTCATGGCAACATAAAAAACAGGCCTTCTCCAAACCTCTCTTCATTCTCAGTAATGGCATCAATGAGGCAATATGACCAGAAACTTGACTTCTGACCAGAAAGCTGCAAGTTTGATTTGGTAGCGCCTGTATACCCTTTAGCAAAGAACAGGCGCCTGAACTGCTTCAGCAAATATGATGCTGGAGGAATTAATGAATATCACGCATAAACCGTGCAGCCACTCCAGATACTATGTCAATTAAATTTTTTTTAAATGCGAATATTCTTATAGCTACTAATAAGAACAATGACAGCACAGAAACAGGCAGACAAGAGCAGACACACATAAAAACCTGTGTAACTTGTCAAGACAGCAATAGGTCATGTCGCACTCCGGGACCTGGAATCAATCCTGACATTTTACCTTGAGTCACCACACTGGCATAACCTGCTTTTGTGACAGAGTGAATGTTCCTGGAAGATTTAGCCTACTTAGAACGGTAAATGGGCGTCTGCTGTACTGACAAATCCAAACAGAAACAGCTGGGCCAACAGTCTGTTGCTATCAGACTGCAGACGATATCAGTGATTCAATGCTGCGTGTACAAAAATACCTGACATGGGGCCATCTCTCCTTCCCCCCTTCCTTTTCCCTAACAATAACAGCTTGCACTTTTGAGTGACATTTGAGATAACATTTTTCCACTCCAGCATCAGTACCGAGTCTGGTGCTCAGAGGATTCCGTTCAGCATTCCCAGTGAAGCAGATTTAAATGTTTACTGGAACGGGCCATAAATCTAAATGTGTGGTCCCGGGCCACATGCCTGCCACATAGCAAATTCCAGCATTTTCTAATGTACACATCTCAGAGGAGTAAGCGTGGACAAGAGACGAGGGGGTCCCAGTGAGTCTGTGATTCTCAGACATCTGAGGCTGAGATGCAGTTTAAGCAAACCCTGTCATCCCCTTTCTCAGTCCATTAGCTTTAGCGCTGTGAATAAATGCAGCTCTACTGAGAGACGTCACCCTTTTACTCAGAGAGGAACAGAACATTCTACCTCCCTTTTCCAGTGAGGTCTTGCGTATGACGGTCGGCCAGGACAACATTGCACAAAGACTAGACTCAAATCTCTCAGAGCTGTATACCATTAGCACTGCTACATGGGCCAGAGTGCTGGAAAATGACTGAACGGAACTTTAACAAATCATCCGCCTCCCACAGAAATTCTCTGTGAAGACTCATGCATATCTTTTGGCCCAGCACAATAACAGCAACTTCCTCAGACAAACAGGAAACGTTGGACACAATACTTGAGATATTCTGCAGGAGTTGGATTGGACGTATTCCAAGAAAAACTACAGACCCCATCCCAAGAATGGCTCCCCACTGGACTCCGGAGGGAAAATGTAGTGGGAGGGAGGCCCAGGTGGAAATACACAAAGACTACACAAAGTGGAGAACATCTGCAGCTGCCCTGTGTGCCTGACCACTCTGATGGGGATGAGTGTGTGGGTTCTGCGATCAGACAGCTGGGTACGTGGAAGAAAATTACCTCTTGAACAGCGGCCAGGGTCAGAGTGAAACCTCGTATGAACAGCGGCCAAAAGCCAAATCAAACAGGGATGAAGTGCTGTGAGCAGGATCGTTCTCCTGCAGACCCATGGAACTGTGGTCAAAGTGCGAGCTCTTGCGAATACACATGACACTCCCTCAAGCTCAATCTCTCTCAAAAAGCAAACTCACTGGGGGATAACCACGCAGAAACCCTTCAAGAACCCTTAAATATGACGGGAGAATGAACACAGCCCACTTCAACTTAAAAAAAATGGCTGGCATAGACGGCGATGGCTCAGACACAGCTGTTGCCTAACAACCACCAGCTCGGTTCCTTGTGGAAGCCGGCATCTATCGCCAGTAACATTTATTTTTATTTTTTCCATCTAACGCTCATTTGGTTTCCCTTTATGGATGTTCCCTCTGCAAGAAGGCAATATTCAGCGGTCATAACTCCTCCTCTGGCCCAGGCCGCGTCTGCCGTCACAGTTACTCAGACTTTCCATAAATCTGCAAGGCTCTGAAAGGGAGAGGATGATCACATGCAGGCAGAAATAGAGACAGGAGAAGATCCAGACTGGAACTGATGAGGCTAAAGAGCAGAAGGACTTCAACACCAGACAGCTGGACTTTAGAAAGATAAGGCTAGGGAGCCAAGTCGTCTTGGAAGAAGTTCACCGCAGCTGCAAGTACTCACAGAATCTGAATGAGGCTGGGGGGGGGGGGGGGACAAAATGCGACATTATTTTAATAACCACCACCCCACACCTCCCACCTCACTTTAATAAGACTGTCTGAAATAGCAACACTTTAAATACTTTGACAACCGTGATTATAATAATTTTGAACAGGGAGGAATACGTATGCCGTCATTAAAAGTACGTTTATAGACTTATTCATAAAATTATTAAGGGAAAAACTATAACAAGAGATGACTTGCTCAATACAGCCATCATTCTAAACAATTTAATATTAGTCCATTTTCAGGCCACTTTAACACTGAATCAAGATGACAAAATGCTCATTCCAAACAAAAAATAGAGATGAATTTGTTCTACAGAAAACAAAGAACTTCTTAAATGCCAACAGTAGTCTCAGAATGCAAAATCTAACCCCAGAGGCCCTCCCACATTCATTCCAAAGCATCTCATTCCACCCTCTGAATTTTTTTAACCCATCATTCATTAGTAGAATTTCCTGGGACCTTTTTTTCTTATTTGAACTTTAATCTATTGTCCACACAATTTAACAACTGGATAAATATTGACTTTCGTGTTTCGATTTTTAGTGAAGGGAAAGGCTGTTTTTGTGTATATGTTCAAAATTTTCAGAGGAAACCTCAACTATTGAAAGACATTGAGATACAACTGTTTGAAATTGTGGAAACACGCTACTCTTAATTTTATGGTGGAATAGTAACAAGATATGATTCTAAAGGCAGTTCAGAACCTTGGCATTAGATTGCCTGTGTCTGCTCATGATGGCTTACACAGAGCTTCTTTTAGCTGAGACAAGACAGAGCAGAGATTCCTTCCTTAACTGGATAAGACGCGGGACTATCAGTCATCCCGATATGTGAAGCTTATGGATTTTTTCAAAGCTGAACCCTGAAAGACATCTTCCGTCTTGTTTCCAAACACGTTCGACTCTGACAATCCATGTATGATTGCCGTTGTTACACAGCGCGTTCCCACGCAGAAACAGTGCAGCCCGACTGACAGCAGAGCAGGTCCACGGGTCTCGTCTGTGAGCACGAACCAACAGAATGCATTCATTTTCTAGCTGGGGAGAAATCGGCAAGCAACGCAACAGGAAAGAAGAAAACCTTGGCGACCGCACCGCAAGTCGCAGAACAACTGTGGGGGCGGTTTCTGGAAGATGAAGCTGACTGTGGTGAAACACAATTTTATTATTAAGCTTGAGGAAAAAAAATCTCTCTTTGGCATGGAAAAAGCAAGAGAGCTGTGTGAGCCAAAGTGTACAGACAGGCTGAAGAGATATCCATTCCATCCCACAGAAAAGACCTTCCCTCCCCTGATCCCACTCACGACCCCCCCATTCCCCCTCCCTTCATCCCCACATCTGGTCGTCAGCTCTCCTACGCGTGCTGCAAGCGCAGACGCATGCCTTTCCCCTGAGTGGAACCACACATATCTCTGGAAGCGGCTGGGGACCCGGGCATCCCTCGTCCTTGTGTAGACGAAGGCCGGGCTGTTTGAAGGCGAGGAAGTGGGGAGCAGCGGCAGCTGGCGGTGCCCTGCCAGCGTACGACTCTGCCAATGTCAGGCATCCGAGTCTGAACCACCAGTGGAACTGGAAAACTGCCGCCGGAACACCACGGGGCATTATACGCCCAACAGAAACCATGCAATTAGAGCATGACGGCCAGCATTTTGTGCTACACATTAACTAATGTACTACAGTGAGCCCAGTTCAGTGGGCTTGTTTGAGTGTGTCCACCTTGACCCCGAGGCTGTGCGTTGAGTTCCCTCGTCACAGCAAATAGCCTACTTCGAAATATCTGAACTCCCCTCGAAGGCTCAAGTCCACTGTCTCCACGGTCAGCAACTTTGTATTAATAGACAAGGGTGGCTGGGAGTCTTCACCTGCAGATGAAGCTACTGCACATTATTGGGATACTCCCTGACCTCATGAATTATCCAGGCTCTAATTATGTGCACCGTTCTTTAACACTGCAGCAATTTCAAGCTATCGTTTTTTTTTTGGAGCCAACACTGGAGCTGCACATCCCCTTCTGGAAAGTAGCACTCTCAAAAAGATTATCAGTAAAGATTGGTATGGAAAGAGGGAGAGGGTGGAGAGAGAGCACAGAGGACCGTCCATACAAGTAACCGATACAGACTGCCACATTCAGTTAGGCTACCTGAATGCTGTGGGGACTGTCACCATTGAAGTTTGGTGGACTTCACAAAAAAAGTAGTCAATGCAGTATACTGGCAGACTGGGGTTCGTTGGACCACAGTAGGCTACTCTATAGCACCACATAAAGATGATTCCACAAAAAAATTTGAACTTGACAATGCAATGTCTGCGCTTGTACAATTCGTTTAAACATTTGAATCACAATAAAGCTCAGTTTCCATTTCTGTGGCGTCTCAGAGTTACGAGCAAGATGTGCAGAATTCTACTGACCGCCTATTAAATTTCAGATATAACAAAAAACCAAAATCAACAATATCTGCTAATAAATTACTATGTATGCGACAATGTATGAACAGACCACAGCCACTTGCTCACCCACCCCCCACTATCCACTTCACTAGCTAAGCTGTAGCCAACGAACGAATAATTTCCGAAACGCAACACGATTGTTGCCAGTCGTTTTTTATGTGATCAAGGAAGCTAGTTAACGCAAAAATACTCACCTGCTTAAAATCAGCTACGAAAGTGATGAGCGTGCCATCCCCTTGTTTGAACTCCACTGTGATGGAATCTCTCTCGCTATCTGCTTCCAGGGTCTCCTCGGTTATCTGTCCATCGGCTAAACGAACTCGCACCTTCAGTTCTGAACAAACGCTGAACGATATCAAAAGTATGAGCGTCACAAGAACTCCATTATTCCGAACTGAAACCGGTAAAAGCCACCTCGCAAACATTCCAGAAAAAAACGCAAAAACTTAAAGTACCCGAATTCAGAAGAAGAAAACTCGTGTATGAAAGAGTCAACGGTTCCCAAACTACACTACAGGACACTGATAGCTAATTTACATGAGGTTGTTTCGCTTGGTAAAGTTTAAGAATTGTGCCTATAAATCCATGCGAAAGCAGAGTCCGAGTGATTGCAAGTCTCCCATTATTTTAAGGCAATGCGAAACAGGTATCATGCTGTTAACAGGAACGATTCAATTCCCCGAAAAAAACCTCTTCACCAGTATTGTGTTTGTTGTAGGTCTGCAACCTCAGTTTTTTACTCTTGTCGCCCCTTGTTTACAGGGACTACGTTCTCTTAACTAGCGAGGACGAATTCTCATCATGGCTTGCGGATTTCTTTCTCTCCCTTGCACGACTTTGTAGCACACGTTGCCTTTGATATTTCGTTTCTGTTTTTCTCTTTAGTGTTTTCTTTACCCCCGCGGGTTCACTCATTCAGTCCCGTCACTTCCTTCAGGATCCAAACAGTGGAATCTAGTTGCCTGACTTCCCAAGTTTCAGGGACAGCGCAGCGAATGGGAGCACAACTCTTAAAGGAATATCACTCCAGCAAAAACTCCCACCATTAATCTTTTTCATCCGTTACCCAAAAGCCAACACAGACGTCCTAATATTAGGAGATATAAATGAATATTCATGAATGTTCCTGTTCGGTTTTTCCTGAATACTTTTCGAATCACTTGCATTGAGGAAATGCTTGTAGGCTTCATCCAAATGAATCAGCAATGTTAATGAGTGTTGTCACAGGCGGGCTGTATGCTACTCCTTTACACATTTGGAAAATGTTGAACTATTACTATGTAACAATAACTATGGCACTAGCTCATTTATGTAGGTTATTTGTTATATAACGTGTAACAATACCAGTAGCTCATTTAGTGTTCTTGATGAACAAACATCAATTTAGGCCTACTTAACAACAGAATAAAGATACGAAGTCACGAGGTAACATTTTGACGGACTGATCTCAGACTCACATCGAAACTGAACATTGCTGCATAATAAATAAATAAATAATATATATAAATAATAAATAATATATGGATTGATCGATGACTCAGTGTAAATCATGAAATTGTGTTTTTTTTGGAACGTTGGTGCAGTAAAATTTGGTGATATAAACACAATAATGATACCACAAATAAGTAAATCAATAAATACATAAAACATACGTTTCAAGAATTAGCATGTTGGCAATGACTGTTGCCTAAAACACCCTCTGGACTTCCACCCCTAAAACCTTTGATATAATTAGCAATGAGTCATGCAGTTATTACACATCAATAACTATTAACCCCTGTGTCATCATGTGGGGTACATACTGTTCTCAACAAACAAAAAAGAGCAATTAAGCAACCTTTATCTCCTTGTAGGGGTATCAGTATTTGATCTTGCTTTGTATGTAACAGAGACGGAATTACTGGTAAACAGAATACTGTCCATTTGGGAATAACCATTCTTAGAA
Source organism: Anguilla anguilla (assembly GCF_013347855.1). NCBI lineage: Eukaryota > Metazoa > Chordata > Actinopteri > Anguilliformes > Anguillidae > Anguilla > Anguilla anguilla. The sequence continues at coordinate 20,138,957 of NC_049209.1, forward strand.
GTACATAGTGCTGGTGAGACAGTCTGTAACTGGTCATGACCATGACAGGTTGCATTGTAAATCAGTGTTAGACGACCCTTTGGACCCCTTGATTACTATTTACTCCAATTAAGAACTGATTCATTGCCAAATTTTGAGGCTCAAAGGCAAAGCCTTTAAAAGAAAAGTCCATATCCTTGTGCATACTGACACAAGTTACACATTTTAAGACAGCAACAACTCATCTGGATGAAACTCTTCCTCTCTGGGTAAACCTATGGGCAATTATGAGTTGCCTTGCACAGCTGTCAACTTTGAACTTGATTCCAGAACATGTAATACATCACTGTATTAGTGTGAGATGTAACTGCAACTTTCGCTTCAGAACTGCAGTCCATTTAAATTGGATGTTTACATGGTTGCTTTCTAGATAGAAAGTGTTATGGCTTTTTTGTCCCCCAGAGGGTCTGCTGACTTTAGGATTTTCCAGCTAAAATTTGCTGAGCAACAATTTCTTTCACATTATAAAGAAATGATGAAGTATGTCACACAGTTGAGTCAAAGTAACATTGTAAGAACATTGTGTTAGTTGTGGGGAGCATTCCCATAGATTTCACTGTTACAATGACCGTCCAGACTTCTGAAGCATCTTCAGATGGACACACATTCACGCAAAATGCACTCGAGCGCGCACACGTGTGCAGAACACTCATAATGTAAGTGTTGGCACTGAACAAAGTCTCATGATAAATTTCATATCACTTTTGAAGGCAGGGGTGACATTTCTAAGTCATTGCCCCACAGAATTCTTATCCCGTTAGGCTATTGAAATACATGCTGGTCCCTGCGTGCTACTGACCCAACACGAGAGGCCGTGCCCACCGCTGGGTCCAAGCGGACAGCCGCCCCTCCGGAGGGGAAAGCAAACACCGACTCTGAACCTGAGCAAACACTACCAGCTAGGCCTGCAGACTGTGGCCAGGCAGTGGATCAATCACTGGGAGTAGGATAGCAGAGCAAACTAAATCCAAAAAGAAAAAAACCCAGACTTCCTCTTCTGCAGTTTCACTCAACTGCTCTATGTAATGGCGTATAGTCAAAAAGTATATTTAAATAAACTCAATATCTGATTTTGCTCCCGCTGCCTTTCAAGACATAACACTAAGCATTTGTACATGTGGGTTGTGCATATTTGCTTGGGGAACGTGTTCTTGTTTACTGAAGGTTTATATTCAAACACTGAAAAAAAAGACCACCTGTGGCACAAATATGATAAATTTGAAATGATTTAGGCCAGCAAGCTTGAAAGGGTCCAGGATTTCAGAAATCAGAGGGAAATGCTATATGTTGCCAAATCTTTGCTGAAGGATTATATCCAAAATGGTGGGCAGGCCTAAAATCTCAGCTAAAGGTATTTGACAAAGTCTGCTCCCTTTCTGAAAGGCCAGAGATGATACTGAGAGGACAGTATCTCTTACTTGGGTTCGGCTTTGCTTTGACAGGCTGTGTTAGTACACACGTCACTCCTTTTCTTTTCCCTTAATTGCTGTATTGTGCTCCGGCGCTTTCAAAGTGCAGAGCCTGTTTACAGTTGTTTGCCTTGGTAAATGGAGAGGTGATCCACAGAACAGCCGGTGGGTGTTTATGATTAACCACACAGTCAGTAACGCAGCGGTCATAAAAATGTACAAAACCGGAGCCCCTTTTCACGAAAACCAACAAAGCCGTTGTTCCCGAGGGAAGAGCCAGCAAGGGCTCCCTCCTCTCTAGAACAAGGAAGCACTTTCAGCCAGTGCCTGGCACCATAAAAGTGTTAAATTATAGGTCTTCGAGGGGGACATCAGCGGGACAAAGCCGGAGTGTCTGTGTCACCTGCTGTGTGCTGGGTACAAACTCGGGTCAGTCGCAGTCCTCCACAGTAGTGGCCGGGGAGAGCAAAACAATCTCAGCCACTCCCCCGCGTCTCGCCCTGCCTCCGTGCAGAACGCTTTTGTTGTGTCACACGGAATTTGCTCCACGTCACGCGTGCTCTGCCTCGCGGTCGGGACCATCTGGGACCACAGGACCAAAACCAGCACCTGGAAAAACAGAGAAACAGAACTTCTTGGTGTGATGTCAATGGCAGGAGCCTTGTGCTCGTGTGTCATGGCAGGGGGCATGGGAAGGGTGATAATTTAGCCGCACAAGTTTTTGTTGTGCTGGTCGAGGTGTTCTTCTTAATCCCGTGAATGCTGAAGTGCCTGTTTGTGTTCCGCAGCCGGGGGATGGGTCGGGGAATGCCTTGTTTGGTGATTTAAGACCTGAACAGTGACACAAAAACAATAAATCTTGTTTTTTTATTACATGTGTAGATGCATGGAGAGACCAAGCAGCGCGGCAATGCAACAGAAGCTAAAGCATTTCGAGAGCGGACAGGCTGTGTTGAATTACTACTTTCTCCCCCCCACCGCTGTAAGGAATTTAGGATTCTTCCAGTGATTGGAGACCATATTCCCAGACACTCAGATCCTGCTGGTGCTATCAACGTTTCACTTTTCGAGAATACGTAATGTTTTGAGAAACACAGAATGTGACATTTATGCAGGGAAAGGGCCCGCTTTCTACCACACAGTGTTGAGGTAACCATAGGGATTGTTTTCATTCCATATGCAAGACCCGGGAAATCACGCCCTGGTGTCCTACCTGACTTGTGGGTTCACAGAAACAAATCTTTGCATCTTTAGAGCCATAACACAGCTGTGGGCGCATGCCCTGTCCTCATGTAATCCATTACTAATCTCGTCTTTCACCTTTTGCTTCTTTACTGTAAAGGCATAAAACTACTCTTTGCAGTTCCATTTTGGGGCCTACATATACAGGGGATTGTCTGATTGAGAGGGTGTAGAGGAAGCCCTCAGATGAGGCTCCTGAAAAACAAACACCGTAAGCCTGTAAGTGTACAAGATGTTAATGGAAAAATAATCCTGTTATGCTTTTCAAAATGGAAATTAAATGCAAGGATATTTGGGTGCAGCCTTTACACTTTGAGTTATGGAACTGTATTTTTGAAATGAGGAAAACAGATGTATTTCACAGCAGAGTGCTCTATAAATAAGGGTTCCCTTGATGCAAGAATGGTTAAAAGTAGTCAAAAAAGTAGTCAGATCTTTAAAATTGTAATTATTTTGAAGCTGAATAACCTTTGTGTCTCACTCTTCACAATAACACGTCTTAACTTATACCGGAGTGAATGCAAAATGTTTGTGGGGAATCAATATATGAGTTAACCATAAGGGAACACTAGCAAGCACAAGGTACTGTTCTCTGTTCTGTACTAATGGTGTTTCGCTCATCCCTGCCTGTATACATGCCTCTCATGGCCAAAGACCACCAAAACAAACCATTAAACAACAGTTAGAAAAAGAGTAACATAGTTAACAATATCACTTAACAACCTAACTGGTGGAATAAAAACTGTATTACTCTAGAATGTACACCAGGGAGAGACTTAGTCTGTAGTATGATTAAAAGCGAACACTTGCCTGTCCCCCCAAGACAATTTTTAAGAGTGTGACTGTACAGAATGTACATGTAACAAGTGATTAATGGGAATTTCAACCTTTTTATTCAATCTAAAAGCTGAAATTCTAGAAATGCTAAAAATTAGCTGAGTGGTTAGGGAATGCAAGGGGCTGTGTTTGTGTGTATGCATATGTGTGTGTGCTTGTGTATGTGTGTGTGCATGTGTTTGTGTGTGCATGCTTGCGCGTATGCATGCGTGTGTGCATGTGTGTGAGTGCAGTGTATGTACGTGCATGCGTTTGTGTGTGTGTGTGTATGTGCATGTGGTAGGTGAGTGTGTGAGTGTGTGTGTGTGTGTGTGGGGGGGGGTGTATGTCTGTGTGTGTGTGTGCGCAAGTGTGTGTTTGCGCATGTGTGTGTGCAAAGGGGTCGGTGTTGCCAGGCCTCCCTGAGCCCTGGTGAGGGCCTCTCTCCCAGTCATGGGTGAGGGGGGGGGGTACCCCTTTGTGTCACTGATTTACAGCAGCTGTCTGAATGGTGGGCTGCGGGGAGGGCACTTCTGGCACACCAGTATTACACCCTGAGACTGTGACCTGTTTGAACCTGGTATTTCTGCTCAGCGCAACAAGTATATTTAATTGTTACCACTGTAATTACAGATTAGCTGGCCGACGGCGCTTATCAAAGAGGCAAAGCATGGTGTAATGTTAGGCAATGAGTCATAAGTGTACATTGCAGGGTGAAGAACACGTACGTGGGCTACAGTGGGAGGCTGCATGACGGTGAGTAAAGAAAGGTGAGAATTCAAAAGAAATCAAGAAGTAAATATGCGCATACACAAACACACACACACACACAGACTCACGCATACACACCTGCACGGACACACACATGCACTTGCACACACACACACGCACAAAGTCATTGCACCTGGTGAAGTGGCACCGAAACAGCTCTTGGCAGGCTCCATGAGTGCGTGACCATACCCTTTCTCCCTTCCCCCAGCACGCCCTTAGATGAAAATCTCATCTTTACATAACAGTGGAGGTAGAGTAAGGCCTCATTAACCATCAAAATGAGTCAGGTCCCTGCAGCTTTTGAATATGTATGGGTGTGCAGGTAATTCGGCTGATTCACTGGTATGTGTGTTTAATTCAGGAAACCTGGCTCCACAATCCTGTGAATCTAGGACAAAGATGTCTTCTTGTGTGGGAAGCCCTGCCTCCCCAGAGAAGTGGTCCCTTAAAATGTCAAAGTACAGATTTCTTGGCTACCAAGATCTTTGGGAAGAAAGTACACCCTCAGGAAAACAACTTGCATTCTGTATGTGGAGGTTTATAAATGCTTATGGAGGTCTAAATACTGACACTGCAGTTAGCATGGTGTTAGCGTGGTGTTAAGTGCTAAGGAACTGGGCTCGTAACCCCAGGACAGCATGCAGAATTCCCAAGTGGAGTGACTACTGCCGTACCCTCGAGCCTGGTACTTGACTTGAGTTGCCTCACTAAAGCAGCCAGCGTAGGAGTGGATCATATGTGAGAATGTGACTGAAGACCAGTCCTTCCAGCCAAGTAAATAAACAACGTAATGCAAGGCCGGCTCCAGGATGGGACCAGGAGACGAGTGGCTTCCTAAAAGCGGTGATTTGCGTGAAGGCGTGCCCTCGGGGAGACGCCCGTGCGGTGGCCGTGCCGCCGCCCCGTCCGGCAGCCTCCGCTCGGAGTCTGTGCAGATGCAGCGCTTCTGCGGCGGGAGATACGTGTCAGCGGAGGAGGGCGACGTGGGCAGAGTGCCCGTGGGCCTGCGCATGGCGGGGGGAAAAAAAAAAACCACCTCAAAATCTCATCCGCCGACACTTTCCGAGGAAGTGTTTATGACAGGAACACGGAGGGCTGTCGCACGGGCGTGCGGCTTCTGTCTCTGCACACAGCAGCGCTCCCAGTACCCGTCAGTCAACCTCAGCCGCTCGCTCTCCCAGGGCCGCCACCAGCCCAGAAGCGAGAGGCGAGTGTGATATTTGCGGCAGACACTCCTCCGGTTATCTTTGTTTGCGCGCCGAACATCCTGTTCATTTGTCCAGCTGGCTCGGGTGACAGTTGAAGTTTACACACCTGTGTGCTCTATGTCACAATAAGCATCCTCTTGTTTGTTCATTTATTTTTGTTACACAGCAGAGAGAGCAAAATTAGCACAATGAAGCTTCAATGTACTGGAATGCTCAGCTTTAGAAAAAAGAAACTGAAATTGGCTGTCTTTTTCTGCTTAAACCCCAAGAGTGAGTCTCCAGCTTTAGTGACAGAAAAGCATGTGGTATAATTGAGTGCCTTAATCTTTAGTCCAGACTGATGCATGAGGAGGAGGGAAAGGCAATGGAAAGGGGGGGGGGTGTCTCTTTCTTATTTATGTAACTAGTCCCAGTTCCTCCCTGGTCATTAATGAATACACGTGACTGACTTGAGGCCAATGAACAGAGCTCCTGCATATCCAGGCCAGGGGGGTGGTGATGTTGGTATGGGGGAGTGCTGAGCTGAGTTCCAGGAGCTCAGGCCTGCTTGGAGGAGTGGGAGGAGCCTGGCAAACCCTTGTATCTGCAGCTTCCTGTCAGGAGCCCAGGCTGATGTGGCAGGGCAGTGTCCGTTCCTGTGTCTATCAGCACACTAAGCAAGGATGTGTCTGTGTCTGTGTCTGTGGCAATGATTCCAACATGTGCCGTTTACATTAGCTCGCAATTAACTTTTTTTTTTTACAATCGTAAACAAACACTGGTCAATACAGAGATCACCAAAACAAAAAAAAAAGTAAGTTAAAAATTGCTTTGTAAAAAAATTCATGTTAAAATATATAATTTTAGATTGAATCTGGGCCTGTGTGTGTGTGTGTGTGTGTGCATTCTGTTTTATGGAGACATGAGCTCCATAAAACAGAATGAGACAAGTTCAGTCACTTGTGGTGTGTCCTTGGCTTTAACTTTGCAGATTTAAGCAACTGCTACTTTAGTTGCCATTGGTTTACAGTGCACTGTGAATTCAGTGGTGAAAGTATGGACAAAAAATGGTGTAAATGGGGAAAATAAGATGGAAGGTACAACACATGAGAGGCCTTGGTGTGTTTGACTATGGATGTAATGGTGGCAACTTGAGAGACACAATTTCTGATTACAAATTTGGAGAAAAGAAAAAGGGGAAAGAACGTTTGCCACTGCCCCTCCTCAATTCCTGTTTGTGGGAGGATCCATGTTTACTATAGCCCCAAGGCACCCATTAGACACGGGGAAAGAAAATCACATTTTAGTGGACATGTTTGCAATATGTGGTATTTCTGTAAAACCCTCTAAAGTTTCTGGGTGTGTGCGTGTGGGGGGAAGGGAGATACAGGAAAGAAAGGAAAGCTGAAAACCAGCTGGTAATGAAAAGACATTAAGAGCAAGGCATTCTGGGTAGAGCACAGCTGAAAAGCTGTGACTGGTGATTCGGACCCTTGCAGCGTATCGTGATGTGGTCACAAGAGCATCAAATGTGATTGGCTGTGTGGCATGGCTCTCTAGGGATTGTGGGCTCCACTCTGTTTCAATTACCATCACCCATCTGTCCTGTGATTGCACATGCACACTCAAGTGACTCTCAGCGCGTATACTTACTACCTTCCACTGAAACCCAAACCACAAACGCCCCTTCCCTCAGCAAGAAAATGAGCTCCCTCCCCTTATGGAAAATAAAATATAATAAGCGTTTAGCCATTAGTGCGATAGTGAAGCTATGTTTGATAATTGCAATGTCATACTATGGGTATCTGGCTGTAGTATTGACAGTGACAGTGAGCTCCCAATAACTGCATATCTGATAACTGCACTCCCTTAGTATCGGTGTGCACACGGTCCGGGCCCTTTAAATGTATTTTACTGACTGTACTGTACTGTAATTACTGTGGCTGTCTACTGTAATGGCACTGTACTTCGGTGCTGAGGGTGGCTGGATGTAAATATGGACTGAGGCTGAGGCTATCCCAGCATTGGTCAGCAGCGAGGGTGTTCTGGGCAGCCTGGCCCCTTTGGCCAGCCGCGCATACTGTAGGTTTACCGTGGGGACCGTCGGCAGCTGCAGCACCGCCAGCCGCACGTCGTTTGCACGGAGGCTCCGGCTAACGGCTTCCAGATGCGCTCGCTCAGGGCTCGCAAGTTCAAAGCGGAGAGCGAGGGGAGGGAGGCGGGGAGGCATTTGTTGCGGCGGCGACAGAATGCAGCCGGGCCATCACTGAAGGGAGCCACGCTCACCCATTCCAGCCAGCTCCGGTACTCGCCTCTATGGAAAACCCCTTAGAGGAAGAAGAAGAAAAAAAAGAAAACAAAGAAAAAACTTTTGATTACTAAAATAAACAAACCTGTCAGGACATATCCCACGTGTGTAAAATGAAAGCGAGAAGTCATTTTCCTGCTATAACAGACCTCAATGAAAGAAGAAATAAAATGCTGACTTAAAACATGAGGCATGGTGTAACTACCCTTTAACAGCGTGACTTTTACTTAAGTCCTTTTAGTTACGTATCTAGGAAATTGCCTTTACAGTATTGAAGCGCTTAGCTGGTTCAGTTCGGCATGTCGAGTTAACACATCTGGAATTTGTCTCACAGTTCCAGAAATGATCACATTTACTGACATCAAGGTTCCAAGCAAGCCCTGAGATCTGAGAAGCAGCCACAGCTAGAGCAACGCTCGCTCTCTTCTCCTGCTTGCTTGGAACCCATCAATTTTGTATGTTCTGTTTTTTTCTGAGAAAACTGAGTGCCAATTCGCTCCAGCTCACCTGCTGTACCACATGAAGATTAGATACTGTGCCGCTCTTTTATTTTGTCAACATAAGTTTGGAGCAGAGGGTCTCAATTTAAGCTTAAAAAGAGGCTTGTTGGAGGGTTAATCACACAAATTAGGCAAGAATTCCTGCATAACTAGTCTGGCAGACACAACCCCCTGCCCCCCCCCCCCCCCCCCCCCCCCCCCCCCCCCCCCCCCCCCCCCCGCAAAGAAATAATTATTTTGATTGGTATCATTTGATACACTTTCATAATTGCAGTCTTTGTAGTATTATTATTATTTTTATTATTTATTTTTTATAGGCCGCTAAAAGGAATAAAACCTTCCTCTCGCAGCTGTGATGATGTTTCCTCCTGCAATTATTTTTCATGTGTGAAAGTGACTGAGGTGTGAGTCTGAGAACCAGAGATGTGGAGCCTTTTGAGGCACCCCATGGAAAAGCATTGATTTGGCACACAGCTGAACACAGTCAACACAAAAGGACAGGATTTAATGAGATTGCGCAATCCCCACAGTGATGACAGCCTGGCTTTTATTTTTAACATTCTTGTTGCATTCTGTTTGATTAATTAAAAAAATAATTTGTAACAGTTGGATGTAGAGTACGGAGGCTTCAGAGTAGCAGGGCTATTGGCCAAACAGAGCTACAGTTGGAGCAGAAGTACAGTATCAGTAGAGCTACAGGAGAAGCAGGGCTATAGGGTGAACAGGGTTATGATTGGAGCAGGGCTATTGAGGGAGTTGGGTTACAGGGGAAGATGGGTCACAGGGGGAGCAGGGCTATAGGGGGAGCAGGGCTATGGAGGGAGTTGGGTTATAGAGGAATATGTGTTTCAGGGGGAGCAGAGCTATAGGTGGAGCTGGGCTTTTGGGGGAGTTGGGTTATTGTGGGGGGGGGGGGGTTACAGGGGGAGTTGGATTACAGGGGAGCAGGACTATGGTCGGAGTGTGCATTGGGGGAGTTGGGCACAGGGATGTTGGGTTACAGGGGGAGCAGGACTATGGTCTTATCCTAGATACTGTACCTCTGTACCAGATACCTCAGACGTTCTCAGAAACGCCCCCCTGACCAGGAAAATACATAAATATTGTGTTTGCTTGGAAATACAAGACAGAAATTCAGTTATTATTTCACAGCTTCGAGTTGCCAAGTAGGAGGAAACTGACATCATTCAAAATGACTGAAATGTCAGAATACAAAATAACAGTAACAGCCGTTAATTTCAGTTAACATGGGGAGCAGGGTATAGGGGGAGTTGGGCTATAGAGGGAATTTGGTTAAAAGTGGAGTAGGGCTACAATGGGAGCAGTAGTACAAAGGAAGTTTCAAGTGTGATTGATTTCAGGGTGAGCAGATCTTGAACCTAATTCAAAGTTAACCTAACCTATCATTATTTGTTATATACGCTTTCTTGTTTGGTCTTCTGGAAATGTTAAAGGTAAAAAAATATTTGTCTGTTAAGTCAATTTACGGAGCACTGGAATACAGGAAGACCCATTTGCACTGTGAGCCAAGCCCCTCCACACCACACACACACACACACACATGCACACACCCTACACTGCATCACCCATGTGGGTTTTGCCCTCTTATAAATGAAAGACTTGCCTCTGTGCCTGCAGCAATGCAGATGTGACGTTTTTTTTCTTTCATGGGTGGGGGGGGGGGGGGTGTCTTTCCTTCGACTGACAATAATAAGTACCCTCACCGGCGGGGGCTATAATTACACACCTTCTCTAAACAGCACCATGGCGGCATCTTTCATGCCCTCTGCTCTGACACAGGTGAAGCACTGTGCCACCACACGGATCTTAGGCTGGCTTTTAATGGCAGAGGGGTGCCACATATTGCAGGGTCTGATCTGAGTCTCTTATGAAGAACTGAGGCAGTGATCATAGCGCTGGCACAACATCAATCGAGGATTTCAGAGGGCAGAGTCTAGAGCTGACAGCCTTTTAACAGAGGCGGTATGCATGCTCGTGTAGCCCAGGACGGGACGTGTGGAAACTTCTGTGTTGCAGTAACTTATAAATGAGAGAGAACCTGCAAGAGGTACACATCAAAATGTCTAGTGTTAAATCAAGTTTTATTGAGTACATTTCACTAAGTTAGGATGTAATTCACTCAGAGAATTTTTTAGTGAAGCAAAGTTCACAAAGAGAGAGAAAGAGAGAGAGAGAGAGGGGGGGGGGGAAGAGGAGCTGAAATCAATTAATATTTCTTTATACCATGACAATATTTGTCTGTAACTACTTTGACACTTGCAAATAAATACAAATATTAGTTTTTCTAAATACAGTCACAGTTTAGTAAGTTCTGTTCTCTGCAAAAATGAACTTGCCAAACTTTTGTTGAAGAAAAAAGAACACTTGGATTTTCTAACTTTCAAATGTTTATTGAATCCAGGCCAGAGACAGAGAGAGAAGGAGAAATACAGATACACAGACAGACTGAGCGAGAGAAGAAGATAGAGGGAAAGAATGTGAAAACATGGAAGACCAATGGAGTGACACAGAAAGAGAGACTGAGTTAATGAGAGTGTAACCCCATCACGCTACACTAAAAAGAACCATGTGTGAGACAGAGTGAGTGAGAACGACAGAGAAAGAGAGACTGGGGATAAACAGAGGGAGAAACAGAGCAGAGAATGAGCGAGAAGAGGAGAAAGAGAAAGAGAGAGAGAGCTGTGAAATTGGAGAATTGGTAAGAGTTTGATGCTGGCCTATTGTCGGGTGAAGAGCAGGTCAAACAAGATTACATTACGCTTCAGACTTGAACTTGAGATGACATCAAAGCTTTTAAAAAAAGCTACATGAAAGAGAGGAACCCATTGATTTTAATAGCAGGGATATTGACAACAGCAACAGAGAAATGATACTCGTTCAGTCTTTTTTATTTAACAATGCAGACTTTTAATGGGTATTGAGATATTGTGAAGTATTATGATTATAACCCTGAACCAAAAAAACAGATAAAACAAGATTATTTTTTTTACAAATCATGCCACGAGGATTGTCTCAAAAATCCACAAATAAATACAAGCGACAGGTGATGAGCAAATGTGAACCAGTTGCATTTATATGTGGATTAGCTGCATTTATTTGTGGATCAGTTACGTTTATTTATTTTTGAGACAATAATACAACCCCCCCCCCCCTCCGACCGACCCTCAGGGATATTTTCTACTAAATTCAAGACAGGAGGTTATGTCATGATTTCACTCCCTGAAATCTATATCCCAGCCTCCCATAATCAGGAATATCAGAGGGGTGATGGGGCGGAGGTCGCTGCAGTGTCGTCCATCTGTTTGGAAGAGCACAGACTGGCACAAACATCCTCAGGAGTGTTAAGTGTTAAGATGACCACCACTATCACTGCACCTGCCGGGTGAACTTATAATGTAGGAAGACTACAGGCGCCCCATCAACTAGGGAATTTGCTGTTACCAGCTATGCTGTCCCTCTTGTGGATCTGGCAGCTATAGTCTGTGTCTACGGTCAGGCCACAAGAAAGTCTAATGACAAGAACAGGCTATTGTGTAAAGTCTGCTCTACAGGGCTGGATCTAGAAGTGGGCAGGGGTGGGCAATGCCCACCTAAATTTCTGCTGTGCCCACCCAATTGGTCAACTTTATTATGCGCCAATTTTGGACCCAGCTCTGCACTCTCTTGACTGCTTACTTATTTATTTTTTAAGTGCCCTGAACTGATGTCCCCCTTACCTTACTTTTTTTAGCAGTAAAATTACATTAATTCTAGGGTGTGTTTTTCTCTATATCCTCATGCTACAATCGACTGTAAATCCACATTTTAAAGCTGATATTTTAAAAATGTTCTTCCCGGGGGGGCATACCCCCGGACCCCCCTAGGGGGTTCACATCTTCGTCACCTTTTTCACCCCTGATCAGTTTGCATCCCTGTACACCTTCCCTTCCCACTTCGGACCAACACAGTGCAGTCAGCAGTGTAGTTCCTGCTGCTGGAAATCATCTATATCTGAATAATAGTGCACCATCCCAACCAACAATACGTCTTGTTCGTTTAATCCAAGCTAGTACCGAAAACACCAGGAAAACAGCTCAACGCTGTAGTATAGCCCACTGTGTAAAAAGGTGCCCACCCCAAATTTCTAATTGCCCCCCCAATCCGAGCAGTCTAGATCCGGGCCTGCTGCTCTAGGACAATTTTAAAGGGTTTCCACTACAAATCTTGGTGAGCTTTTTCATGCATCCATGACTGAATAAATATTTCCTTGTGTAGTATTAGTTAAAATTGACATTCAACTAATCTCTACCTGTTCACTCTTGTTCTATTGAAAGAGATATACAAATATTGGATTATCTTTATTAGACATATTATTGTCTTAAAACTATTCTTGAGAAAAAAATATATGTACGTATTAGAGAGATATTAAATGAATGCCCCTGTCCATTAAAATTATTGGGGGAGCTTTCTTAACCACATCTGGTTGTTCTGGCCCCAGGCAATGCTTAACCTGGGTGTTAAAACAAAACTATATTTTGCTCAAGATTTCACACCTGTTTTCTTAACCCTGGGCCAGCACCTGGCCAGGGGCAACAAAAGCCATTGCATTCATAGTGTTTCCTGTAGATCCTGAGCTAACATTTGATAAATATTCATGAAACAACATGGGTAAACATGAATAAACATGAAAATGTCTAATGTTGCACCCATGGATATCAGGAACCCCTGCTGGCATTTCAACACCTGGGGGAAGCATGAGGAAAATGGCGGACCAGATGCCAAAGTGTGCGGAGGAGACATGCAAAACAGAGAAACCACAGAGAGCCACGTCAGTTTGCAGGGAATTTTGAATGTGATTCCGGTTTGTCAGCTCAAAGTTCTTGACAGATTGCCAATGGTAGCTAACTACCAGACAGACTTTGCTGAGAACGTGTGATGCTACACAACCTCAGCAACAACTACCAGCACAAGCAATATGACGAATATCAGTGAGACATATAACACTGTGGTTGGACAGTCTTGTCCGCATCCAAGACCTTGTCATGACCCATGGGCCCTGTAGGTGATTTTGTGAGTTAATGCTGACAAGCTGTTGCTATTTCTGCCATGACGTGAAAATCAGCGCTGTCCTACTTCTGAAAATGCAGGTGTGGATTGAAAGAGAGACTAAAAAGGCCTTCACCCTAATTCAAGCCAAACACACAAGTTTTAAGAGATATTTTCACTTGTATCTGTCTATTAGCACAAGTTGTGTTTCCCCCACATTTTTTTGTGAATGATCATGTCCAAAATGTGTCCTGAACTTTGATTTGCAATTAAAAACGATTGTTAGTTTTTTTTTATTATTCACAAACACAGTTTGGTGAGTTAAGAAGTTGCTGTACTTAACTCACCACAATGTGAAGCAACAAAACCTTCACTTTATGATTTTTTTCCAAGCCGAAGTTCAGACTTGCGTGTTGATTGAATCCCCAGTCTAAGAGCACAGAGCGGTCAGGAGTTATTAGTGTTAGGTAACAGCTCCCACAAGCCAAAAACAGCAGAATCATGAATGATTTCCCAGGACCAAGTCTGAGAAACCACGCTGGGCCATAACCACCCATTAAAGTGCCACTTGATGTAGCTCGACGTCATCGGCATCCTCAGCCAGGAGGACCGATGGCGGCAGACCCTGCTCAGAGGTGGTCTCACGATTGTTCTCCCTCTCCACGGCTGAGATGAACTCTGCTTTTCCACTGTAAATCAAGCAGAGAGTCTTCCTGAGTAACCCAATAGCATGTCGGTGCCATGCCAGGCCCGGGGGGCGGGGCTGGCTATGCATGGAGGACGCCTGCGGGGTTCATCGGCTGGAGAAACTGTACTGTGAGCTGTGAGCCGTCCACAGCTCCCCAGTGAGCCGTTACTCTTACCTTCCAAGGAACTGCGGAAACGCGCTCCACGTTTTCTGGCTCAGAATACATTCGTTGTGTTCCCACTGCAGCTGCAGAAACTGTGAGTCTTACTGCAGTGCACATTTAGGCAAGAACTTATATAACAATACGACTTTTTCAATGAATGCACTCGTCCTTTTGAGCAAAATACCTGTATGATATTAGTATGCACATATAGCATAAAATGGAACGTGCTGCTAAAGCATCAATACTCTGCATGGTCAGGAATGCAATCTTGAATCCGCCAGAGCTGACTGTGGCTGGTACTCTGGCAGGATGGTGCTTAATTGACATAGTGATTCTTAGAGTGGGCTTTTGGTTTTTGTCTGCAGGGTATTTCCAGCCTCACTACCTAGCTGACTGGTGAATTTGAACCCACAATAAGCCTATGCTAACACTGCAGTTGTCTAATGCAAGTTGGAGAATTGTAGCCTGTAACAAACAATATATACCACAGGCAAATATTACTACAGAATGAAAAACAAACTGGTGAGATGTGGTGACATGCGGTGAGATGTGATTCTTTGCAAATAAAAAATCCCTCAAATTTGTGAAATATGCTTACAGTAAATGACAAATATTTGATTGACAAATCTCTGCAAAAACACTCCTGCTTATACATTTGATGTGCCACATAACAATTATTGGCCCATATATAAACATAATAAGCCAACATAACTGGAGTTGCCAGCAGTGATTACGTTTCCCCACCCTTTAGTTGACATTTATTACCGGAGGTAAACTACCTGAAGGGCAGGACACACAGGTTTTCTTTCAGAAGGCCGTGGGTGAATTGTGTGTGGTCTCGACATCCTATAAAAGGAAGTTATAAAAGTTGTATTAGGGGGAACTGAACAGGATCTTGTTTTACACTTACTAAAGAATCTCCCTGAAGTCCAGGTTGAGGGCATATCACAGAACTAGAAAGGGGGAGGAATCTGCGATCATCTGTTGTTTTTTTATGTGCAGACCCCTGCTTTCCCCATGGAAACGGAAACTCGCAGGGTATAAAGTAGACGGAAGACGTTCAGTGTAACAGCAGAGGAGTTAAACGTGTATTCACAGGTTTACCTGAGGCTCTTTAAGAGAAGAGCTTCCTGGTCAGATTTAGGAGTGGTGCAGCTGTGATTTACACGCGATGCCTGCCTCCACTCTCATGAATGGAGATTGACATTTTCAAGTGAAATATCAAGCCAGGAGATTTTAGCCTGAAAGCATATTCTATAAAAACTATGACTGATGTGAGACAAGTGTACTTGCATGATAATTACATGATAAAAACAGAAATGATTGAAATCCCTAAAATGAAAAAAACAAACATAATCAAAAAATAAAAAACAATACAAACTGATTTTGGGATGTTGTATTGTACATATGTAAATTAACAAGGCAATGATTTTCTGACTTTTGTGAAATCATAGCAAAAAACTAAACAAAACAAACAAACAAACAAACAAACAAAAAAACCTGAATATCAACTTCAAAGCTGAAAATGGATTCAAATTCTGACTAACATAGCCCACTTTCAGCACTCCTAAGATTTATTCACAGTGCTTCACATGAAGCTTGTGTTTAAAGAAAAAAATAATTAAGAAAAAACTGACAAATGAAAGAAAGAACTGCACAAAACTGCAATATGATACCTCTGACAGAGAAAGGTAATGGAGAATTTACAGGAAGCTAAGCCAATTATGTGCTCCTAATAGTATTACCACAGCCAATTTTCGTTTGAAATATGAGCATAGTTCCTATCTACTCTCAAAATGTTAGAAATGTATATTTTAATATACATGCATATATATATATATATATATATATATATATAGCAAAATGTATTAAGTATATTTGAACTAAGACTAGCAGGAGAATGTTAAAAAATTTCTTAGTACTGACTGAAGCCTTGGCCCCGCCTTCAAGTAATTTTGTAGCATACTGCCAAGGCACTTCTACACTGTATGGGTGATAATTCAAGTAAAAGCAGAGGCCTCCCTGGTTATTCTCATGCAAACGTTTTTAAATGAACTAATGTCAGAGGGAGTGACTTGTCATGGCGGCAGCGGATCTAAAGAAAATAACATGCATGATGATTAAAGCAATATCAGTTGACACCACTGAAATAAATCTAATGAAAGTTGTATAAGTCAAGAAGACTTGAAGATTTACTGTAAAAAAAAACAGCATTTATTACAAATTTTGTATGGTCATAGGTACACATGCTAGCAGAGATTATTTTTGGTTTATTCAAAATCATTAACAAACCCATGTCCTAACCATTCTTCAAGCTGCTAAACACAACCGTATACTTGCCTCAACCCTCAGATTTACCGTTTTCCTAACCCTAACCCTAACCCTAACCCTAGCTGAACCCTAGTTTGAGCACTGAACCCTAATTGAAGCCATTGGTACCTTTGAAAACATCAGAAAACCCATTTAAAATTGATGGAAAACAAGGACAATATCATGCATACTATAATACAAATGCAAAATAATATGTTTGAGGTCATTTAAAAAACAAAAATGTTTCCCTATAAAATATGCGTTAATTAGACATTCTATATGGTCATAGGTACACATGCTAGCAGAGATTTTTTTTGGTTCATTCAAAATCATTAACAAACCCATGTCCTAACCTTTCTTCAAGCTGCTAAACACAACCGTATACTTGCCTCAACCCTCAGACTTACCGTTTTCCTAACCCTAACCCTAACCCTAACCCTAGCTGAACCCTAGTTTGAGCCCTGAACCCTAATTGAAGCCATTGGTACCTTTGAAAACATCAGAAAACCCATTTAAAATTGATGGAAAACAAGGACAATATCATGCATACTATAATACAAATGAAAAATAATATGTTTGAGGTCATTTAAAAAACAAAAATGTTTCCCTATAAAATATCCGTTAATTAGACATTCTATATGGTCATAGGTACACATGCTAGCAGAAATTTTTTTTGGTTCATTCAAAATCATTAACAAACCCATGTCCTAACCTTTCTTCAAGCTGCTAAACACAACCGTATACTTGCCTCAACCCTCAGACTTACCGTTTTCCTAACCCTAACCCTAACCCTAACCCTAGCTGAACCCTAGTTTGAGCCCTGAACCCTAATTGAAGCCATTGGTACCTTTGAAAACATCAGAAAACCCATTTAAAATTGCTGGAAAACAAGGACAATATCATGCATACTATAATACAAATGAAAAATAATATGTTTGAGGTCATTTAAAAAACAAAAATGTTTCCCTATAAAATATGCATTTATTAGACATTCTATATGGTCATAGGTACACATGCTAGCAGAGATTTTTTTTGGTTCATTCAAAATCATTAACAAACCAATGTCCTAACCTTTCTTCAAGCTGCTAAACACAACCGTATACTTGCCTCAACCCTCAGACTTACCGTTTTCCTAACCCTAACCCTAGCCCTAACCCTAGCTGAACCCTAGTTTGAGCCCTGAACCCTAATTGAAGCCATTGGTACCTTTGAAAACATCAGAAAACCGATTTAAAATAGATGGAAAACACGGAAAATATCATGAATACAGTTATACAAATGCAAAATAATAGATTTGAGGTTATTTATAAAACAAAAAATGTTTTCCCTAAAAGAAATGCATTTATAAGACATTTTGTATGGTCATAGGTACACATGCTAGCAGAGATTTTTTTTGGTTCATTCAAAATCATTAACAAACCCATTTCCTAACCTTTCTTCAAGCTGCTAAACACAACCGTGAACTTGCCTCAACCCTCAGATTTACCGTTTTCCTAACCCTAACCCTAACCCTAACCCTAGCTGAACCCTAGTTTGATCTCTGAACCCTAATTGAAGCCATTGGTACCTTTGAAAACATCAGAAAACCCATTTAAAATAGATGGAAAACAAGGACAATATCATGCATACTATAATACAAATGCAAAATAATATGTTTGAGGTCATTTAAAAAACAAAAATGTTTCCCTATAAAATATGCGTTTATTAGACATTGTATAAGGTCATAGGTACACATGCTAGCAGAGATTTTTTTTGGTTCATTCAAAATCATTAACAAACCCATGTCCTAAGCATTCTTCAAGCTGCTAAACACAACCGTATACTTGCCTCAACCCTCAGACTTACCGTTTTCCTAACCCTAACCCTAACCCTAACCCTAGCTGAACCCTAGTTTGAGCCCTGAACCCTAATTGAAGCCATTGGTACCTTTGAAAACATCAGAAAACCGATTTAAAATTGATGGAAAACAAGGTAAATATCATGAATACAGTAATACAAATGAAAAATAATAGATTTGAGGTCATTTATAAAACAAAAAATGTTTTCCCTAAAAAAAAATGCATTTATTAGACATTTTGTATGGTCATAGGTACACATGCTAGCAGAGATTTTTTTTGGTTCATTCAAAATCATTATCACACCCATGTCCTAACCATTCTTCAAGCTGCTAAACACAACCGTATACTTGCCTCAACCCTCAGACTTACCGTTTTCCTAACCCTAACCCTAACCCTAACCCTAGCTGAACCCTAGTTTGAGCCCTGAACCCTAATTGAAGCCATTGGTACCTTTGAAAACATCAGAAAACCGATTTAAAATTGATGGAAAACAAGGTAAACATCATGAATACAGTTATACAAATGCAAAATAATAGATTTGAGGTTATTTATAAAACAAAAAATGTTTTCCCTAAAAAAAATGCATTTATTAGACATTTTGTATGGTCATAGGTACACATGCTAGCAGAGATTTTTTTTGGTTCATTCAAAATCATTAACAAACCCATGTCCTAAACATTCTTTAAGCTGCTAAACACAACCGTATACTTGCCTCAACCTTCAGACTTATCGTTTTCCTAACCCTAACCCTAGCCCTAACCCTAGCTGAACCCTAGTTTGAGCCCTAAACCCTAATTGAAGCCATTGGTACCTTTGAAAACATCAGAAAACCGATTTAAAATTGATGGAAAACAAGGTAAATATCATGAATACAGTAATACAAATGAAAAATAATAGATTTGAGGTTATTTATAAAACAAAAAATATTTTCCCTAAAAAAAAATGCATTTATTAGACATTTTGTATGGTCATAGGTACACATGGTAGCAGAGATTTTTTTTGGTTCATTCAAAATCATTAACAAACCCATGTCCTAACCTTTCTTCAAGCTGCTAAACACAACCGTATACTTGCCTCAACCCTCAGACTTACCGTTTTCCTAACCCTAACCCTAACCCTAACCCTAGCTGAACCCTAGTTTGAGCCCTGAACCCTAATTGAAGCCATTGGTACCTTTGAAAACATCAGAAAACCCATTTAAAATTGATGGAAAACAAGGACAATATCATGCATACTATAATACAAATGAAAAATAATGTTTGAGGTCATTTAAAAAACAAAAATGTTTCTCTATAAAATATGCATTTATTAGACATTCTATATGGTCATAGGTACACATGCTAGCAGAGATTTTTTTTGGTTCATTCAAAATAATTAACAAACCCATGTCCTAAACATTCTTTAAGCTGCTAAACACAACCGTATACTTGCCTCAACTTTCAGACTTACCGTTTTCCTAACCCTAACCCTAGCCCTAACCCTAGCTGAACCCTAGTTTGAGCCCTAAACCCTAATTGAAGCCATTGGTACCTTTGAAAACATCAGAAAACCGATTTAAAATTGATGGAAAACAAGGTAAATATCATGAATACAGTAATACAAATGAAAAATAATAGATTTGAGGTTATTTATAAAACAAAAAATGTTTTCCCTAAAAAAAATGCATTTATTAGACATTTTGTATGGTCATAGGTACACATGGTAGCAGAGATTTTTTTTGGTTTATTCGAAATCATTAACAAACCCATTTCCTAACCTTTCTTCAAGCTGCTAAACACAACCGTGAACTTGCCTCAACCCTCAGATTTACCGTTTTCCTAACCCTAACCCTAACCCTTACCCTAGCTGAACCCTAGTTTGAGCCCTGAACCCTAATTGAAGCCTTTGGTACCTTTGAAAACATCAGAAAACCCATTTAAAATTGATGGAAAACAAGGACAATATCATGCATACTATAATGCAAATGCAAAATAATATGTTTGAGTTCATTTAAAAAACAAAAATGTTTCCCTATAAAATATGCATTTATTAGACATTCTATATGGTCATAGGTACACATGCTAGCAGAGATTTTTTTTGGTTCATTCAAAATCATTAACAAACCCATGTCCTAACCTTTCTTCAAGCTGCTAAACACAACCGTATACTTGCCTCAACCCTCAGACTTACCGTTTTCCTAACCCTAACCCTAACCCTAACCCTAGCTGAACCCTAGTTTGAGCCCTGAACCCTAATTGAAGCCATTTGTACCTTTGAAAACATCAGAAAACCCATTTAAAATTAATGGAAAACAAAGACAATATCATGCATACTATAATACAAATGAAAAAATAATATGTTTGAGGTCATTTAAAAATCAAAAATGTTTCCCAATAAAATATGCATTTATTAGACATTCTATATGGTCATAGGTACACATGCTAGCAGAGATTTTTTTTGGTTCATTCAAAATCATTAACAAACCCATGTCCTAACCATTCTTCAAGCTGCTAAACACAACCGTATACTTGCCTCAACCCTCTGACTTACCGTTTTCCTAACCCTAACCCTAACCCTAACCCTAGCTGAACCCTAGTTTGAGCCCTGAACCCTAATTGAAGCCATTGGTACCTTTGAAAACATCAGAAAACCAATTTAAAATTGATGGAAAACAAGGACAATATCATGCATACTATAATACAAATGAAAAATAATATGTTTGAGGTCATTTAAAAAAACAAAAATGTTTCCCTATAAAATATGCGTTAATTAGACATTCTATATGGTCATAGGTACACATGCTAGCAGAGATTTTTTTTGGTTCATTCAAAATCATTAACAAACCCATGTCCTAACCTTTCTTCAAGCTGCTAAACACAACCGTATACTTGCCTCAACCCTCAGACTTACCGTTTTCCTAACCCTAACCCTAACCCTAACCCTAACCCTAGCTGAACCCTAGTTTGAGCCCTGAACCCTAATTGAAGCCATTGGTACCTTTGAAAACATCAGAAAACCCATTTAAAATTGATGGGAAAACAAGGACAATACCATGCATACTATAATACAAATGCAAAATAATATGTTTGAGGTCATTTAAAAATCAAAAATGTTTCCCTATAAAATATGCATTTATTAGACATTCAATATGGTCATAGGTACACATGCTAGCAGAGATTTTTTTTGGTTCATTCAAAATCATTAACAAACCCATGTCCTAACCATTCTTCATGCTGCTAAACACAACCGTATACTTGCCTCAACCCTCAGACTTACCATTTTCCTAACCCTAACCCTAACCCTAACCCTAGCTGAACCCTAGTTTGAGCCCTGAACCCTAATTGAAGCCATTGGTACCTTTGAAAACATCAGAAAACCGATTTAAAATTGATGGAAAACAAGGACAATATCATGCATACTATAATACAAATGAAAAATAATATGTTTGAGGTCATTTAAAAAACAAAAATGTTTCCCTATAAAATATGCGTTAATTAGACATTCTATATGGTCATAGGTACACATGCTAGCAGA
Organism: Anguilla anguilla; assembly: GCF_013347855.1. Classification (NCBI taxonomy): domain Eukaryota; kingdom Metazoa; phylum Chordata; class Actinopteri; order Anguilliformes; family Anguillidae; genus Anguilla; species Anguilla anguilla. The sequence goes on from NC_049209.1 coordinate 20,160,787, forward strand.
GATTTTTTTTGGTTCATTCAAAATCATTAACAAACCCATGTCCTAAACATTCTTTAAGCTGCTAAACACAACCGTATACTTGCCTCAACCCTCAGACTTACCGTTTTCCTAACCCTAACCCTAGCCCTAACCCTAGCTGAACCCTAGTTTGAGCCCTGAACCCTAATTGAAGCCATTGGTACCTTTGAAAACATCAGAAAACCCATTTAAAATTGATGGAAAACAAGGTAAATATCATGAATACAGTTATACAAATGCAAAATAATAGATTTGAGGTTATTTATAAAACAAAAAATGTTTTCCCTAAAAAAAATGCATTTATTAGACATTTTGTATGGTCATAGGTACACATGCTAGCAGAGATTTTTGTTTGGTTCATTCAAAATCATTAACAAACCCATGTCCTAACCATTCTTCAAACTGCTAAACACAACCGTATACTTGCCTCAACCCTCAGACTTACCGTTTTCCTAACCCTAACCCTAACCCTAACCCTAGCTGAACCCTAGTTTGAGCCCTGAACCCTAATTGAAGCCATTGGTACCTTTGAAAACATCAGAAAACCCATTTAAAATTGATGGAAAACAAGGACAATATCATGCATACTATAATACAAATGAAAAATAATATGTTTGAGGTCATTTAAAAATCAAAAATCTTTCCCTATAAAATATGCATTTATTAGACATTCTATATGGTCATAGGTACACATGCTAGCAGAGATTTTTTTTGGTTCATTCAAAATCATTAACAAACCCATGTCCTAACCTTTCTTCAAGCTGCTAAACACAACCGTATACTTGCCTCAACCCTCAGACTTACCGTTTTCCTAACCCTAACCCTAACCCTAACCCTAGCTGAACCCTAGTTTGAGCCCTGAACCCTAATTGAAGCCATTGGTACCTTTGAAAACATCAGAAAACCCATTTAAAATTGCTGGAAAACAAGGACAATATCATGCATACTATAATACAAATGAAAAATAATATGTTTGAGGTCATTTAAAAAACAAAAATGTTTCCCTATAAAATATGCATTTATTAGACATTCTATATGGTCATAGGTACACATGCTAGCAGAGATTTTTTTTGGTTCATTCAAAATCATTAACAAACTCATGTCCTAAACATTCTTTAAGCTGCTAAACACAACCGTATACTTGCCTCAACCCTCAGACTTACCGTTTTCCTAAACCTAACCCTAGCCCTAACCATAGCTGAACCCTAGTTTGAGCCCTAAACCCTAATTGAAGCCATTGGTACCTTTGAAAACATCAGAAAACCGATTTAAAATTGATGGAAAACAAGGTAAATATCATGAATAGAGGAATACAAATGAAAAATAATAGATTTGAGGTTATGTATAAAACAAGAAATGTTTTCCCTAAAAAAAAATGCATTTATTAGACATTTTGTATGGTCATAGGTACACATGCTAGCAGAGATTTTTTTTGGTTCATTCAAAATCATTAACACACCCATGTCCTAACCATTCTTCAAGCTGCTAAACACAACCGTATACTTGCCTCAACCCTCAGACTTACCGTTTTCCTAACCCTAACCCTAACCCTAACCCTAACCCTAACCCTAACCCTAGCTGAACACTAGTTTGAGCCCTGAACCCTAATTGAAGCCATTGGTACCTTTGAAAACATCAGAAAACCCATTTAAAATAGATGGAAAACAAGGACAATATCATGCATACTATAATACAAATGCAAAATAATATGTTTGAGGTCATTTAAAAAACAAAAATGTTTCCCTATAAAATATGCGTTTATTAGACATTCTATAAGGTCATAGGTACACATGCTAGCAGAGATTTTTTTTGGTTCATTTAAAATCATTAACAAACCCATGTCCTAAGCATTCTTCAAGCTGCTAAACACAACCATATACTTGCCTCAACCCTCAGACTTACCGTTTTCCTAACCCTAACCCTAACCCTAACCCTAGCTGAACCCTAGTTTGAGCCCTGAACCCTAATTGAAGCCATTGGTACCTTTGAAAACATCAGAAAACCCATTTAAAATTGATGGAAAACAAGGACAATATCATGCATACTATAATACAAATGCAAAATAATAGATTTGAGGTTATTTATAAAAGAAAAAATGTTTTCCCTAAAAAAAATGCATTTATTAGACATTTTGTATGGTCATAGGTACACATGCTAGCAGAGATTTTTTTTGGTTCATTCAAAATCATTAACAAACCCATGTCCTAACCATTCTTCAAGCTGCTAAACACAACCGTGAACTTGCCTCAACCCTCAGACTTACCGTATTCCTAACCCTAACCCTAACCCTAACCCTAGCTGAACCCTAGTTTGAGCCCTGAACCCTAATTGAAGCCATTGGTACCTTTGAAAACATCAGAAAACCCATTTAAAATTGATGGAAAACAAGGACAATATCATGCATACTATAATACAAATGAAAAATAATATGTTTGAGGTCATTTAAAAAACAAAAATGTTTCCCTATAAAATATGCGTTTATTAGACATTCTATATGGTCATAGGTACACATGCTAGCAGAGATTTTTTTTGGTTCATTCGAAATCATTAAAAAACCCATGTCCTAACCATTCTTCAAGCTGCTAAACACAACCGTATACTTGCCTCAACCCTCAGACTTACCGTTTTCCTAACCCTAACCCTAACCCTAACCCTAGCTGAACCCTAGTTTGAGCCCTGAACCCTAATTGAAGCCATTGGTACCTTTGAAAACATCAGAAAACCGATTTCAAATAGATGGAAAAGACGGTAAATATCATGAATACAGTTATACAAATGCAAAATAATAGATTTGAGGTTATTGATAAAACAAAAAATGTTTTCCCTAAAAAAAATGCATTTATTAGACATTTTGTATGGTCATAGGTACACATGCTAGCAGAATTTTTTTTTGGGTCATTCAAAATCATTAACAAACCCATTTCCTAACCTTTCTTCAAGCTGCTAAACACAACCGTGAACTTGCCTCAACCCTCAGATTTACCGTTTTCCTAACCCTAACCCTAACCCTAACCCTAGCTGAACCCTAGTTTGAGCCCTGAACCCTAATTGAAGCCATTGGTACCTTTGAAAACATCAGAAAACCCATTTAAAATTGCTGGAAAACAAGGACAATATCATGCATACTATAATACAAATGAAAAATAATATGTTTGAGGTCATTTAAAAAACAAAAATGTTTCCCTATAAAATATGCATTTATTAGACATTCTATATGGTCATAGGTACACATGCTAGCAGAGATTTTTTTTGGTTCATTCAAAATCATTAACAAACCCATGTCCTAAATATTCTTTAAGCTGCTAAACACAACCGTATACGTGCCTCAACCCTCAGACTTACCGTTTTCCTAACCCTAACCCTAGCCCTAACCCTAGCTGAACCCTAGTTTGAGCCCTAAACCCTAATTGAAGCCATTGGTACCTTTGAAAACATCAGAAAACCCATTTAAAATTGCTGGAAAACAAGGACAATATCATGCATACTATAATACAAATGAAAAATAATATGTTTGAGGTCATTTAAAAAACAAAAATGTTTCCCTATAAAATATGCATTTATTAGACATTCTATATGGTCATAGGTACACATGCTAGCAGAGATTTTTTTTGGTTCATTCAAAATCATTAACAAACCCATGTCCTAAATATTCTTTAAGCTGCTAAACACAACCGTATACTTGCCTCAACCCTCAGACTTACCGTTTTCCTAACCCTAACCCTAGCCCTAACCCTAGCTGAACCCTAGTTTGAGCCCTAAACCCTAATTGAAGCCATTGGTACCTTTGAAAACATCAGAAAACCCATTTAAAATTGATGGAAAACAAGGACAATACCATGCATACTATAATACAAATGCAAAATAATATGTTTGAGGTCATTTAAAAATCAAAAATGTTTCCCTATAAAATATGCATTTATTAGACATTCTATATGGTCCTAGGTACACATGCTAGCAGAGATTTTTTTTGGTTCATTCAAAATCATTAACAAACCCATGTCCTAACCATTCTTCAAGCTGCTAAACACAACCGTATACTTGCCTCAACCCTCAGACTTACCGTTTTCCTAACCCTAACCCTAACCCTAACCCTAGCTGAACCCTAGTTTGAGCCGTGAACCCTAATTGAAGCCATTGGTACCTTTGAAAACATCAGAAAACCCATTTAAAATTGATGGAAAACAAGGACAATATCATGCATACTATAATACAAATGCAAAATAATAGATTTGAGGTTATTTATAAAAGAAAAAATGTTTTCCCTAAAAAAAATGCATTTATTAGACATTTTGTATGGTCATAGGTACACATGCTAGCAGAGATTTTTTTTGGTTCATTCAAAATCATTAACAAACCCATGTCCTAACCATTCTTCAAGCTGCTAAACACAACCGTGAACTTGCCTCAACCCTCAGACTTACCGTTTTCCTAACCCTAACCCTAACCCTAACCCTAGCTGAACCCTAGTTTGAGCCCTGAACCCTAATTGAAGCCATTGGTACCTTTGAAAACATCAGAAAACCCATTTAAAATTGATGGAAAACAAGGACAATATCATGCATACTATAATACAAATGAAAAATAATATGTTTGAGGTCATTTAAAAAACAAAAATGTTTCCCTATAAAATATGCGTTTATTAGACATTCTATATGGTCATAGGTACACATGCTAGCAGAGATTTTTTTTGGTTCATTCGAAATCATTAAAAAACCCATGTCCTAACCATTCTTCAAGCTGCTAAACACAACCGTATACTTGCCTCAACCCTCAGACTTACCGTTTTCCTAACCCTAACCCTAACCCTAACCCTAGCTGAACCCTAGTTTGAGCCCTGAACCCTAATTGAAGCCATTGGTACCTTTGAAAACATCAGAAAACCCATTTAAAATTGATGGGAAAACAAGGACAATACCATGCATACTATAATACAAATGAAAAATAATATGTTTGAGGTCATTTAAAAATCAAAAATGTTTCCCTATAAAATATGCATTTATTAGACATTCTATATGGTCATAGGTACACATGCTAGCAGAGATTTTCTTTGGTTCATTCAAAATCATTAACAAACCCATGTCCTAACCATTCTTCAAGCTGCTAAACACAACCGTATACTTGCCTCAACCCTCAGACTTACCGTTTTCCTAACCCTAACCCTAACCCTAACCCTAGCTGAACCCTAGTTTGAGCCCTGAACCCTAATTGAAGCCATTGGTACCTTTGAAAACATCAGAAAACCCATTTAAAATTGATGGGAAAACAAGGACAATACCATGCATACTATAATACAAATGCAAAATAATATGTTTAAGGTCATTTAAAAATCAAAAATGTTTCCCTATAAAATATGCGTTTATTAGACATTCTATATGGTCATAGGTACACATGCTAGCAGAGATTTTTTTTGGTTCATTCGAAATCATTAAAAAACCCATGTCCTAACCATTCTTCAAGCTGCTAAACACAACCGTATACTTGCCTCAACCCTCAGACTTACCGTTTTCCTAACCCTAACCCTAACCCTAACCCTAGCTGAACCCTAGTTTGAGCCGTGAACCCTAATTGAAGCCATTGGTACCTTTGAAAACATCAGAAAACCCATTTAAAATTGATGGGAAAACAAGGACAATACCATGCATACTATAATACAAATGAAAAATAATATGTTTGAGGTCATTTAAAAATCAAAAATGTTTCCCTATAAAATATGCATTTATTAGACATTCTATATGGTCATAGGTACACATGCTAGCAGAGATTTTCTTTGGTTCATTCAAAATCATTAACAAACCCATGTCCTAACCATTCTTCAAGCTGCTAAACACAACCGTATACTTGCCTCAACCCTCAGACTTACCGTTTTCCTAACCCTAACCCTAACCCTAACCCTAGCTGAACCCTAGTTTGAGCCCTGAACCCTAATTGAAGCCATTGGTACCTTTGAAAACATCAGAAAACCCATTTAAAATTGATGGGAAAACAAGGACAATACCATGCATACTATAATACAAATGAAAAATAATATGTTTGAGGTCATTTAAAAATCAAAAATGTTTCCCTATAAAATATGCATTTATTAGACATTCTATATGGTCATAGGTACACATGCTAGCAGAGATTTTCTTTGGTTCATTCAAAATCATTAACAAACCCATGTCCTAACCATTCTTCAAGCTGCTAAACACAACCGTATACTTGCCTCAACCCTCAGACTTACCGTTTTCCTAACCCTAACCCTAACCCTAACCCTAGCTGAACCCTAGTTTGAGCCCTGAACCCTAATTGAAGCCATTGGTACCTTTGAAAACATCAGAAAACCCATTTAAAATTGATGGGAAAACAAGGACAATACCATGCATACTATAATACAAATGCAAAATAATATGTTTGAGGTCATTTAAAAATCAAAAATGTTTCCCTATAAAATATGCGTTTATTAGACATTCTATATGGTCATAGGTACACATGCTAGCAGAGATTTTTTTTGGTTCATTCGAAATCATTAAAAAACCCATGTCCTAACCATTCTTCAAGCTGCTAAACACAACCGTATACTTGCCTCAACCCTCAGACTTACCGTTTTCCTAACCCTAACCCTAACCCTAACCCTAGCTGAACCCTAGTTTGAGCCCTGAACCCTAATTGAAGCCATTGGTACCTTTGAAAACATCAGAAAACCCATTTAAAATTGATGGGAAAACAAGGACAATACCATGCATACTATAATACAAATGAAAAATAATATGTTTGAGGTCATTTAAAAATCAAAAATGTTTCCCTATAAAATATGCATTTATTAGACATTCTATATGGTCATAGGTACACATGCTAGCAGAGATTTTCTTTGGTTCATTCAAAATCATTAACAAACCCATGTCCTAACCATTCTTCAAGCTGCTAAACACAACCGTATACTTGCCTCAACCCTCAGACTTACCGTTTTCCTAACCCTAACCCTAACCCTAACCCTAGCTGAACCCTAGTTTGAGCCCTGAACCCTAATTGAAGCCATTGGTACCTTTGAAAACATCAGAAAACCCATTTAAAATTGATGGGAAAACAAGGACAATACCATGCATACTATAATACAAATGCAAAATAATATGTTTGAGGTCATTTAAAAATCAAAAATGTTTCCCTATAAAATATTCATTTATTAGACATTCTATATGGTCATAGGTACACATGCTAGCAGAGATTTTCTTTGGTTCATTCAAAATCATTAACAAACCCATGTCCTAACCATTCTTCAAGCTGCTAAACACAACCGTGAACTTGCCTCAACCCTCAGACTTACCGTTTTCCTAACCCTAACCCTAACCCTAACCCTAGCTGAACCCTAGTTTGAGCCCTGAACCCTAATTGAAGCCATTGGTACCTTTGAAAACATCAGAAAACCCATTTAAAATTGCTGGAAAACAAGGACAATATCATGCATACTATAATACAAATGAAAAATAATATGTTTGAGGTCATTTAAAAAACAAAAATGTTTCCCTATAAAATATGCATTTATTAGACATTCTATATGGTCATAGGTACACATGCTAGCAGAGATTTTTTTTGGTTCATTCAAAATCATTAACAAACCCATGTCCTAAATATTCTTTAAGCTGCTAAACACAACCGTATACTTGCCTCAACCCTCAGACTTACCGTTTTCCTAACCCTAACCCTAGCCCTAACCCTAGCTGAACCCTAGTTTGAGCCCTAAACCCTAATTGAAGCCATTGGTACCTTTGAAAACATCAGAAAACCGATTTAAAATTGATGGAAAACAAGGACAATATCATGCATACTATAATACAAATGAAAAATAATAGATTTGAGGTTATTTATAAAACAAATATGTTTCCCTATAAAATATGCGTTAATTAGACATTCTATATGGTCATAGGTACACATGCTAGCAGAGATTTTTTTTGGTTCATTCAAAATCATTAACAAACCCATGTCCTAACCTTTCTTCAAGCTGCTAAACACAACCGTATACTTGCCTCAACCCTCAGACTTACCGTTTTCCTAACCCTAACCCTAACCCTAACCCTAGCTGAACCCTAGTTTGAGCCGTGAACCCTAATTGAAGCCATTGGTACCTTTGAAAACATCAGAAAACCCATTTAAAATTGATGGAAAGCAAGGACAATATCATGCATACTATAATACAAATGCAAAATAATAGATTTGAGGTTATTTATAAAAGAAAAAATGTTTTCCCTAAAAAAAATGCATTTATTAGACATTTTGTATGGTCATAGGTACACATGCTAGCAGAGATTTTTTTTGGTTCATTCAAAATCATTAACAAACCCATGTCCTAACCTTTCTTCAAGCTGCTAAACACAACCGTGAACTTGCCTCAACCCTCAGATTTACCGTTTTCCTAACCCTAACCCTAACCCTAACCCTAGCTGAACCCTAGTTTGAGCCCTGAACCCTAATTGAAGCCATTGGTACCTTTGAAAACATCAGAAAACCCATTTAAAATTGATGGGAAAACAAGGACAATACCATGCATACTATAATGCAAATGAAAAATAATATGTTTGAGGTCATTTAAAAATCAAAAATGTTTCCCTATAAAATATGCATTTATTAGACATTCTATATGGTCATAGGTGCACATGCTAGCAGAGATTTTCTTTGGTTCATTCAAAATCATTAACAAACCCATGTCCTAACCATTCTTTAAGCTGCTAAACACAACCGTATACTTGCCTCAACCCTCAGACTTACCGTTTTCCTAACCCTAACCCTAACCCTAACCCTAGCTGAACCCTAGTTTGAGCCCTAAACCCTAATTGAAGCCATTGGTACCTTTGAAAACATCAGAAAACCGATTTAAAATTGATGGAAAACAAGGACAATATCATGCATACTATAATACAAATGAAAAATAATAGATTTGAGGTTATTTATAAAACAAATATGTTTCCCTATAAAATATGCGTTAATTAGACATTCTATATGGTCATAGGTACACATGCTAGCAGAGATTTTTTTTGGTTCATTCAAAATCATTAACAAACCCATGTCCTAACCTTTCTTCAAGCTGCTAAACACAACCGTATACTTGCCTCAACCCTCAGACTTACCGTTTTCCTAACCCTAACCCTAACCCTAACCCTAGCTGAACCCTAGTTTGAGCCGTGAACCCTAATTGAAGCCATTGGTACCTTTGAAAACATCAGAAAACCCATTTAAAATTGATGGAAAACAAGGACAATATCATGCATACTATAATACAAATGCAAAATAATAGATTTGAGGTTATTTATAAAAGAAAAAATGTTTTCCCTAAAAAAAATGCATTTATTAGACATTTTGTATGGTCATAGGTACACATGCTAGCAGAGATTTTTTTTGGTTCATTCAAAATCATTAACAAACCCATTTCCTAACCTTTCTTCAAGCTGCTAAACACAACCGTGAACTTGCCTCAACCCTCAGATTTACCGTTTTCCTAACCCTAACCCTAACCCTAACCCTAGCTGAACCCTAGTTTGAGCCCTGAACCCTAATTGAAGCCATTGGTACCTTTGAAAACATCAGAAAACCCATTTAAAATTGATGGGAAAACAAGGACAATACCATGCATACTATAATGCAAATGAAAAATAATATGTTTGAGGTCATTTAAAAATCAAAAATGTTTCCCTATAAAATATGCATTTATTAGACATTCTATATGGTCATAGGTACACATGCTAGCAGAGATTTTCTTTGGTTCATTCAAAATCATTAACAAACCCATGTCCTAACCATTCTTCAAGCTGCTAAACACAACCGTATACTTGCCTCAACCCTCAGACTTACCGTTTTCCTAACCCTAACCCTAACCCTAACCCTAGCTGAACCCTAGTTTGAGCCCTGAACCCTAATTGAAGCCATTGGTACCTTTGAAAACATCAGAAAACCCATTTAAAATTGATGGGAAAACAAGGACAATACCGTGCATACTATAATACAAATGCAAAATAATATGTTTGAGGTCATTTAAAAATCAAAAATGTTTTCCCTAAAAAAAATGCATTCATTAGACATTTTGTATGGTCATAGGTACACATGCTAGCAGAGATTTTTTTTGGTTCATTCAAAATCATTAACAAACCCATGTCCTAAATATTCTTTAAGCTGCTAAACACAACCGTATACTTGCCTCAACCCTCAGACTTACCGTTTTCCTAACCCTAACCCTAGCCCTAACCCTAGCTGAACCCTAGTTTGAGCCCTAAACCCTAATTGAAGCCATTGGTACCTTTGAAAACATCAGAAAACCCATTTAAAATTGCTGGAAAACAAGGACAATATCATGCATACTATAATACAAATGCAAAATAATATGTTTGAGGTCATTTAAAAATCAAAAATGTTTTACCTAAAAAAAATGCATTTATTAGACATTTTGTATGGTCATAGGTACACATGCTAGCAGAGATTTTTTTTTGGTTCATTCAAAATCATTAACAAACCCATGTCCTAAATATTCTTTAAGCTGCTAAACACAACCGTATACTTGCCTCAACCCTCAGACTTACCGTTTTCCTAACCCTAACCCTAGCCCTAACCCTAGCTGAACCCTAGTTTGAGCCCTAAACCCTAATTGAAGCCATTGGTACCTTTGAAAACATCAGAAAACCCATTTAAAATTGCTGGAAAACAAGGACAATATCATGCATACTATAATACAAATGAAAAATAATATGTTTGAGGTCATTTAAAAAACAAAAATGTTTCCCTATAAAATATGCATTTATTAGACATTCTATATGGTCATAGGTACACATGCTAGCAGAGATTTTTTTTGGTTCATTCAAAATCATTAACAAACCCATGTCCTAAATATTCTTTAAGCTGCTAAACACAACCGTATACTTGCCTCAACCCTCAGACTTACCGTTTTCCTAACCCTAACCCTAGCCCTAACCCTAGCTGAACCCTAGTTTGAGCCCTAAACCCTAATTGAAGCCATTGGTACCTTTGAAAACATCAGAAAACCCATTTAAAATTGATGGAAAACAAGGACAATACCATGCATACTATAATACAAATGCAAAATAATATGTTTGAGGTCATTTAAAAATCAAAAATGTTTCCCTATAAAATATGCATTTATTAGACATTCTATATGGTCCTAGGTACACATGCTAGCAGAGATTTTTTTTGGTTCATTCAAAATCATTAACAAACCCATGTCCTAACCATTCTTCAAGCTGCTAAACACAACCGTATACTTGCCTCAACCCTCAGACTTACCGTTTTCCTAACCCTAACCCTAACCCTAACCCTAGCTGAACCCTAGTTTGAGCCGTGAACCCTAATTGAAGCCATTGGTACCTTTGAAAACATCAGAAAACCCATTTAAAATTGATGGAAAACAAGGACAATATCATGCATACTATAATACAAATGCAAAATAATAGATTTGAGGTTATTTATAAAACAAAAAATGTTTTCCCTAAAAAAAATGCATTTATTAGACATTTTGTATGGTCATAGGTACACATGCTAGCAGAGATTTTTTTTGGTTCATTCAAAATCATTAACAAACCCATTTCCTAACCTTTCTTCAAGCTGCTAAACACAACCGTGAACTTGCCTCAACCCTCAGATTTACCGTTTTCCTAACCCTAACCCTAACCCTAACCCTAGCTGAACCCTAGTTTGAGCCCTGAACCCTAATTGAAGCCATTGGTACCTTTGAAAACATCAGAAAACCCATTTAAAATTGATGGAAAACACGGTAAATATCATGAATACAGTTATACAAATGCAAAATAATAGATTTGAGGTTATTTATAAAACAAAAAATGTTTTCCCTAAAAAAAATGCATTTATTAGACATTTTGTATGGTCATAGGTACACATGCTAGCAGAGATTTTTTTTGGTTCATTCAAAATCATTAACAAACCCATGTCCTAACCATTCTTCAAGCTGCTAAACACAACCGTGAACTTGCCTCAACCCTCAGACTTACCGTTTTCCTAACCCTAACCCTAACCCTAACCCTAGCTGAACCCTAGTTTGAGCCCTGAACCCTAATTGAAGCCATTGGTACCTTTGAAAACATCAGAAAACCCATTTAAAATTGATGGAAAACAAGGACAATATCATGCATACTATAATACAAATGAAAAATAATATGTTTGAGGTCATTTAAAAAACAAAAATGTTTCCCTATAAAATATGCGTTTATTAGACATTCTATATGGTCATAGGTACACATGCTAGCAGAGATTTTTTTTGGTTCATTCGAAATCATTAAAAAACCCATGTCCTAACCATTCTTCAAGCTGCTAAACACAACCGTATACTTGCCTCAACCCTCAGACTTACCGTTTTCCTAACCCTAACCCTAACCCTAACCCTAGCTGAACCCTAGTTTGAGCCCTGAACCCTAATTGAAGCCATTGGTACCTTTGAAAACATCAGAAAACCCATTTAAAATTGATGGGAAAACAAGGACAATACCATGCATACTATAATACAAATGAAAAATAATATGTTTGAGGTCATTTAAAAATCAAAAATGTTTCCCTATAAAATATGCATTTATTAGACATTCTATATGGTCATAGGTACACATGCTAGCAGAGATTTTTTTTGGTTCATTCAAAATCATTAACAAACCCATGTCCTAACCATTCTTCAAGCTGCTAAACACAACCGTATACTTGCCTCAACCCTCAGACTTACCGTTTTCCTAACCCTAACCCTAACCCTAACCCTAGCTGAACCCTAGTTTGAGCCGTGAACCCTAATTGAAGCCATTGGTACCTTTGAAAACATCAGAAAACCCATTTAAAATTGATGGGAAAACAAGGACAATACCATGCATACTATAATACAAATGCAAAATAATATGTTTGAGGTCATTTAAAAATCAAAAATGTTTCCCTATAAAATATGCATTTATTAGACATTCTATATGGTCATAGGTACACATGCTAGCAGAGATTTTCTTTGGTTCATTCAAAATCATTAACAAACCCATGTCCTAACCATTCTTCAAGCTGCTAAACACAACCGTGAACTTGCCTCAACCCTCAGACTTACCGTTTTCCTAACCCTAACCCTAACCCTAACCCTAGCTGAACCCTAGTTTGAGCCCTGAACCCTAATTGAAGCCATTGGTACCTTTGAAAACATCAGAAAACCCATTTAAAATTGCTGGAAAACACGGTAAATATCATGAATACAGTTATACAAATGCAAAATAATAGATTTGAGGTTATTTATAAAACAAAAAATGTTTTCCCTAAAAAAAATGCATTTATTAGACATTTTGTATGGTCATAGGTACACATGCTAGCAGAGATTTTTTTTGGGTCATTCAAAATCATTAACAAACCCATTTCCTAACCTTTCTTCAAGCTGCTAAACACAACCGTGAACTTGCCTCAACCCTCAGATTTACCGTTTTCCTAACCCTAACCCTAACCCTAACCCTAGCTGAACCCTAGTTTGAGCCCTGAACCCTAATTGAAGCCATTGGTACCTTTGAAAACATCAGAAAACCCATTTAAAATTGCTGGAAAACAAGGACAATATCATGCATACTATAATCCAAATGAAAAATAATATGTTTGAGGTCATTTAAAAAACAAAAATGTTTCCCTATAAAATATGCATTTATTAGACATTCTATATGGTCATAGGTACACATGCTAGCAGAGATTTTTTTTGGTTCATTCAAAATCATTAACAAACCCATGTCCTAAATATTCTTTAAGCTGCTAAACACAACCGTATACTTGCCTCAACCCTCAGACTTACCGTTTTCCTAACCCTAACCCTAGCCCTAACCCTAGCTGAACCCTAGTTTGAGCCCTAAACCCTAATTGAAGCCATTGGTACCTTTGAAAACATCAGAAAACCCATTTAAAATTGATGGAAAACAAGGACAATACCATGCATACTATAATACAAATGCAAAATAATATGTTTGAGGTCATTTAAAAATCAAAAATGTTTCCCTATAAAATATGCATTTATTAGACATTCTATATGGTCCTAGGTACACATGCTAGCAGAGATTTTTTTTGGTTCATTCAAAATCATTAACAAACCCATGTCCTAACCATTCTTCAAGCTGCTAAACACAACCGTATACTTGCCTCAACCCTCAGACTTACCGTTTTCCTAACCCTAACCCTAACATTAACCCTAGCTGAACCCTAGTTTGAGCCGTGAACCCTAATTGAAGCCATTGGTACCTTTGAAAACATCAGAAAACCCATTTAAAATTGATGGAAAACAAGGACAATATCATGCATACTATAATACAAATGCAAAATAATAGATTTGAGGTTATTTATAAAAGAAAAAATGTTTTCCCTAAAAAAAATGCATTTATTAGACATTTTGTATGGTCATAGGTACACATGCTAGCAGAGATTTTTTTTGGTTCATTCAAAATCATTAACAAACCCATTTCCTAACCTTTCTTCAAGCTGCTAAACACAACCGTGAACTTGCCTCAACCCTCAGATTTACCGTTTTCCTAACCCTAACCCTAACCCTTACCCTAGCTGAACCCTAGTTTGAGCCCTGAACCCTAATTGAAGCCATTGGTACCTTTGAAAACATCAGAAAACCCATTTAAAATTGATGGAAAACACGGTAAATATCATGAATACAGTTATACAAATGCAAAATAATAGATTTGAGGTTATTTATAAAACAAAAAATGTTTTCCCTAAAAAAAATGCATTTATTAGACATTTTGTATGGTCATAGGTACACATGCTAGCAGAGATTTTTTTTGGTTCATTCAAAATCATTAACAAACCCATTTCCTAACCTTTCTTCAAGCTGCTAAACACAACCGTATACTTGCCTCAACCCTCACACTTACCGTTTTCCTAACCCTAACCCTAACCCTAACCCTAGCTGAACCCTAGTTTGAGCCCTGAACCCTAATTGAAGCCATTGGTACCTTTGAAAACATCAGAAAACCCATTTAAAATTGATGGGAAAACAAGGACAATACCATGCATACTATAATGCAAATGAAAAATAATATGTTTGAGGTCATTTAAAAATCAAAAATGTTTCCCTATAAAATATGCATTTATTAGACATTCTATATGGTCATAGGTACACATGCTAGCAGAGATTTTCTTTGGTTCATTCAAAATCATTAACAAACCCATGTCCTAACCATTCTTCAAGCTGCTAAACACAACCGTATACTTGCCTCAACCCTCAGACTTACCGTTTTCCTAACCCTAACCCTAACCCTAACCCTAACCCTAGCTGAACCCTAGTTTGAGCCCTGAACCCTAATTGAAGCCATTGGTACCTTTGAAAACATCAGAAAACCGATTTAAAATTGATGGAAAACAAGGACAATATCATGCATACTATAATACAAATGAAAAATAATATGTTTGAGGTCATTTAAAAAACAAAAATGTTTCCCTATAAAATATCCGTTAATTAGACATTCTATATGGTCATAGGTACACATGCTAGCAGAGATTTTTTTTGGTTCATTCAAAATCATTAACAAACCCATGTCCTAACCTTTCTTCAAGCTGCTAAACACAACCGTATACTTGCCTCAACCCTCAGACTTACCGTTTTCTTAACCCTAACCCTAACCCTAACCCTAGCTGAACCCTAGTTTGAGCCCTGAACCCTAATTGAAGCCATTGGTACCTTTGAAAACATCAGAAAACCCATTTAAAATTGCTGGAAAACAAGGACAATATCATGCATACTATAATACAAATGAAAAATAATATGTTTGAGGTCATTTAAAAAACAAAAATGTTTCCCTATAAAATATGCATTTATTAGACATTCTATATGGTCATAGGTACACATGCTAGCAGAGATTTTTTTTGGTTCATTCAAAATCATTAACAAACCCATGTCCTAAATATTCTTTAAGCTGCTAAACACAACCGTATACTTGCCTCAACCCTCAGACTTACCGTTTTCCTAACCCTAACCCTAGCCCTAACCCTAGCTGAACCCTAGTTTGAGCCCTAAACCCTAATTGAAGCCATTGGTACCTTTGAAAACATCAGAAAACCGATTTAAAATTGATGGAAAACAAGGACAATATCATGCATACTATAATACAAATGCAAAATAATATGTTTGAGGTCATTTAAAAAACAAAAATGTTTCCCTATAAAATATGCGTTTATTAGACATTCTATATGGTCATAGGTACACATGCTAGCAGAGATTTTTTTTGGTTCATTCAAAATCATTAACAAACCCATTTCCTAACCTTTCTTCAAGCTGCTAAACACAACCGTACACTTGCCTCAACCCTCAGACTTACCGTTTTCCTAACCGTAACCCTAACCCTAACCCTAGCTGAACCCTAGTTTGAGCCCTGAACCCTAATTGAAGCCATTGGTACCTTTGAAAACATCAGAAAACCGATTTAAAATAGATGGAAAACACGGTAAATATCATGAATACAGTTATACAAATGCAAAATAATAGATTTGAGGTTATTTATAAAACAAAAAATGTTTTCCCTAAAAAAAATGCATTTATTAGACATTTTGTATGGTCATAGGTACACATGCTAGCAGAGATTTTTTTTGGTTCATTCAAAATCATTAACAAACCCATTTCCTAACCTTTCTTCAAGCTGCTAAACACAACCGTGAACTTGCCTCAACCCTCAGATTTACCGTTTTCCTAAACCTAACCCTAACCCTAACCCTAGCTGAACCCTAGTTTGAGCCCTGAACCCTAATTGAAGCCATTGGTACCTTTGAAAACATCAGAAAACCGATTTAAAATTGATGGAAAACACGGTAAATATCATGAATACAGTTATACAAATGAAAAATAATAGATTTGAGGTTATTTATTAAACAAAAAATGTTTTCCCTATAAAATATGCGTTGATTAGACATTCTATATGGTCATAGGTACACATGCTAGCAGAGATTTTTTTTGGTTCATTCAAAATCATTAACAAACCCATGTCCTAACCATTCTTCAAGCTGCTAAACACAACCGTGAACTTGCCTCAACCCTCAGATTTACCGTTTTCCTAACCCTAACCCTAACCCTAACCCTAACCCTAGCTGAACCCTAGTTTGAGCCCTGAACCCTAATTGAAGCCATTGGTACCTTTGAAAACATCAGAAAACCGATTTAAAATAGATGGAAAACACGGTAAATATCATGAATACAGTTATACAAATGCAAAATAATATGTTTGAGGTCATTTAAAAAACAAAAATGTTTCCCTATAAAATATGCGTTAATTAGACATTCTATATGGTCATAGGTACACATGCTAGCAGAGATTTTTTTTGGTTCATTCAAAATCATTAACAAACCCATGTCCTAACCTTTCTTCAAGCTGCTAAACACAACCGTATACTTGCCTCAACCCTCAGACTTACCGTTTTCCTAACCCTAACCCTAACCCTAACCCTAGCTGAACCCTAGTTTGAGCCCTGAACCCTAACTGAAGCCATTGGTACCTTTGAAAACATCAGAAAACCCATTTAAAATTGATGGAAAACAAGGACAATGTCATGCATACTATAATACAAATGAAAAATAATATGTTTGAGGTCATTTAAAAAACAAAAATGTTTCCCTATAAAATATGCGTTTATTAGACATTCTATATGGTCATAGGTACACATGCTAGCAGAGATTTTTTTTGGTTCATTCAAAATCATTAACAAACCCATGTCCTAACCATTCTTCAAGCTGCTAAACACAACCGTATACTTGCCTCAACCCTCAGACTTACCGTTTTCCTAACCCTAACCCTAACCCTAACCCTAGCTGAACCCTAGTTTGAGCCCTGAACCCTAATTGAAGCCATTGGTACCTTTGAAAACATCAGAAAACCGATTTAAAATAGATGGAAAACACGGTAAATATCATGAATACAGTTATACAAATGAAAAATAATATGTTTGAGGTCATTTAAAAAACAAAAATGTTTCCCTATAAAATATGCGTTAATTAGACATTCTATATGGTCATAGGTACACATGCTAGCAGAGATTTTTTTTGGTTCATTCAAAATCATTAACAAACCCATGTCCTAACCTTTCTTCAAGCTGCTAAACACAACCGTATACTTGCCTCAACCCTCAGACTTACCGTTTTCCTAACCCTAACCCTAACCCTAACCCTAGCTGAACCCTAGTTTGAGCCCTGAACCCTAACTGAAGCCATTGGTACCTTTGAAAACATCAGAAAACCCATTTAAAATTGATGGAAAACAAGGACAATGTCATGCATACTATAATACAAATGAAAAATAATATGTTTGAGGTCATTTAAAAAACAAAAATGTTTTCCTATAATATATGCGTTTATTTGACATTCTATATGGTCATAGGTACACATGCTAGCAGAGATTTTTTTTGGTTCATTCAAAATCATTAACAAACCCATGTCCTAACCATTCTTCAAGCTGCTAAACACAACCGTATACTTGCCTCAACTCTCAGATTTACCGTTTTCCTAACCCTAACCCTAACCCTAACCCTAGCTGAACCCTAGTTTGAGCCCTGAACCCTAATTGAAGCCATTGGTACCTTTGAAAACATCAGAAAACCCATTTAAAATTGATGGAAAACAAGGACAATATCATGCATACTATAATACAAATGAAAAATAATATGTTTGAGGTCATTTAAAAAACAAAAATGTTTCCCTATAAAATATGCATTTATTAGACATTCTATATGGTCATAGGTACACATGCTAGCAGAGATTTTTGTTTTGGTTCATTCAAAATCATTAACAAACCCATGTCCTAACCATTCTTCAAGCTGCTAAACACAACCGTGAACTTGCCTCAACCCTCAGATTTACCGTTTTCCTAACCCTAACCCTAACCCTAACCCTAACCCTAGCTGAACCCTAGTTTGAGCCCTGAACCCTAATTGAAGCCATTGGTACCTATTAAAACATTAGAAAAGCCCTTTAAAATTGATGGAAAACAAGGGCAATATCATGAATACTATAATACAAATGGAAAAGAATATGTTTGAGGTCATTTAAAAAACAAAAATGTTTCCCTAACGAATAACCTTTTATTAGACTTTTTGTAGGGTCGTGGGTAAACATGCTAGTAGAGATTTTTTTTGGTTCATTCAAAATCATTAACAAACCCATTTCCTAACCTTTCTTCAACCTGCTAAACACAACCATAAATTTGCCTCAGCCCTCTGATTTATCGTTTTCCTAACCCTAACCCTAACGCTAACCCTAACCCTAGCTGAACCCTTGTTTGAGCCCCAAACCCTAATTTAAGCCATTGCTACCTTTAAAAATATCAACAAACCCCTTTAAAATTGATGGAAATCAAGCTAAATATCATGAATACAATAATACAAATACAAAATAATATATTTGAGGTCATTAAAAAAAAATGTTTTCACAAAAAAAAAAAAAAAGCATTTATTAGACTTTTTGTAGGATCATACCTCAACCCTCAGATTTACCGTTTTCCAAAACCCTAACCCTAACCCTAATAATATCAAAATACCCATTTAAAATTGATGGAAACCAAGGTAAATATCATGAATACAGTAATACCTGTGAAAAATAAATCAACAATGACAATAATAATAATAATAGCAACTATAATAATAACATTATTTCAGCATAGGCCTACATGCTTTTTATGTAGGCACTTGCATTCATTGTGGAGTAGTTCCATGATGCAATACACATTTTAGATCTGTTATCTTTTGAATTCCAGAGAACTTATCTTAAACATCCCTCTCGCTGACACGCAGTTTAAAGAACTAACGTCTCCTGATAAACCGTGATAAAGATAAGGAATCATGAGCCGGTTTTTATGAGAGGTCGGATTACTGTCAGGTCATTTTTCACACTTGAATCATAGTTTTTCAGAGGGCTGCTGCTAGCAGTTGTGCATAAAAGAATCCTGCTTTTTCCAGGTTACCGTTGGTAACTTTTCACAGGCAAAGTGCATGGCCTATCCCACTCCCACCTGGATAAACAATAAAGATAATAAACAGATTAAGGAGATAATATTTCCAGGCAAAACTACAATGTTGTTTATAGTTCATTCTGTAAATACAAAGATCCACAAAAACAAAGATTATATTTTTAATGTAGATACAAAACAAAGTTTATGAAGATGCCCTTCAGGATCTTATGCATGAAAAGTAGCATTGTGGTGCCTTTTAGACCCCTGTTGCCATATTTTGTCAGTGGCTTTCTCTCCTTTTACAAATACGCCGCTTGGCCAGGTTATGATTTTTAAAATGAATTCAACCTTTACACGTCACACGCCACCAAATTATAATTATACGGACAATTAGCATAGTTGTTTCTATCCAAATGTTGCACAAATGTGCAAATGTTTGTCATGTGACATTTATGAGATGGTCTATGTCCCATGATCCCTAAAAAAAAACCAGTGGTCAAATAGTGTTTCATTGTTCAGCGATATAAAAATGTTCGCCACCTGCCAACTTTGACAAACTTTGAACCACTTCAATTGGGACATCACTGCATCTATCTCTCCTGGAACTCCTGGCCAACATCCATCCATTTGCCAAACAGGGATTTTTACCCCTGCAAGACTGAGGAAGTTGAATATGATTGGTGCAGTCTTTTTTGACAGAGGAAATGACAGGTTTAATGAATGGGTCCAGGCTGAGTTGAGTGGAATCAGGAATAGTCTATTTTCCTCCTTTAAGATCTGCAAATTGGGAAGGTGAATGTAACATTATACCATACTGCTGTGAATGGACATATACTGTATTTGAAAGCACATACAAATATATCATAAGGGGCATGGGCTGCCTTATGTGGAATGCAATGAAATGTATAGAGTAGTTTACAGTGCTGTGTTGTCAGGTATTGAATTGTCAGGTAAATAAATTAGCCTTGATCAGATGGAAAACTCAGTGTACGTGTCACTGTTTGCACACGTCTTTGTCATTACCCTAGAGCTAAGTAACAGGAAGACGCCTGTTGCCCTTATCATTGAGGAAGTTCAGATAAGCCCTGTTAAATGATTTGTCAGCGAGACCCTGCTTGGCGCTGGCCTCCAGGCTTGTGAATCAGTTCGGCAGGGGCCCAGCTTTTGGCGCTCGCTCCAGGCAGTGTTCCTCAGAGGAGACAGATTGCTTTTTAATCTCTCATCAAACACTTCCATTTGGGTGGCTGTCTTGGGAACAACAGTTGCTGTGCGTAGACTACGTGTACAAGAACAAACACGGGCTAGTGTTGCCCTCGCGGCTTTGTCCCCGATGCGGCTCAAATGGTGCTCTTAAAAAAGCCATATCTTCTGAGCCAAAGAAAAGGAAAAAGAAAGAAAAACACATCCACTTTACTGTGAGAAAGAATGTACCCCAGCTCCCCACAGCCACTGCCCATCCCCCAATTATTTTAGGAGGAATCCCAGCTCTTTTTCTAAACATTTGTGAAAGCAAAACACGTTTTGTTGGAGAAAAGGCAGTGAACATGGAGAAGAATCGCCAAATGAACAGCAAATCAACCAAACCGAGGTGGACCCACAGCTAAGACCGAAGTTACTATTGGCTTACAACAGCATTCTCTCTGGAGCCCACGATCACATTTAGGAGGGTTAGAACTCATTTCTGTGTAATATCAGTGGTGTGAGCAATTTGGGGCAGCGCCAAGCAATAGGAAACTTCACATTCAAGAGTCTGAGACCTTACCTCTGGAAAGAAGGCGATGGAAAGTCACTTCAGAAGTGTTACAGTGCAGAAGCCACAATAAAATTTACAGTGGAATGTAAATGACAATTTTATTCACTCCAGCAGAACGAAATTAGAAACAAAAGGGCAACAACACAAATGCATTGAAGAATTCTCTCATTTACGGGCAACTGCCGATTTACAAGATCACAGGTGTTCTCTTATAATTAATTCTTCTTTATTGCTTTTTTTGCAACTTTTCTTTTGTACAAAACAAAAAAGAAAGGATTTCAGCACCTGGAATGGGAGGGTGTGTTCATCTTCACTGTTTGTGCTTAAGCTGTTAGTGCCCACATACAAAACAAATGCTACTAGCAAGCCAGGATGGGGAAGGGTGTTAATTTAAGTACGAAAAAAGGCAGAGTTGATTCTCAGGTGAATAAGAGAGGGAGGGGGGTGGGGGTTTTGGGGAAGGCATCATTGTCATTGCTAATTATGATATGCCTCAAGGTTAGAGTAAATACACCTGACACACGGGAGTGGGTGGGGAGGACCATTTACATACAGAGTCCCAGCAGATATGCCTTCAGTTGGAGACTAGTGTGTCCCTTGTTGCTGTTAGAACGCCATTTTTTTTGACTCCTTGTGTTCTGTGCAAACATTTACATAGAGATTAGCCATTGGACTTACAAACAAAAGTCTAAAAAAAGATCTTTGGCTAAAAGAACAGTAAAAAGGTACACAGATTTTCTTTTTTAATGAAACAACCAGTGAGGACATCAAAAATGTGGTGTATTTACACCAAAAAATAGATTTTATCACCCAAAAATAAATGAGTACACATTTAATAAAGTGCCCCTTTCTTTTTTACTAGCTCGGTAAAGTAGCAGTAAAAACTGCTCCTTTAAATCCCCCGTACGAAGACTCACACGTTAATGACAACCCCAGATGGCACGGGTACACATAAAAACACCAGGCGTGTTTCGACACGTGAGGCCGGTCTACTGAAATCATACCTCCTGCTTACGGGTTGTCTCCGAAAAAAGAGGGTATCCAGGAATGGGAGGGACAAGAGATGCTGGTGTTCATGAGGGGAAGACACGCAGTATGAAAGCAAGGGGGCGTGGCCTGTTTTTGTGACCCTGCAGAAGAAACCCTCCAGACCTTTCAAAACCACCTCCCTTTCAGCACTGAACAATGGCGTATGCCAGATCCACACAAACAGCTATTTAGGAGTCATGGCAACATGGGCCTGGCTGAACTACTGCGAGGTACAACCCAGCCACTTGTGTTAAAACATAATGGTTCTTCAGCAGGTAGCTGAAGAGCATTTAAAAAAACAAAAACAAAGGATACACCGTATTGATTGATAAGTCAAAATAATTGGACAGGAAAGGTCAAATGAACACTAAATCAGCTAGTGTCCTCATGCACTGTTTTTTCCATATATCCTCTTAATTTTGAACATACTGTTTGAGGTGATGCCACCCTGTCAGTTACTTGGCCCGAAAGTGCCCCCAACAGAAAAACACAGTAAGTCGTGATGCAATGAAGGGCAAATTCAAATTCTGATTCTATATCTGATGGAACAAAAACACAATGGAAAAATGTTTTTCCAACTCGCTCATAAGAACAAAACAAAAAAAAAAACCCAGACAAGTTATGAGCTGTGTCATCTTTGAATAGTTAACTGTCTGAGGGCTTCTCATTAACACTACTTATAGAATAACAGAGTAATTGCAACGTGAACTGTGCACAGCTCATGTATATGTATACATTACATGCTAACAACAAATATTCAAGTGCACCCTTACAAACAGGTTAAAGTACTAAAGCAAAAAAGTGAAAGGCAAAAATACAAATATTTAGGAATTGTACTTTCAGTGCGTCAAAATACACAGTAAGGTCTATATAGAAACATGAGTTATTGCTACGTTCAGAGATGTAAATTAAATGCATGTATCAAACAATACACTATAGAAGTACTCATTTTGCAAATATATTCCATAATACATGTGTACAGTCAGGATGTGTGAAAACAGAAAAAACCTATGAAATTGGAGGCTACAGAACTTACATAAAGGATATTATGAAACATTTCTTGAATGACCTTATCTTGCCTTTTTGTTGGGGTTGTGCCCATCATGTCAGTTATCATAAATATGTGAATTTAAACCAATCCCCCTGAGCTCAGGACAACCTTTACATTAAATATGAAGCATTCTAACCGTAGAACTATTTGTACTTCTATTTAAAGGGAAGAGTTCGTACATTGTTAACTTTAATCCTCCAAGGCAAGAAATTCTACACAGCAGCAATTAAGCTGTGTTGATCATTACTGGATAACTGAACCAATAATTAAACCAATGGCTGTTTGTTTGTCTATGGGCAATGAAGCTTGTCGACACATTCAGTGACTGATTACATGGTTGATCAAAATAAGGTTCATGCCCATTTTACACAAATCTGAGGTACAGTACACTGCTATACTACAGTTTGGTTCCACATTCTTCAGTCTCTTCCAAAGTCATGTGATCAGAGTTGACTGCTTCCTCCTGGAAAAAGAGGCAAAAGGTGGACTCACCGAGGAAAACACCTGCTACATGGGAAAAGCCTGCCTGTTCTCTTTTTCTTCAGCTGAGTCATATGCCTAAGCTTTTAATTTATCTCTAAGTACTCTAAACTGAAATGGGACAGCCGGTAGACGCTGAATATTCTGCGCAGGACAATGTTCTATCTGTGAACAAAAAGGTGGGTGTCAGCAAGTACAATGTGATGCCAAGAGGGGTCAGGGAGCGGCGGCAGCACAATTATGCACAACTGTTGCCACCTCGGGACTGTAATAGATGCACAATGCATCTATTACATAGGGTTATGGTCACATGTCAGTGGAGGAACAGGGCCAGCGTGAGCATGTCTTTGAAGGATGAGGTGAAGAACAGAGGTCAGGCCCTGGCAGATGACTGGGTCCTCAGGGCAGGTGTGGAATGGGTGTGTGGAGGTTGGAGGTGCATGACCGGGGACAGAGGAGGCCGGGGTTGGAGGGCTTCCCTGTGACCTGGAATCAATGCAAGGGCACAACAGAAAGAGAGGCGGGGCTTACACAGCTGGGGGTCTGTACCTGGCACATCCCTTACCTGAAATACTCTCTGATAAAGCAAACAGTATGAAAAGTCTATGCATTCAGGAAGTTTCCTGTGTGATTTCATTGCCACTGATGGCCATGCATTGACTGCATGAAGAATGGTACCCAGCCAACCCAGATTGCCATTGATGGTAGCTTTTCTTGTCATTATTTTCTCATTAATATTCTTTTATTGGGGGGCAGGATATTCATAGGACCCCTGTTTTCAAAGCTCTCTGACAGCACACATTTTCACCACTTTGCTTTTTTCAGCCAAGAGTGTTAGTCAAAGTCATGGATGAAGATTTGAGTTTGGCATTTGGAATATGCCATACTTGACAGAGGAAGCACTGCAACAGAAACAAGACACCTAGCTGGAATGTAGATGATTGGTAACTTTACCGTGAACAGACATGGTAACAAATGCAGACAGGCACAGGCTTTCAGACAGACAGGCACTCCAACTTTTGAATTTGTAACTCTTCTAGCAGATTCTTGATATTTCCTGTACATTCCAGATACTTCCTTCCAACTCATACTTAGTTTAGCCAAGTGTCAGACATCATGCAGCTTCTGGAACCAGGGGCCTCATTTATAAAATGGTCTAACGATCAAACTGAATCTTATATAGTGGCTTACTTCTAAAGCCACGACTAAGTAGTTATTTATAAAATCCCACTTTGAGTGGATATAGTTGTATCCCTATGTAAGGTTAACTTAGAAGTAAGTTAATTACAGTACCTGCTGGTTATGAGAAGGTACAGCTACTGCACATTTGAAGGTTGCGTATGAATCCCTATAGAGGGCTGCATTCTTTAAGACTAACATTTAATTGATAATCAGTTATAGGCATGAAGAGTGCAAGAGGTGTTGAAATGCAAACTTATTTAGAGGCAAATGTCTGTTATTGACTGTATTCGCAAGACAGGGTAGTTGTAAAGCATATTCAGGTGAGTTCAAATTGAAGTTCTTCATGTTCATTCCAGATTCGAGGTGCGTAAGACGCAGGTACGCCAGGAAGGAAGGAAGCAGAAAACAGAGGACACGCAGAACTGGCACTTACATACCTGCACCGAGCTCACGGGTGAACCTATTTCTTCTTCCCTCCTAATGGCATGTTTTCAGATTTTTTCTTCTGTGCCTCGCGTAAGACAGAAGACACACCGTTATGTTAGCACGAAGAGACCTGGAGCCTCATTTTCAGCTGAGCAGTGGTCAGGCAGATAGAGAGAAAGCCAAACTACTCAGCGCCTCTGTGCCTAGGACTCTGCATGTCTCAGGGCTATAAGGCTTAGAAAGCTCATAAGCTGACTGCTCGTGTATCTAGGAGACAGGAGTGGAAATGCTGAAGGGTTATTGGCTTCCCCTTACAGATGGTGTGCACAAACTAACAGGCACACGCACAAGCACCCACGCATACACACTCATGCGCTTACATACACGTGTGCATGGGCGTACACACACACACACAGTGAACACTACAGAAAGGTCGTCTAGGACTCTGTGGGAATGGGAGGAGTGGAGAGTTTACCTCGGTCATGGCGTCATCGATCTGCTTCAGCTCTTCGTAGTGGTCGCGAGAATCCCTCAGGGGCTGCACCATAACTTCCTCAACCTGAGGGAAGAGCTGGAGAAATGCAAAGCAGTTTACTGACAAGCCTTTCTGACAAATGGCTCCTATAGCAAATCTTCAGCTTCACTTCCTGCTTTTACCATTCCGTCACAGGAACACAGCTTAGCATTTTTATGAAATGCATGAATCTATGGCAGAGTGGTGGAGCAAGTTTGGAAGAGTACACGAATGAGAATGTTCCAGGTGGCAGGACAGGCAGCTGTGTCCTTGATCCAAGTATTTTGCACAGATTGCTTTTGTAAATGTTCAAGTTACAGGGAAGATATTGGCAGTAGTTCTATGTGAATGAGAAATTCTGCCAGGAAAATAAACAATGTAAAAAAAAAAGCAATCATTTGTTTCCTAATTTGTGTAAATTCTGTTTTGCACCTCTCTCACAAACCCACACGCAGAGTCACGCACGCACCTTCATGACGGTCTCAAACATGGGGATGAGCACGAATTTGATGAAGCCGATCTGCGCCGTGGGTTTGGTCACTTTGTCCCGGTCCATGAAGGGAGCGACGGGGAGCCCTTCGGCTTTCTCTCTGTCGCTCTGAAAGACGGAACGGCGGGTCAAGAGGAGAAGCCGTGTTATTCAGTCCTGCTCTGTGTTATTCCTGATGGAAAAGGGATCTGCTGAATGCTTATACCTGCAAGAAGTACTCTTCCAGCAGGCAGTCCACCCAAGGCTCAGCCACCTCGGTCGGCCGCACCTCGTTGGAGATGTCGCAGCACTTGATCAAAACCATCTTCAGCTGCACGTGCGCATACAAGCAAGTGTGCATGCGCATATACACACACGTATGTAGGCATACATATGCATGCATATACACAGCAAAGCACACACACACATATAAAGAGAAAGACAGAACAATATGATTGTCTCACCTCAGCCAAGCCATTAATTGACTGTGTCCTTCATGCATGCTAATCAAATCCCAGAGTACCAGCTCAATACTTATCACACAGTTAAAGAAGAGAAGAGCCAGGAGGGACTGGTCACATGACGTGTCCCTTCCGAATAAAAATGTAAGGACTGAGGTGGGCAATACGCACGCATCTGACATGCTCTTCGTTGGTGAAGTCAAAGTTGTCCACCTTCTGCTTAAAGGAGTCCAGTATCTCCCCATGCCTGGCCATGTCGGTGGCCAGGATCAGAGTGATGATGGCCTGCCAGATGTGAACCAAAACACAGCCCCATAACGTACATTACTCTCAAGGTCAGACCTGGCAATCAGCCATACACACAGCCCTCAAGATCAATAGACACACTACCCTGAAACTATGGCTACATTCATCTCTACAGTTTTCGACTTCCACAGATGATTGGGCAATATTTTTTAGGAAATAACAAACACATAGCTCATTAGAAGCAAATATGTATCATTGTTGTCCACTGAATATTATTTAAAACTTTCCATCAGCTAACTCAGAATGCTACGAAAGGATTTCAGTCCAAAGAATACAAACAGCAAAGACAAGCAAACTGATAAAAAACCCAGCATTGACTAGCAGCTTAACTTTCACACTGAAAACCAAAGGCAGCAGATGTATCTTCATAGTCAATTAAAACAGTTTCTTTAGAAAGGATTGCTGGACACAGGGGAAGCACAGTTGTGTGAAGGTGCTGGGTGTAGAGTGGGGAAGCCTCGCTGCCTCTCTGCGTACCTGCCTGATCTGTTTGAAGACCTCGAGTTCCACGTTGGCAAAGATGTTGCACTCGGGCAGGGAGATGATCTGGAAGGCCACGGCACAGTGGTGGTTCTCCAGCGGCGAGATATCGTTGTAGCGTACCGCCAGCTCAGTGCGAGCATTTATCTGATACCTGGTGGGGTGTGTGTGTTATTTTTTAAATAATCACCCTCTATTTTTCCTTTTGAAATGTGCATTGTTATTTATATGGTGGCTAACTTGCTGCTTTCCTGTCACAATGCTAACAATGCTAATTGCTGCATCTTTACACTTCACAGCCCACCGGCCATTGAAGACAGTGAGGTCTCTGTGGGTGGGGCAGAGGGACACTCACGTGTTGTTGTAGCCGGGGTGGTCCAAGTCGTGACACACAGCGGCCGTCATGAGAATGCCCATGTCAGTCAGGGTGAGTTTCTCCTGAGAGAAAACACAAGCAGCCCTCATTTTCTCTGTTCATTTCCAGGGCACTCACTACCCCCCAACCCCACAATGCACCACCACCCCCCCACCCCTCAAGCCCACTTTGGACACCCCTGGGCGGTCTTACCTGAAGGCTGCAGAGGTGAATCATGCCGTACATCATCTGGCTGACACAGAAACAGTGGCGAAAGTTGTGAAATGGGTTGTTGCGATAGTTCTCCTGAATGCCAAGCTGGAACACGACGGAGGCAGACACGTCAGACGAAGTAAGATAAATAAGGGTTCACACAGCAGTGATGCCTAAGTCCATGTCTGATGTTGTAAGAATGTGTCTTTCCTGCTCAATGAGGAAAGCGTTTGATGCACTTTCTTTTTTAACCGTTACTTGACCGAGTGCACTGTTTAGTGCTTGCTTGATCCTGAGGAAGACCGCAGTGTGGGATTTACCAGCCAGCGCTTGAGTGTGATGGGGTTCATGTTGAATTCCTTCACCAAGCCCAGGTCATGGTACATATACTCCAGACAACTCAGCATCTGAAACAATATGCAGCCACATCATAATCAAAAACATACACAATACAACCGTGGTCAGTGCAGGATTAAAAACAAGATTAGAAACAGGCACAATCAGACCATGGTCGACTCAGTGCCAAAACTATACACAATAACCATGGTGAAGTCATGGCCAAAAACATGCACAATACGGCCACAGTCAATGAGGAATTAAAACCATGCACAATAAGATCACGGTCAACTCATGTTCAGACAAAGAAAAAGCTCGCACACTCACTTTATGCTCTAAAAAAGTTTATGTGGGAGTAGCACACCTCAAGCATCTACAGGAGATCGAGGGTGCAAATTTTAAATTGACCCATTTGAATAGTAACCAGGGGTCTTATGAAGACCGATGTAATCAAAATGTAACCCATTCTAATGGCTAAATAAATGTAATTATTTGTTCTTTTGGAGCATCATGCGACAGTACAAATCATTTCTTCTCCAATTTTATATGTTCCTGCATCCAAGCGCCTTGCGTTAGTTTGTTCTCATGTTCACTACAACCATGCTCAATGCAGGATTAAAACCATACACAATATAACCGCATTCAATGCAAGATTAAAACCATGCATAATAGGATCATTGGTCAACTTAGTGTGTCAAAACCTTACACAATAACCATGGTCAACTCATGGATAAAAACATGCGCAATACCACCACATTCAACGAGGAATTAAAAACATGCAGAATAAGAGCATGGTCAACTCAGGGTTAAAACCATGCGCAATATGACAGTTATCAACTGTGTCACAAGACGATCCAAAACTAGACCAAGATAAATGCAATATTCCAACCATGTGCAATAAAGCTATAGTTCTCTGCACAGATGGCATAGAGATGGCTCAAAAAGCAAATTTGCCAATGCCAAATTAGAGAGACAGAAATATGGAAAACATTTTTGATTAAAAAGCAAAAGCAATTAAATCCAAACATAAGGCGGAAGCATGCTTACTATCAAGGTAATACACCGTAATCCTGTGTTCAACACTAAATGCAATCCATATGCAATAAAACTGAGGTCAACTGGGCATATAAATGCTACAAAATACAAATGAAGGCCAATTAGAATAAAGACCTGGGCAGCGGTCCATGTGAACACAATAAACAACACAGCCCATTGTTAGCTGATGCTGAAAAGAGAATGCAGAATGAGACCAGGCTAAAAGCAATCACGTGCTGACCTGAATGTGACTAACCTCGTTGTGTTCCCAGTGCCAAACGTCAAATGTAGGTTTCTTCAGGGCTTCGATGGTTTCTTGGGACAGTGTATACTGTGGCAATCAAGCTTTTGTGATTAGGAAATGGTCCAATAGGTAAAGTGAAAAAGTAGTCTATGAATGTCATAAAGAAGTAAGAATACTGTAAGTTAGATTCAACAGCAACATGTTTGCTACTGCTTTCCCTGTTGTCTCTGTACCTGTGCATGTATCCTGTAAGAATTGTTTGTTGTTATATGTAGTACTTTGAAGTGTAATATTTTAGTTATATTATTATTATTATTATTATTATTATTATTATTACCTTTGGGTAGCTTGGAACATCTCGCCTGGGACACAGTTTCTTTCCATCATCAAAGTTGTATTTGCAGGTACAGCTTACTCTAAAGAAACAAAATTAAGTATTGTAAGGAACAAAAATGTGGGAATTTTCACAATTTTTAAAAAGATTTGAGGTCTTTTTTATTTTTGCTCACCCTTGACTGGCCATCAAATTCAAGTCAAGGGAAGTCATCCTCTCCGATTGGTCAACCCTAACCTAGATTCATAACGAGGGACTAATCTGAGTAGACCTACTGAAAACCATAATCAGCACTGAAAACCCTGCAGTCTTCATTCAGAAATACAGATTTCTGGTTGGAGCATAAAGAGATCTGGTGATGGGCTCATAAATATTCATGAGGATGCAAGAGTGGCACATATTTTTGGCCCTAAACAACTGGCTGTTACAATGATTCTACGCATACCCATAGCAATAGAATTAGAAGCATAAAAGTAACAGTCTCACTGCTAATGACTATTCATGAGCGCCTGCTCTTCATAGAGCTCTGGGAGGCTTAATAACCACAGGGACAGTAAAGACCATCAGAACAATGCACTGCAGTTCAAGTGCACCGCCTACTGATACCCCCTCACTGGTGCCATTATTCTAGTCAGAATTAGCTGGCATCTTCTCAGGGGTACCCAGGGTGGTCCAAGCTTCCAAACTACATCATTTTCTATTTAAATATTTAGGCCTGTTACTGAAGAGAAAATAAAAGCAATGTTCTGGATGTGTTTGCTGTGATAAAATATAATTAATCTCATATACTGAAAGCAGACTGATATCCTTCACGTATCTAGTGTATTATTATCTAATTTATTATTATTATTATTATTATTATTATTATTATTGTTGTTTAGCTGTAGTAGTAATACCAATAGTCATTATTTGCTTATATTTTATCAGGGGCAAAATAGATAGCTACCATCTAGCATACAGAGGTTTAAATTGTTTGTCATTCGAGAGTTGAACAACAGTGTTCAGCTGGGACTTGAACCTGCAACCTTCTGGTTATAAGGAACTATCAAACCACTCCTCTGCATAATTAGCTAGTAATAAAGGTTTCATTGTCTTCAGCCTCTTCTAAAAAAGTCCAGTGACACAACACTCACTGGACTGAGGTATGGAGACACAATGTTGAGTGCCAACAATGCCTTGCTCCGTCTCTTTTACCTCTGCCCCGCCCCCAACTTGCTCAGTGCACTCTCACCTCCCTCCTGTTCTGGTTGCCATCTCATCACGTAGCTTCTTCAGGTCTTTCTTGCAGTTCTCAATCTCCACCACCTTCAACCCCTCCACTGCAATAGCCAACCAACAGCAAACACCAGCAATGCTTTATTTTGTTAAATTCTAAACATGTTTTAATCCTGATTTTTTTTTATTTTCAACAGATTTGGAATGCCCAGTCATATTTGTATGAACCTAAAGCACAGGAAGTGTGTACGCTCATCCTCCAAAGAATGTGCTGCCAACTGCCCACCATGCAGTCCAGCAGCTGAGCTGAGCAGGACCAAGCTCTCGCTGCCTGGGCAACACTACGGCTAATTCTGCAGCGCACACTAGGGCTGCAGCCACAGAGGGCACCTGGCACATTTTGGATTCCATACCAGACCGTGGGGTGTGTTACTACACAGAAACCTTTTTCTGAGAACAGTGACTTATTGGTAGGGCCAGCAATTTGTCTCCTCTTGTTTTCTCACGTTGTACTTCAGTCCTCTGCCAGCTAGAGGCCAGGATAGCCTCTTTGCCAAGCCCCCCCTCAAGCAATTATTCCATTTGGACCACCTCAACAATCTACGTGGATAAAGTAATTGCCAATAATTAAGCACAGATGACGATTGACGCGATGTTTACAAGTGACACCCACATGTTAAATTCAGTTTGATTACTTACTACTGTGAACAGGCTGTGGTATTTTAAAAGGTTGTACAGGGGTAGGTATGATAGGTTTTGTTAGAAGCATTGGGAACTGCATACTGCTAAAAATGACAGAAGCTATAAATTTAACAGAAAAACGTTTAAAAAATGTTGTTATTAATGATCCAACTAATTAACTAATCATGGTCTTCAGCCTGATTCAGTAGAATCATGTGTCTTAGTACTGGGTTGAAACAAAAACCTGCACCCACACCCGCCCAGATTGGACAGCCCTGCTTTGTACAGAAGCATTTTTCTTTTTATTGCAGCGATACTCAATCCCAGCCCTGGAGAGCCACAGATTCTGCAGTTTTTTATTTTTTATTTTAGTTTTTTTTACCTTAAGATCAGTGACCGATTCAGACTCAAGAAACCAGGTGACCTGAGTCAACGTGTAATCAACTGATTAATTAATAAAGTGCTGTGCGACTCAAGTTCTGGATAATAATGAAAGCCAGCAGACCCTGTGGCTCTCCATGATCAGGAGTGAGACCCATTGGCTCAAAGACATGCTTTTCATAACATTTGAACTTCCATCCATGTCCACTTTCCTTCCTGACTCCCCATATTAGATAAACTAATTGTTTTTTAAATAAAAATTTCAATTAGAAACTCAGTTCTACAATGAGTCACTTGACTGTGCCGTTGGAGAGCCAATGGCACAGTCAACTCACCTCACCTGGTTTCTGTGGTCTAAGTGGTTGTTGTATTTCAGGTGAAAACAAAAATCAGCAGACCCTGTGGTTCCCCAGGACCAGGGTTGGCCACCCCTGGGCTTTGGGGACCCCTCGAGGATAACCATTGAAATACAAGTTAAAATCCCTGCAGGTCACATGGTGGAGACTGGTGGCCCTACTTACTGGCAGGCAAACACTCTCTCTTTCTCTTTCTCTCCCTCTCTCTCTCTCTCTCTCTCACTCTCACTCACTCTCCCACTCACTCTCACTCACACACATGCACACACACACACACACGCATGCTCGCATGCACGTACACACACACACACACACACACACAGCACTGCCACAGATTGAGTTGATACTCACACTCTACTCTCTTCTCCAGCATGGCCAGTCGATTGGTGACCTCTGTTTTCAGCTCGTTTATACGGAAAGCCCTGTAATAGGAAGACCCCCCCCACAGCCACGTTCATGTCAGATCCTCTTCAAACAGATAAGCTATTATAGGTGAGGGGACACACAGATCCCAGACAAAAGAGAGCTGGAGGAAGAGGCAATGCAGTAATGCGTTTCTTGCAAGATATGTTTAAGATGGAGAGTGTACTCTATTGTTCTGCATTACATAAGACATATCAGCATTTAGAGTGGCTTACATGGAGTAATACATCATTACATGAGTAATGCAGCTAGATGTTGCTGAATCAATTCAGGTTCAAGTTCAATTCAAGTACCTTGCTTCAGGGTACAATGGGAGTGCGTCAGCAGACCCTAACTATTATACCACACCAAAACCCATCACCATTAAAAGTTCCAGTGCGCTCAGCCAGGAGTTCCCCAAACATTTTCATTATCTGTGGACACCAAACTCAAGAAGTCTTGGCAAAGTCTGCCAAGTCAACCCCACCGCAGCCTGCAATACAGCAGCCTATAATACAATAATGACAGTCTATGATATGTAATTTGTGAAATAAGGAATTAGAAGCAATATGTTTAAATTCACATTCATATACATATTCAGTTCGGTTGTGGATCCCCTGGAATTCCGCAATAGGCCTCTAGGTGTCTCCAGACCCAAATTTTGAAACCCCTGAACGAATAATGAATGAGAAGTCAGAGTGTGCCGTATGTGTAATGCAAATTACCTGCTGAAATACAGGGAATACAAATTACCTGCTGAACTGATCAGCCACTTGAGACAGCGCATTCTGAAACATGTCTTCTTTCTCTGCAAGGGGGGTCACATGCACAAATCAACGATTATACAGGTTAGGAGTCTATTGTCCAATGCCTGAATAAGTGATCTTTCGACAAAAAAGTGAGGTCTTTAATTTGGAATCAACAGTTCGATCAATTGAAGGATTGATTTCATCAGTTGAAATGGTTCAGCTGGGTGACAACTATCCCAGCTTTTGGATAAAAAGTTATCACTCTATGCAAGTTTGTGTTATAGCAGGTTACAATGATTAATGTCTAGACTGTACTTAATGTTAATGACCATAAATAATATTTATACAAACTGTGGTGGGGATCTTAAGAGACTACAGGTACATACATAATGTAATTCATCTTTTGCAATTTATGAATACTGAATACATTTTACCCTAATGAAATCAAATCACTTCCTAATTTGACAATGGTGCTGTTTTAAAGGAACAGAAACAAGAAGAGAGATGCTCTAACTGGTAAAATATAGCATTTATACTGTACCTCCCAGCTGGCCTGTGCATAAAGGCATGACCTTGTATAAGTTGCTGTGATTTAGGGAGAAAATCAAGATTAAACATTAATGCACTGCGCACCAGTATAATCAAGGCAGTTTACCATTGCACAGGCATAATAATACGAGATAATCAGATTTGCCTTAGGGGAACTTCAACTGTGAATGATATCATAACAATCATAACTTTACATGAATGTATGTATGTATAACAAGCTTTTTTCATGTCAGAGACAGTTGCTTGCAGCCTTCATTCAGGCAAGAGAGAGAGAGAGAGAGAGAGAGATACTTACCTAGGAGTGTGAATTACGTACCTAGGAGAATTGGTAGGCATGGTAGGATCTATGGAGACCAGGGTTCCCTCTGGGTCCACCAGCATTATGGCAGTGTTCCTGAAGATAAACCGAGAAATCTAGAAATCTCACTTTAAACAAATCTCTCCCATCCGCTTGATTAAGTGTGAGTGCGCACGTGAATGAGTCAACAGGAGATAGGAGATAGGAGATAGATTGAGTGTGAAGGATAATGAGTCTGTGAAAGAGTGAATGTGTGAATGAAAGAAGTGTGGGGTAAATTAATAAGCATGGTGATTTGAGTGACTGAACAAATTAGAGAGAGGGAGAGAGAGAGAGAAAGTGACAGAGAGCGATAGAGAGACAAGTATAAGGTGTCTGACCTGGGAATGTTGGAAGAAGAACAAAGAAGCTCCCGGATGTCACACGGACTGCAGTGTCGACTGAAAATCACCTAAACGGGCCAGAGAAATGCTAATGGAATCTTTTCCAAGCATGCACAGCGAGCTGTTCTAATCCCCTGACTACTGAATTTAAATCACCTGCAAACACGGTCAAATCCTCTCTTTCTTCACCTGGTCTGTACAGCATGGACAGGCGGAAGCAATATGGCAGAAACCTCATCTAGTCAACCAGTGGTCACTTCAGATCAGTGAAATGATGAAGAGATCATGGGAAGACGCTACATCAGAGAACACAGACTGGGCCAGTAGCCTCTGACATTGACTTCATTTGATTGATTAATGTTCCAATTACAGGTGCGTGTGACTGAAATCAACCTAGTCGGTGTCAGTCACAGTCACAAGCACTTGGCACAAGCGGAGGACGCCCCGTAGTTATACACACACGTCTTGAGTTTGCTTGAGGTTCAGCCTTTTGCCCAGCTAAACTTGTGAAAAAGGAAAGTACCTTTAAAAAGCAATCTGAAGCTCGACAGGTGAGCGGTCTGACAGGCAGCGGTCAGAGAATGAACATGCTCACGCCAGCTGTCACCTCAGACTACACTGCCACACGCACCTGTGATGCTGTACGCGACAAGCTCCCTTTTCATTTGAATGATCTCAACCGACAGCTATGTATGTGTTCACAGTCAGCAGCTCTCAAATATATATATTTTTTAAAATTCATATATTTCAAATTATATAATATATTGGGACTTACATCTAGTCAGCAGCTTAAACTTATGTAACCAGCACGTATAACAAATAACATTTTACATTAGAATAATACCACACATATAAGTTGCATACATAAATCAATCAATAATAAATTATTGTGTATAAAAAGTTAATTTGGTTTGTAATTATTATTTGTAATGAATATTATCCCTCTTAAAGTTTGGATTCCATATTTTCAAATTTAATCAGCACTTGGAACTAGAACTAGGTGCTTGATCATTTATCCTACTATAAATTAATTTGTGTTTTTTTAAGATTTAGTATTAGTGGTCAAATTGAATGGTCAGACTTACATTTTTGTTTGAGGTAGGTGTGCTCCTTGTCATATTGAACTCTCTTCCTATGTGCATTTTAATCATTCTGTTAGTAGCCCAGAATGGGTAGATACACTTGATATCAATACCTATTGGGCTCTTTTCACCAACACAGACTAAGTTTAGTCCTGAACTAAATAGAATTTTATATGTAGAATCTCCATTTAAAATTGAATTTAGTCTAGGACTTGGCTTAATCTATGTCTGCGAAACTGGCCCATTATCATCTAATTTTATTAATCTCTATACACATTTCAAAGTACTGCTATGCCATTAACATGGCGATTTGTGCAACTAACCTTCTGGACTTTTCCGTCTACGTCCAGGTAGATGGTTTTGGGAGCGTAGGAGGAGGAGCTAGAGCCCATGGCACGTGTCCTCCCTCACCAGCTCAGGATGGAGACTGACAGGAGCCTGTCAAGAGTGTGTCCTTCTATTTTCAGGAGCTGCCTGAAGCGGCGCCAGGGTCCCGGCGTCAGATTTCAGGAGAAGGGCTGTCTCGAGGGAGCAGGGCAGGAGCAAAAAAAGCAGAAATTAGCGATGCTGCTAACTCTCCTGGGGCGCTAACTGGCTCTCCCTCTCCAAAACATTCAAAGTGTTCAGCACGACTACATTCTAAATCTGCATTCTTATACTGTTCATGCAGGCATGCATGCACGTGGGCATTAATGCACTTTCACACTTACTTATACCTTTCATTTTTTACATTTCAATTCATTTTATATCATGTTGCTATATGTTGTATAGTTAAAAACATCAATCTGTGCTGCTGTTTGCACAGTTTAGCTCATACTTCCAATAAATTGTTTCCCAGCATGGAATTTTGCAACATATTCCAGAAAGATTGCAACATAAATATATACTGTACATTAAAATTAAAACAGCAATGACTGGTCCACAATATATTTCTTATATTTTATGATATATTTCAAGCCATTTCAACACATTTGAGATGGGAATACAGACCGTAAGCCTTGGCAGGGCAAGTGTTCTGAAAGGTATGCCACTTAAAGTACCCTGCTTGATATGATGAACACCTGCCAATATCTCATAGGGCCATTTAACCGACCATGGAAACTCATTTTGGAAATAAAGTGGGCAGCTTGCAATGAGCAAACAGGCACTCTCAGCGCTCTCTGTTCATTTCTATGCCACGGGGGTGAAAAGAGCACTTAGTGTAAGTGTCAATTGCATTCACATATCTGATCATCAAGTAAACAAATTGAATGCTGCTTTTGGTTGCTAAAAAAAAACCCTTAAGCACACTTGACCACTACAGCCTGTTCAAAGGATCCTGCAATCCTGCATGCATGATATTAGCTGTGTATTTCATAGAAAATAATACGCTGCTGTACTGATATATAGTGATTGCATACACATACAGTGAACATATCACTATCACATTCAAGCTCACTCTGTGCTGGTCAGTGTTTTTTATTTTGAGAAACAGAAATGCTCCTCAAACATACATGCATTTTTGTTCCATTGCACATACAATTAAGTTCTGATGAATGCATGCTGGATTACTGCACAAACTCAATCCCATTAACTAGATCACAAGCAGCTGATCCTTTAATTTCACCCACTTTACCAATTCCTACAATGTGCCTTTTCTAGTAAAGTACATAATGACCCACAGAAATATTGGTACTTAAATTTGACATTCAATTCTGATTACTACGATTACATTCAGCAAAAGGTTTTTCTGATGATGATTACTATTACATAGAAGATGCACATGGGGTGATTTATCCTCTAGAAGCTGTTGGGTTTGAGAATTACAAAGACAATACGCATAGATAAGCATGCTGCTGCATATTAACAAAAAGAACCCTTGTTTCTAAAATTCAAGTACATAAAGGGAATGAAATGAAGGATGAATATGAGTAAGAATTTACCGTGTCAGTGATGCTTCCTTCCGTCCTTATTGCATGTGAGCGTCTCCACTCACCTGCAGCTGTTGCAGACTGAGTTTGAGCAGGCGTGCTGGTTGTGGTGGTGGTAGTGGTGCTGTTGGAAGGTGGGAGGGGTGGGGCAGGGTGAGGGTGAGGGTGGGTTCAGGAAGTGGGAAACCTGAAGATCTTCAGAATAATGACCACCTTGTTGTTGCCAGGAGACTGTCGCCATAGTGAGGTTTGCAGCCCCCCACTCCCACCCCCCACTGCTTTGCATTTCAATCATGTAGTGTGTCTTATGATTAACTGGCTCAGTTATGTCAGCCAGAAAATTAGGAAACAAAATTCCCTGTTTACCTGTTCTCTTTTCTTTCTGGGGGGGGGGGGGGTGGTCACAAATTCAAACATTTCTTTAAAGCTCATACAGATTTTAATTTGTTGTGAGAATTTATTTTGTGTTTCAAAATAATCATCTCTCATGCCACAACATCAAGGTGGAATCAGGGTCCTTCTGTAATTACAAGACATTAAAACTGAATCTAAAACAAAATATTATTCCAAGCATATTATTTTACTCAATATGAAAGACTTGAAATCATTCATACAGGAGTGCATGAATTTAGACATTTTGCCAAAATAGTTATAAACAAACAGCAATAAAGATTATAGTGAAAAGTGTTGAGTACAATGTGAAGAGGCATATATTAATGTTATACAATGTCTTTGTTAGACAATGTTTTTATTTCCTTGTCTTCATAATGTGCAACAGCTTTTAAGAACACAGAGGCACTTATAGTGGTAACTAAACGGACAAGAGCAACAGTACTGGGTCTGGGTATCCACATGTCAGTTCTAGAAAGACCAACCACTTCAATGAGAAAAAAATTTGACTTCTTAAAGTTGATTACAGAAGCCCTTATGATTTCAGTTCCTTCAGCTGAATGAAGAGACTTAGGTGAAAGCAAGGTCAGGGAAATTTCACACACATAACAGAAGTACTTTTTCACCTAAAGATTTATTACTGTGTGATATGCTTATGCAAGCATTTTAACCACCGTTTTTATTCATTTTGATAATTCAGTGCTTTTTGCAGTTTTTTTTGCAGTTCCTGTTCATGTGAAGAAAATTGATAGTGAGAACAGATGGTGGCTTTGACCTTCAAATACTATGCTTCACTCAGTCGTTTAATGCTTTTGAAAGTGAAAGTGAATGTGATTGAATTCTTTAATATCAGAAAGATTGATAATATGAGGTGCACATTATTTGTTTGGCTATGGGTTTTGCACTGTCAATGAAATTTCAAGTTTTTCTGGTCACTTGCTCTGGCTTCTGATTGGCTCTTGACAACATGGTGACCTCCTGATGGGGACAAGTAGTGCCCCTCACCCCTAAACCCACTGCTCATTGAGAGACAATAGCCACAGATGGTCTGGTCAGCTTTGCCCTAAAACCTAGCTTTGCTTTAATAGCACATCTTACGGATGTACTTGCAGCAACATTTGAAACATTTCATTTATTGCACTTCCTTGCTAAATTTAGAGGGCAATTTACCCTTCTGTTGTCCTCAGGATAAAAAATAACCATAGATTGACAGCAGTGAAAACTCCCAAAATGTAATTTTTTTCAGCATGGAATTTGATTACTTGTCCTGGAGTGACCAACCATTCAAAACATTGCCCTTCTTTATATTTTTTTATAAAAGTGAACCTTTTGCCATCTTGCAACAGGAGGTGATGGTTTTGTGTGTTCAAAATAAGGAGGAGATACTGTATTCAAATCATTTGGAGATGAGCTCCAGTTGAGTTGACAAATGTGGATGGCATAATTTGTCAATCTGATAAAGGCGATCGTGGTTCAAGATTTCTTATTATAATGAAATAGAGAGACAATTAAGAGACAATAGTTTAAATTCCTCTAGATTCGGACCCTAACATAAAATTTGGAATTACACCTGTGTTGAAACGATTTAGCCATATAAATGACGACAAACATAAATTTATGACTCAAGAGAACCCAATTTGCCCTGTTCTGCATACACTTCCCACACATAAGGACTTAATCAATCTGCCAGGGCATCTTATCATCTCTGGAATTGGATTGTATATACTGTGCATTCTCACATTAAACATTTGTGCGATTTGTACCTTCGACACCGGCCAGCTCATGTGACTATGTGTACGGTGTAAAGCGCAGGCCATCGTACAGCAGATTTCTGATTGCCATCCCACGCGTTTCACAGCCTACTCTAAAGGCAATCAATGGTTTCTGTGGAGCATATGCTGTCCAATTTGACTTTGATATAAATTCCAGAAGCAAGAGAAATGTATACTTTGCATTTATTGTTCATTGTATTTTTTTCATTGTAATTTTAATTCCGGTATTCCTGTATTGCCCCAGAAGAAATCTTTTAAAAGAACAGTGGTGAAATGATCATTTCTGGTGAATTTAAAGAGGAAAATACTGCAATACAACCAATCTCAGTCACATGGAACCCCCGTAAATTACACCTCTGCACCAAAACACCTCAAACATCCAAAAACAGTCCTCAACAGAGAACAGCAATCGGTTCGTTTACAGCCATCAAGGAAGAGTCCTCACAACACTTTCTATAGTGCTGAAAAGCAGGCCTTTTATTAGGCCCAGTGATTAGGCAATAGGCAGCAGCTGCAGTGATTACAACCAGCCACAGCTGCTGCCAGACCAGTGCGTAGGCCTAGCGCTGCCCCCTGGTGGACAGTGCTCAAACTCCCCCCCGGTGTCACAACATGAAAAGCATCTTTCTTTCTCTCTCTCTCTCTCTCTCTCTCTCTCTCAGACAAAGTCAGTTTCAAAGCCATATCTCTTAATCCCTTTGTCTATAGCAGCCAAAAACTCAATTTTCTGACAACAGTCAATAATGTTTAAATGAGTCAAGAGGATGTCCATCGGGATAGTTTGAAAGAAAACATACTTGGCAAGTCTTGGAGAAAAGGTCAGTCATAAAAGCCCTTTATTTGTTTTAAAATGACATGTTTGGGAATTTGTGAACTCCTCAAGGATACCCTCGTTTGTGGGAAAGCACGGGTTTGTTTTTCCGTACAGCCTGTCAAAACAGCCAACTGTGGAAAAAAAAACACTTTGTTTTCTCTGGTCTGAAGAATCTACGTCCCAGCTGTTGAACTCGAGCAGATAAAACCGTTTTTTGTTAAT